>NW_022280042.1:4589653-4614455 GCF_004355925.1 Anarrhichthys ocellatus
TCTCTCTCTCTCTCTCTCTCTCTCTCTCTCTCTCTCTCTCTCTCTCGTCAGTGAGGTGAAAAACCTCCACGGATGGTGTTGAGGCTCCTTTGCTTTCAGAGACAGCGGGATGGGGGGAAGGGAGGCAGAGGGGGGCCTGAGCTCCGCCTCGTCTATCTAATCTGCGTCAAGTTTCCCAGAGGAGAGGACAAAACCGCAAACTGTCCTAATTTTAATTTCAAAGTAAAGGTGTCAACCGTGTCGGGTGGTTAAATCTTGCTACTTTTTGTCAACACCCTGGGCTGGATTAACCCACTTGGGGACCCTGGGGTAAAAATCAGCAGGGGGGGCCCAATTGATCCCTGAGGCACTTGTCATATTGTTTTGGATCCAAAAATGATAGGGCCATACACTGATGGCAGAAACTGCCATGCAAGATGCCTCATGCTTATTTACACGCTCAAAATACACACAATGGCACAGCCTTCAGTATTTTCCTCAACGACACTTTAACATGTGGACTGAAGGAGCTCTACGATCCTCCGATTTTTGATTAACTATGGGACCAATCTCTGTGAATAGATTTTTCTTATCTCCACGATATAACGTTGGTATGTCAAAAGAAAAACGCAGCCTCTTTCTACGCGAAGCTTTTATTTTGAAGCATTAAACGGAAATTGTCTTCGTTTTATTCCGGTAGATTGACCCTTGTGTCTCGCTGGCCGGTTCAGCCCGAGCAACCCACCGCTGCTGCTTGCAGAGGAGCACACACACACACACATAAACACATAAACGCACGTAGGCTACACACTGTAATCTCGGACGCCTCTCCCCGGTGGTAGAGGACTCTCGGTCGGACCGCGGAGGGGGTCTGGATATCGCCTCGGTTTTTCCCCGGGAATCGGTTTATTTCTTCCCGGACGCGGAGCGCTCTGATCGGCCAGCGATGCGGGAGCAGCTTCGGAAGTGAGTGCCGGGCTGGGGGGTTACTGTTTATGGCGGTGATTAATAATGGTGATGGTAATGGTGCTGGTCGTAATGCAGTAAACCTGTTCACGGCTAGCGGAGAGGCGGTGAGCCGGGGCACAGATCTCCCACACACTCGGCGGGCAACGCGCATTATTACCTCCACTGTGGGCAAGAATCTGCACCAAAATAGGCATAACAACCGGAATAGGATGCATTCAAATTCTATTTTGGACGTGGGGAAATAGAATCTCTGACTTTGCGTGCTGTTAACCTATTTCTGCATAAGTCCACCCAACATGCATCTCCGATGAATGTCACCTAGCATGTTCAAATACATCTGTGGCCGACTCTCAAGCATATAGCAAAGCTATTCATAGTTTAAAAAAAAAAAAAAAAAAAAAAAAAATATATATATATTTTTGCATTTAGGGATGGAGCCCATAGCACATGACAGGAAAAAAACGGGACGTTAAGTCTTCAATGAAAAAGGAGGAAAACGTCTGTTTTTGGTAGCCATTGCACTCAATCAGCCCCCTTTCTCCACAGCGGCTGTTGGTCGCAGTTGTACACGGGGAAGCAGGCGAGGTGTGCGGCCACTGAGACTCTTCAACCCACTGCCCCCCTCTCCCTCAGGGTCCCCCGTACCGTCCATTTCTTAATTCTAAAGCCACTGTTTCACTGGCTACTTGCTGCCATGTTGGAATAAAAAAAGGGCATTGAGTGCTTTAAAGCAAACGGAATACAAATGGAGCTCTGCGCTGCCTGCCTTTATTTACCCGTATGAATGTGGCCCGACGGGGATTTGTGTTAATTTATGCGTGTGTTGGCTGAAAGAGAGAGAGAGAAAGGGCCGTACCGAGCAAAGCGGCGATGTATCACTGTGTTGCATTCCTTCACATTCACAAACACGCACAGGAAGGTGCAAAACACTATCACCCCCCGTGCCAGCAAAGCAGCCCGTGTCTGGATCGGCGGAGGTGTGTGTGTGCGCACTGAGCACAGGCGATTTGGATGCGCTGCTGTTGATCTATTTTCGGCTGGAAAAATTATGCCGGGCCTCGTTTTTTTAGTTTTTTTTCCCCCCAGCGCAAACAGCAGGGTTTTAGGTCCAACTGTGCTGACCATCCGCGGTCCGGATCACCATGCTGATCCGTTTTTTAGTTGTACAGTGGGGTGTGCTTGTCCTGCAATGATGGGACACGAACCATCCGTGCACATGTGTGCACTTCAGGAGTTTGTCAAATGAAGAGCAGGGGGTGCAACGGACTGGCTGGTGCAGAGTTTTTGGCACCAATGGTGTGTGTGTGTGTGTGTGTGTGTGCACTGTTTAAATACAGCTGATGGATAAAAAGCCTGAACACAGAGATTCAACTTGCTGGATAGTGGTGCTGACGTGCTGGGGCATGATTGTTATGGCATGTGTGTCTTTGTGTGCTGTCGTAGATTAAGCTGTAGTTCAGTTTGTGGGGTTTTTTGGAGGGTGGGGGGCCAATTTCTGCATTCAGAATTGGTGATGGAAAGAACTTTCCCCACATTCGAGCTGCACGCCTTTTTCTGGTCAGGTGTCGTGTTTGAGTAATATATGATACCGGTTCTGGGTGATCGAGGCAGCAAGACGACACTGCGATATTTCACTACCAGCATACATGCGAGAACAAACGCCTCGGTACAAATAACATGTTTGGTTGAAATTACGTCTAGTCAAATTTTCAACAGAAATTTGGATTAATTTGATGCCAAAAGTCAGTATGATTTGCATCCCACTGCAGATGTGGATTTGACAGTGGTTGAAAAATAGCCTATAGCTTCACTTCACTTCTAATGATGTTACGCAAGATGTTCGTTATATTCAAACTCTCAGTTGAATGTGCCTTTCAAATGTTAATGTTTCAGTGTCTGGTATGAAGGTTCAGCGCCATCTTGGATTACGGCTGTCGCCATGTTGTTTTTCTCCGCAACCAATGAACCATATTACCATATTTGGAATGTGGAGGACTGATGTAGAGACCATAGTTTACTAAATGTATTCTGTATCATTCTGTGTTGAAGAAGACTTTTAAAATTCCTTTTTAAAAAGGAATTTCTTATCTGATGGTCAAAGTTGAACCATTGACCATCAGATACCCCGATAAAAGCCAGCTAGCGCACCAGCCAGCTAGCTTCTTAACACAGGTCAACGGAGTCAAGTTAGCACCTTTTAGCATGACCTAAGCTTTTAAGTAGGTGGACAATTCACCTTTCGTGAAATGGTCAGCCAGGCTTTCATTTGTTTCTGTTCAGATCTACGGGCTTCATTTTGATCCTTTGATTGAGACAAAGGGGAGATTTCATGATCCGGATCATTCTGATCCACATTGCAAGTTTTGAAATAATGGCCCGAGGGTATAATCGGCCTGCCCAAAATCCCTGCAGCTCACAGCCCAAAAATGTAAAATATGAATGTCCGCCACTACAGAACAGGAGAAGAGCGGCTTCTGTTTTCCCTTCTTCCAGACTTTGTGGGGGAGCCGTCAGACGTGCATTACCAGAGCCAGAGCCACCATTGCTGCAGGAAAAGTTCACACCATACTGCGTGTGTGAAAGGGACTTCTGTGCAGAATCAGTTATTAGTATGAATCCACTCTTATTCAAAGTCATTTTTTCCGCATCCTCAGGTTGTATTTTAAGATGATGGAAAAAAATATTATAATAATATTAAATTCAGTTCTATGCAGTCAGTCAAAGGGTTAGGGTATCTGTGAGCTCTTTTCATTGGCTTTGTTTGCAATAACTAAAATATAGAACATCAGAATTATCCTTTAAAAAAACGTCACGTATTTTTTTAAGATGCATAAAATGCATTGATATTATCGTCATTATCTTCCAGCGCTGTGTGATCCTTCAGGTTTTGTCTGTACGTTTAGGTTCTCTTTCAACAAACAGCCTCCTCTAATATCCAGCTGATGAATACTGCTTTCATGCCTTTTTTACCCTTTTCTTTACTCCTGTTCACATTAGCCCCCCGAAGGCCAATGTTTGAGCTCATTCACAAACCTGGTGTGCGGGAAAACATTCTGCCGGCACTCCCTCTCAATGATAGCCAGAGGAAGACATCGCCATAGCCCGTAAACCACCTTTTAATCATTCATCCAAGAGCCATAATTGACTGCAGTGAGAAGTGACACTCGTGTCTCTGTGCGGGTCCATTATTTACAATGCCTATCTGTCACCACCACAAAGAGCTTTTCAGCTGCCTGTTAACTGTAATATGTAGCATTGTGTGTTCAGAGTTAGGGTGTGTTTGACGAAAGTGTGCGCAATTGTCTGTTTAATCCAACTACAAGTTATGCTGCACAGAGGAATGCCACATATTTTCTGGAAGGGAAAAAAAGGCCCTGACAAATAAAGTGATCAGATTCTTTTTCTTCAATATCCAGTAATTGTTTCTCTTACTCTTCCCCCTCCCTCGTCAGCTTCAATCATATCGCCCTCGAGCAAGGCAGCGAATCTGTAACTGCTCCGCGGGAGCCGCCCAGTGTGCGGTGGTTTATCTTCTGACAGTTTACGATGTGTTATCAACACTTTGGCTTGTCCTCGGGCCATGATGCATTTTCTAAGGAGACGGTTTCAGTTTTCAAAAGGCATAAAAAAAAAAGTCAAAACTAGAGATGCTTGGTTCCTTCAGGCCGCCCCTGATGTGAGATTTTTCTCTTGTGTTGTTGTTTTAGTTCATTCATCCCAATGGGACATCTGGTGGGAGGTGGTTCCGTCGACATTTTGGAACAATGTGTGTCTGTGTGCTGTGTCGTCCTCTTCCGAACAAATATCTGCTTTCCTATAGGGGGCTGGAGACAGATAAGGTGTTGAGGACAGGTTGGTGGTGTGGCAGACATTGGGACGGGGAGTTTGTGGTTTGAAGTTTATGCAATTTTGAAATAAACCACAATACGTACTTGATCTCTTCAGGGGAATTTGCATTTGGTTTGCCCAAGGGCTGGGGCGATCAACCAATCTAGAACATTTTCACAATAACTGCTCTCTGTCTCACACCTTCTTTGGAAGCAGACAGTTAAATTTGCCAATTGCATTGACAGTAATAGCCCCAAAATCACCCTGCTGGTCTTGGTTGTCTTTTCTGGTTCATTTTCGCACCTCTGTGTCTAGGTGAGGACGAAAACTTTCATGCAAAGTAACACACACACTGCTCTCTCTCTAATTTGTCGTTGGCGTTGACAGCATCCAATAAAAGCTGCCCAGGCTGGTATTCACTAATTATTTTGGCATTGGAGGGCAATTCAAGCAACCAGTCTGTGTTTGATCCCAGCAGCTCAGGTTGTGGAGGGTCCCCACCGGTCATATCTGACCTCAAGGCACAACCGGGGTGATGAGAGTGTCCGGTTTGGGGACCTCAGAATTGCATCTCTGCTCTTTGCAGATGATGTGGTTCCATTGGCTCCATCTAGACCATGACCTTCAGCAGGCACTGGGGCGGTTTGCAGCCGAATATGAAGTGTTTGTGTTGAGAGTCAATACCTCCAAGTCCGAGGCCATTGTTCTCTGCCGGGAAACAGCGGGTTGGTAGTGAGTCAAGTACCTCGTGGTATGATGAAAGACAATGGATGGATGGACTTAAACTTACTGAGGGTTAAGCATTGTTTATTTGTTTCTGAGCAGCTGCTAGTCACCTGTCTTGCTCAAGGACGTCTTGTTAGATTTTCTCAACAGATTCAGGGTTTTCAACTAAAACAGTCAGAAGCCCACATCTCTGAGTATTTGATTCTATTAGAGCACCTGGCTCGTAGCAGCTAGCCGGCGATGAGCCCAGAGTGACCGAGCCACTGTTTGCAAAGACTCCGAAACTCGAGGATTTCTAAGTGGCTCTTCACCATGGGACCCCTCTCATTATCTGGAGTGGGAGTGCAGGAGAGAGGAAAAACAAAGGCAATGGGAAAAGACACAGCATATGGATTATTATTTGGCTGCTTTTCAGACAAAGGTTAACTGCAGGTGCACTTGTGTGTGTGACCGACTTGACATGTGTTCTTTTAACAAGTCGGGAAAGGGTTGCAGTTGTGTAAAAAACATGCCCCCGGCCAGAATTATGAAGCGGAAAATGGCTTTTGTCTGTGAAGGAACGCTGAGCGGCACTGTATTTTTTAACAGCGCTTCTGTTATTGTTTCGGCTGTTTTGTTCAGTTTTATTTTTTCCCCCATTGACCCACAACACCCACTGTGCTCAGTGGTGGCCCACTTTGCACACCTACTATTCACATGTGTGTGAGGCTGATCATACACACCTGTGCTGAAGAAATGGGACTCTGTGTTTGCTCTTACAGATGGAAGAAAACTGTTAGTTTGAAGTCTTCTCTCCGCCTCCAGCTGTTGTCTCATTTTCACCATCACGTCAGCCGCACAACGGCTCTAATTCATTCTAGCTGGCACTGAATAGGCCTCTAACTGTACTATGTTTCACTTCATGACCAAAGCACCACAGACACATTGATTGACACGTACTTCTAAATAAGAAGCCGCTCTCATTTCCAGGATTGCAGGGAGGCAAATGTGTATTTATTAACCATCTGACGGATAAAGTTGAAAGCATTTCTTAAGATGCCACTGTTCTCCGTCTCCTGTGAAGGACTTTTCAAATATTTGATGTGCTCCAAACCAAAAAAAAGCATAATTGCCTCGCTGGTAAGCCATGTGGCTCCTATTAGCTTTATGTAAACAGGCAGCTGGCATATTACCATCACATTTACTATCTGACACTTCTTCACACTCTACATATTAACTGTGGCAAAGAACATTTCAAATTTTTATTTTGCAAAAATGGATGCACTTTGTTATGCAGCTGGAATAAGCTGTCCAGTTTCCCTTACAATGTTAGCACAATAATTATTACAACAGCTGCTAAGTGGAATTAATGGCCAGGGAAAATCTGCTCTTTGCTTTACAGTAACACAATCAGTTTCTCCTGCCATTTAATGTAAGCAGAGTTTTAATGACTTTCTATTCAAAGTGGGTGTTTGGAGATGCCGTGAAATACAGATTAGAGCTCAGATCGTGGGTTAGACTGGAAACGTCGAGAGGGAATATGGAGACAGCAACATAAATGTACAACATGTTTAAGGGAATAAGCAGCAGTGAAATATCACCTTATTAAACTAAAGGATTTGAACCGTATCACCAACTTTTCATCCCAAGTCGTTTCGTTTTTCTCTGCAATACAGAAGTCCTTGAACTCTGTGGAAACATCACAACCATTGTGCTGTGTATAACACAATGATATAAGGTTTCTTTCATGTATTTATTTTACACAAATTTGGGGGGGAAATTGGAATCTAAATGTACAAATGTTTTCCAAGTGGCCACAAGTGTTACCGATATTGGGGGAAAAAATGGTGGCTCTACTTGATACGAATTGATACGCTAATTATGACAATTTCCCACAAATGTATGTAATAGGATAAAAATGATGAAGTGTTGACATTTTGATGGACACGGAAGTAAACTGTGATATCCATCATTTTAATCGCAACACTTGAAATGACCTGAGAGGAATTGGACCACCTACTTTCAGAGGGATGGTTGGTTTTCAAAGTCACATATTTGAGTGCTCTTGAGTCTGAGGTGTTTAAGTTTTTAGCATTAAGTATTCCGATGCATTTAGGGTTACTGAACAGTCACTAAGGAGTCCAAGTGACTGTTCAGTTAATTTACCACACAGCTCATCTGAGGCGAGGTAATATTCAGTGAGAGCTGGAATAATTGAAAAGGGTTCAAGACCACCAATGAGTTCTTTAAATATCATCGGAATCATTCGTATTCCGTTGGGAAAATACACATCCCTCATTTCAGTTCTGACGGCGTAAATCACACACACACACACACACACACGTTCCCTTTTCACTCTGATCGGTTTGTCTCCCACACACACACACAGACAAGTGCACAGTCTCCTGTGAGCGGCGAGCTGCAGTCACGAGGACAGAACGTGTGAGGGAAGAATGACACAGCAGCCATCCATCTCTGCCTCTTTTCTCTCTCTTCCTCTTCGTCCTCTGTCACACTGCCGTGATGCAGGGAGTGATGGGAGTCCGTGTGCTTTTTAAGCCACGGTTTGCTAACCTTTGTCAAATGTTAGGCCCATTTAGTTTGGTACAGTGGATTTGTTTGGGGAAGTAAAGCTGTTGGTAGAGCAGAGCGAGCAGAACTTTTAAATTCCTCGAAAGAATTATCCGCTGAGTTACAGACGTCTCTTTCCCCATTTCAGTCTACGGGGAAAGTGTTTTTGGGCCCCCATCGCACCGTTTGGCCACGCTCTTGTGATTGGTTGGTAGTGGAGACATCTGATTGGCTAGAGATAGTTCCTTGTTGTAAAAGGATGTCGGGGGACTTTCAAAGTGAAGCTGACACATGACAAGCAGTTTGTAAATGCAAGTTTAACAGTTTCTATATGAATGTAACAGCCATATCTTTTTCAACTCCTTCCAACTACATATATTTGTGGATTCATATTACATGTATGTAAAACGAGAAATATTTGTGTGCTTCAGAAACATATTTGCGAATCTTGCTTTTTTTACATGTGGGTTTTTGTAAACATTTATATGGAATGATAATTACTTTTTGTGGCGAGAGTCATTTTTATAGAAATCACAAAATATATTTGTGAGTCCTTAATTAATATAGAGACTGATCTGACCTCATAGCTGATTTTTTTTTTTTTGTCCCCTTCCAGCCACCAGACGCAGACGACATGCTGGGATCATCCCAAGATGGCCGAGCTCTACCAGTCTCTGGGTAAGATACCAAATTCTCGCACCCGTGCCGTGGAGTTGGGTGATCAGATGAGATGGAAGAATTTCTGAAGCCGTCGGCTTTGGTTGAGTCCACCATCTCCTCTTCTCTCCCAACCCTTCCCTCTTGTTTCTCTTTCTTTAGCCGACCTAAACAACGTTCGGTTCTCGGCCTACCGAACAGCCATGAAGCTCAGGCGCCTGCAGAAGGCTCTCTGCCGTGAGTACCCTCCGTCTATATATATAATATATATATATAGTACCCTCCGTCTATATATCTATCTATCTATCTATCTATCTATCGATAGATATATAGATATATATATATCTATCTATAGATATATCTATCTATATATATATATCATTTACATGTATACCTCTTCTGAATGTGCCGTCACGTAGGGTTTCCGTCTCTTGCTTCAAGTACACTCCTCTCATCATGAGTGCTCATTTCATTGTGTTCCAGCCCTCCTACACTCCTTTGTTCCTTCTTTTCCTCCACTTCCATGTCTTAATTCACCTCATATGCTGCTGCGTTCTCCTCCTCGGATCGTCTCCTCTACACTTCATTCCTTAGTGTATTCTTTTTTCCACTCGGCTCTGAGTGTGCGTGTGCGTGCGTGTCCATATGTGTGTTTAGTCACCCTTCTCGTCTCCCGCCGGTGGAGCTGAAGAGTGTGAGCCACCTACGAGCTGTTATGCTTGTGATGTGTTTTCAGGCGTATATGGTGCTGCATTGCACTGAAGCACTATTTATGTTAAGGAGGCTTTCTAAAGATAATAATGAACAGGCTTCGTGATTAACCCCGGCGAAAGATGTTTTTCTTCTGCTCCCATTATTCCCAGCAGGAGACTTGGTGGGCATTTATTTCTTTTGTTGATTACTCTGTTTCTTCTTCTCATTTATTTTTTTCCTCCCCCTCAATCTCCTTTTCTTGTCCTCCCTTCTCTACCAGGTATTTGCCTGAACGGCATTCCACAGTGGTACACAAAAGAATCAATCTTCTTTTTGTAGACTTATCTTTTTATTTGAATACAAACAAGACAATATATAAATACTTTATACTTTAAACCTTGACTGTTTAACAGTTATGACAGAAAAAGGGGCGAGACCTTGCAAAATTACATGTTTTTTTTTTTGTCGACCTTGAATTTAATTTTCACCGTGTTACTTCTGGGGCTTCGTGAAAAACTCCTTACAGCAGATATCATCAATACTTTTAACGACGGACCACATGTGTATGACTACGGTGATGCTTTTAGGGACACACAGACACAGAACTGTCTGGTGGAGAACAAGAACAGAGCTAAAAGAGAGGGAACATTAAACTTCCGTTCATCAGGTAGAGATAAACACCCCTCCAAAGGAATGGTAGAAAGCAACTTATAACTGGCAAGTTGGCAATAACAACCGTATATATGTTATATTTACAGCTTGTGGTGTTAAGATATCAGTTAATGCAGCTTCAAGTGGAACCACAACCTTGAGGTGCACCATAATGATATTTGAGTTATATACAGTGTAGCTGTCAAGTTTAGAAATACAATTAAAATGCACACTGTCATTTTTTGCTGCTTGGGGTCTCTCAATCAAAATGATTACGAACGACAAAGTTTGAAGTCGTGAAGTAGCGTGGGATCATGGGAGTTGTTGTCTTCACCACCATTGCTGTGGCTCAAAACTGGATATATGCATTTGATAATGCAAGACAGCACTTCAGAGATTCTAATCAGAGCTCTTGTATGTAAAAGAATATAAAAAAAAATGAAATATCTTGTACTCTGTAGCCTTCATCCCATTAAGTTTAATCACTGCACATTTAGCCGTTCTTTTTTTACCTTCAATTGACTCGTTGACCGTTGCCAGGCCTCTCTCCTCTCCCCGTCCTTTAGTGGACGTCATGAAGGATAAAGATGAATAATGTGATACTTTATTGATCCCCGGAGTCCTTCTCATTGCTCTCCTTGAGCAGCTCAAGGAGACTTTTTGAACACGGGGCATCTGAACCGAGCAGGTTCTGTTGAAGCGTAGCGTGAGCTGTCCGCTAACCGACTCTCCGTCCGCAGTGGACCTGATGAGCATGCCGATGGCGTGCGAGGTGTTCGATCAGCACGGCCTGAAGCAGAACGAGCAGCTGCTGGACATCTCCCTGCTGGTCACCTGTCTGACCAGCTTGTACCAGCGGCTGGAGCAGAGCCACTCCCACCTGGTCAACGTCCCGCTGTGCGTGGACATGTGCCTCAACTGGCTGCTCAACGTCTACGACACGTACGTGGAGCTTTTTTATTATTTCAGTGAAATTGAACACCCTCTGACATGCTGTTTTTTTGGGTGATAGTGGGCGCACCGGAAAGATCCGAACTCTGTCATTCAAAACTGGAATCATCTCACTCTGCAAGGCTCACCTGGAGGATAAATACAGATGTAAGTAATACACACACACACACACACACACACACACACACACACACACACACACACCGACCGCATGCGCTATATAAGAGATTCAAATCGGAGGATGCAGTGCTTTAATACTCCTAATACTCCGAAACAGCTGAGCTAATCACAGTGGAGCATTAAAACAATGCTGGCTTCTCCAAGAAATCACATTGTTGTCTGAATTTTGCAGAGCGGCAGGACGTGAACACACAATACCACACATCTGCAGCCAGGTGACGTGGGGCTTTTTCAACAGTTAATCAGTGCCAAATGAACAATAGAAACAATTGTAGATCGTTGAAACTGTTGGTGTGACCTCATCAATCCCTCTTTTGCTGCTTGATCTCTTGTGATTTATGGTATCGCGATTGATTCGGGTTCAGCAGCGTAATGTATTATGAGATGCAATGTTTGAGATTCAGAATTCAAGGCTTAAAACATAAACAATTTTTAAAAAACGTACATTTTCGTCGACGCCATTCTCAGCTGCGTTTGACGGGTCGATGCCCTAACATGCCGTTGATCATGTCAAAATATGGAAAAGTGGAACAGCAGGAGCCGCCTGGTCTTTATTATACTTGAGCTAAAAAGTTGGAAAATGGGGGGAAGAAGAACAGGCTCTGATAATGTCTCCATCATAAACAGGAGTACTGAGTTCTAACGGACCTGTCTGATGTTCGTGTCTGATTTCTCCCTTTGGAACCCTCCCATCGTCCCCCCTCTTCCTCCTCCTCCATCCTCCAGTCTTGTTCAGGCAGGTTGCCAGCGCAACAGGTTTCTGCGACCAGCGTCGCCTGGGTCTCCTCCTCCACGACTCCATCCAGATACCCCGGCAGCTCGGCGAGGTCGCCTCCTTCGGCGGCTCCAACATCGAGCCCTCCGTCCGCAGCTGCTTCCAGTTTGTACGTGAACATTTAGTTCTAAGTGATATGTTTTGACTTGGCGGTGCGGTTTGACTCTCGGAACTTATAGGCAGTCGTAAAGAATGCACTCACTAATAGTAACAGTCGACTGCTATAGCCCGCATGTCTATTGGCACTGATGCCTAAGGCCCTTCAGATGAAGGTCTCATATTAGCACTGATGCCTAAGGCCCTTCAGATGAAGGTCTCATATTAGCACTGATGCCTAAGGCCCTTCAGATGAAGGTCTCATATTAGCACAGTCCATTGAGTATTTACATTTTGCTAAATTAGGTTTATTTATAGAAAGCAACTGGATATAGTGCTTTGAGATTTACAGAAAATAATGGGCAAATAGAAACAAGAGGGAGAACAAGTGCATGGCGGAGTCCAGTAAATAGGACCAGAGACAGAGAAATGATCTCTGACAGCTGCAGAGATCTAGTTGGGATGGAAACATGGAGAACGCTCACAAACGGGAGAGAATGAACACCATGTACCATACTGTCCGATGGGTCATTCATTCTAGTGACTAGTTGAGTTTTTGGCTTGTTAGCTTTAGCCTCAGTTGTAGCATTATATTATTTATGTAACCTATTTTAAGACTCCTTACCTGGTCTAAATTTGGAAAAGTAAATAAACAACTCATGGAGCCAACATTAGCTAGCTAGCTAGCTAGCTACACCTGATAGAACCTGCAGCGTCAAAAGCAATGGTTGAAAGACACATGCACACCCTGAAGCGTGCACACCAGGAGGACTATCTCATCTCACCTCACCCTAAAGAGAACTGCAGATAGCTTAGCTTCACTCCAGCTGCTCCCTCTGAGGAATTGGTGTGCATGCGGGCGTGAGATAGAAAGAGGGAGATGTGGGTGGTCAATGCCATTTAAAAATAAAAAAATTTAAATGGAATCGATGAAGCCAATATGTTGTCTCTGATTATTTTCCCCCCTCTATCTGTCTAACTCTTCAATTTTCGAGCAAGAGACATTAAAAAATGGCTGTGTAGCACCTGGTGACTTTAGTTTTTAACAAATAACAAATGTGCATTTGCATTATTTTATTTGTTGGGGGCTATTTTCAACGTTGGATTGATCCCCAATGGGTGCTCGAGTGAGTACTTGGCACAGCATGACGGTGTATGTGGAACCAGTGTGGCTCACTGATGTGTTTTTAATTGTTTTTTAATAGACAACTCTAAGGCACAGAGGAAAATGACATATCAGATTTTGGATACACACACAGTACTTGTTAGTAGATACATTTATTTACCGTTTTTTTTTTTTTTTTTTTTCAAAATAAGACTGGGAGAATAGACTTTCAAAAAGTGGTATTTTAATTTAGTTTGATTTAGTCAGTCTTTTAAATGCCAACGAATGTGTATTGAAACAGAACATATTGGACACACACACTCCTGTGTGTTAGGAGTCACCATGGCTGAGTTGTACTAATCCGAGTTGTTTTGTTTTATTTGCAAACTATGCTTACGGTGAGTCCATTTTCTTCCCAGGCCAATAACAAACCCGAGCTGGAAGCCGCCATGTTCCTGGACTGGATGCGCCTGGAGCCCCAGTCCATGGTGTGGCTGCCCGTCCTGCACCGCGTCGCCGCCGCCGAGACCGCCAAGCACCAGGCCAAGTGTAATATCTGCAAGGAGTGTCCCATCATAGGATTCAGGTCACTAGAGCCACGCAGCACAACCACTTTTCCTTTTCACAGTACTTTTTTTGTCACGGGCATGATAGGTGAATGTTCCGCATGTAATCCACCTTTTGAGCAGCACATCTGAATGTCTAATCAGAAGAAATGAGCAGAATTGGAGCCATTTTGCCGTAGAGTATTATATTCTTCATCTCATTACATAGAGGGCAATAAAACTCAAAACTAGTGTAATTTTCAATTAAGCCCAAATGAAAGTGAATGAGGATTATGCTCTTTTGTGGTGCAGCACTGAACCTCTACGTTCCCATCGTCGGGAAGGTTGAAACTGATTTAAGTGCAATGGTTTCTGGAGATAGTGTTTTAATATGTGGTCCTTAGCATAGATCAGCTTTATTTGTTCCTTTAGATATCTTTGCATCACACCATAGTCTGTTTTTTTTTTTTTTTTCAAATAACTGTGGAGAAGACATTGTTTTTTGCTGTAGAGATAATACAGAAGAGCATCCTTGCCCCTGTCGTGTTCTTCTTTATTTCAACAGGAAGACAAGAGAAGTGTGATTTATCATATTTCTTTTCATGTGTTGCACACACACACACACAGAAAAAGAAAAGAGAAAGACGGCTCCCTGGTTGGCTCCACAAAGCTATTCTCTTTATCATGACACCCGGCGAGGTGTTTTATAGCCAGCTATTTTAAACGTGACGCTTCAGCATCTGTTCAAAGAAGCTGTATTGATAATTGCCAAATTGATGTCACCAGGGAGTCAGTTCTATTTGCAAGAAGCACTCATACGAACAGATTTGTATGAGTCACATGCACTCGTTTTCTCCTTCATAGAATTACTAGTGAAGCCCTAAGAGGCAGGTGAGTCTGATATATATATATATATATATATATATATATATATATATTTTATCTCCTGTGTTAACGGGTGAATAAAAGAATCTTTCTAAGTTACTTTCTTCAGTCTAAAAAAACGTTTTGACGGGATTTTTTTGGGGGGGCCACAAGAGCCTGAAGTACACCACTACCCCATGTTTTTGATGGGAAGAAAACATGAATGCGTTTAGTCCCTTGGCCTCTTGTGGCCAAAAGGTGTATTACAACAACAAACACTTGAAATGATCCTGACACCCGTTTTCACAGATGAAAAAAATATGAAAGAACTTTAGAAAGATTATCCTGGCAAAACCTTTATTTCACCTGTTAAGTCATAAATACTAAAGTCATATTTTGTTTTTCACACTGCCTCTCAGGGCTTCCATAGCTTTCTCTTCTGCACATACAGAACTTGTTTTTTGGGAGTTATTATTTCAGTAAATAAGCTTCACATTTTTGACAGAGTCACCAGAGTTGAGATCCAGCTGTGAAACCTATTCATCCCCTAAATCTCAATTCAACAGCAGCAGCAGGGCAGTAAAACAGCCCACTTCTGCATATGAATGATTGATGCTACTGACATAACTGTTGTCCCATTTGCAACCACGACCCTTAGAATGCGGGTGAAGGAGGTGTGTCTGCTCTGTTGTTGGTGGGCCCCTTCATTACAAGAGCAGCAATACATTTCAATGAAGAGTCCCAGGGCCAGAGAATAAATATCTCATTTAGTTACTGGGCTGAAAGAATTTTAACTACTCCTACCCCGGAGAAAACAGAGCTATAAATTTACCTTTTATTGATTCTCTCCCTTTCTTCTTTTTGCTCTCTTTTCTTTCACTCCCACGTCTCCTCTCTCCTCCTTTGTCTTCTTCCTTTTGCTCTCTCGACCTGCCTCCCGTGTTCTCTCTTTCCCTCCCCAGATATCGGAGTCTGAAACATTTCAACTATGACATTTGCCAAAGCTGCTTCTTCTCCGGTCGCGTCGCCAAGGGACACAAGATGCAGTACCCCATGGTCGAGTACTGCACTCCGGTATAAATATTTTTTTGTTTTTTTGTTTTTGGTGAGCAGCCATCTTTGTATTTTGGACTTCCTGCAGTCATGACAGCTAACAACCCTAATTAATTAATAATTATCTTCCCGAAAATCTACACCACTCATGTCTGTATGCTAAATATGAGCTAGCAGACAATTAGCTTAGCAAAACATGTTGCTTTCAGATTAGTTTATTTACAAATTAAACAAATGATATTTACGCTTTCATTTGTAAATGACAAATGGCAGATTTTCTTTTCTTTATATTAGCTTAACTAGCTGTTTCTCCTCTATTCCAGTGTCATGCTGCAGCTAAGCTAATCAGCTAGCTTCATATTTAGCATACAGACACAATAGTGGTATCAGCCTTCTCGGCAAGAAAGCCGAATCAACACATTCCCCAAAAGGTCAAACTATTCCTTTAACGGTGTACTGACAAGTAACATGAAAGGTGATGTTAGCGACTAGCTTGGTGAACACACTGGAGCATTTAGCAGCTAAAGAGCCATTTCTCTCAGGAGACGGTAGAGACCAAACTGCTGCACCTGGAGGGAAATTAAAATGTTTTGGGCCATGAGTAATGTCTGACATGATACAGAAAGTCATGGAAACCCCTCTGAGTTTTATAGCAGGCCCACAGTGTAAACATCAAAGTGGGTATTAAATACCTTAGTGCGAGTATGTGTTTTTTTTCCACCCCACTCCCATGGAGTGAACAAAGCCACCGTTGTGCCCTGTCTCTCTCCAGACTACATCAGGGGAGGATGTCAGGGACTTTGCCAAGGTGCTGAAGAACAAATTCAGGACTAAGCGCTACTTCGCCAAACACCCACGCATGGGCTACCTGCCTGTCCAGACCATCTTGGAGGGGGACAACATGGAAACGTGAGTCCCACATACACACAAGGGCAAACAGGAAGAGAAACTAGGTTTTATTACAAATTGAAAGATACCTGAATTAGGCCCTCGGACGTCTCTGATTACACACAGACATAACCCTAACCCATGCATACCCACACATTGAGATCCGTGCATACACACGTGGATGCATAGAAGAGTTGTTTGCCAACAGATTTAGCTGTGATAGTGTCTGTGCAGTAGTGTGTTCAAAATTGCTTCCAGCTCCTCATAAGTGTGTATGCTGCCTACACAGCAAATGTTGGATTGTTTGGATTGTGTGTTTGATGCTTCTTACAGTTGAGGGATGTGAGAGTGGTGAATATTGAAGAGTCACGAAGCAAAATTTGTGATTATAAATTTATGATTTCTGTAATTATTATCGTTTTTTCCTACAGTTTTCCCTAATATGCCATCAGAGGATACTGATGATTATGGAAATGTTACAATGAGCTAAATATACACTGTCAATAATAATGGAGCTGTTAAAGAATGACGAATGTGTCACTATTATTTATTCAAGGCCGAGTGCTCACTGCCACATGGTAGATCTGAAACATAGTGACTCCGTAATGTAAATGAAAAAAGAAGAAACACGACCATACACAATATTGTTGAAAGTTTTACAGTTACAGACCCTTATGGTGTATAAAGAGATTGATGCTACTGGGAGAGTTTCAGACACACACAGAGTATACATATTAATGTATAACTGAGATGTGCCCTTTGTTTCATGTTCATGCGTTTTATTATATCTAAAATGCTAATTAATAATCAATTCCTTATCAATAGTGATACCTTAGCAGTATGTTTTGCATGCGTGTGTCACATGTGCGCTATAACCCATATTTTCGGACCCTTCTTGTTTTTGTCAATCTGGTCTCCCTCTCTCACCCCTATCTGCCCCATCCATACAACAGCTCCCATCATGCCTTCCTGTGCAGTGTCCTCCCACTTCCTGTGTCATCATCTAGCGTTTTTTGTTTTTTTTCTGTCTTTCAGTCCTGTCACTCTGATCAACTTCTGGCCCGTAGACCATGCGTGAGTACCTGGCTGGCACATGAGCACACACTCACTACGTGGGGTGTAAAGGAACACAGAGGACAAGACGCACATACATACGCGCGTGTGATTATTTACTAAAAGTCCCACGTGTGTGATTAGTACAACGCACCGCTTATTTACATGCGTGTTGTCCTCTGTTATCATTTCTAGCCCCCGATCAAACACACACACACACACACACTCTCTGTACTTCTATCTTTGTGAGAACCCTTATTGACATAATATATTCCCTAACCCCCACAGAATTTCTGACCCTCATCCTAACCTAATTCAAATTCTTACCTGAACCTTTAACCAAGTCTTAACCCTCAAATGGACATTTGGAGAAGTGAGAACCGGCCTAAATGTCCCCACATTCCAAAAATGTCCCCTCTCTGTGGTGAACTTAATTCGGTCCTCACTACGTGGCAAGTACAAGAACTCACACACACAACTCCACCCATTTCACACTCGTTGTTGTGCCATTCTGTTTGTAGCTGTGGTGGGTTTACATCTCATAGTTTCTCACTGCTGCTTGACCTGACATCACCCTGCAAATGGTGTACGTCGGAAAGTGTACGGGTGCAGTGTGTAGAGAGTGTAAGTTCACTATGTAACTATATATATATATATATATATATATATATATATATATATATTTTCACACACTGATGGTACAGCCTTCTTGAGCAACTTGGGGTCCAGTGTCTTGCCCAAGGACACTTTGACATGGGAAGTAGAGGAGCTGGGGATCGAATCAATCCACCGATTAGAGGACGACCCGCTTTACGGCCGTATGCATTAAATGCCTTGCTTCAGTCTGGGGCTACTATTTTTCAGAACAAATATAATTGCCAATATTTACATCTAAAAAATAAAAGGACTAAAACCCTGCAGGAGAGGTTATCCTCAGAGAGTCCCGGTTAATGATGTCAAAATACTGATCTTTCCCTGTGCAGACGAGGTGCGAGATCTCAGATCTGACGCGTCTTTTGAAGTAAAGGCAAATGTATTCCAAACCAGGAGTGCAGGATGCAAGCGGGGACGCTTATTTAGTATTTTACACCGTCGCACACCTTTGCTTCATACTGTCACTCGTCTCATAGCTCTCCAGCGGATCCATGCGGCTTGTGCATGTGTGCGTCGGGTTTAATGAATCCCTCCCGGTTGGATTCGGTATTTCTTTTTATCCTGTCTGTTTCTCTCTCTCTCTCTCTCTCTCTGTCGCAGGCCCGGATCGTCCCCTCAGCTCTCGCATGACGACACGCACACTCGGATCGAGCACTACGCCAACCGGTAACGCACTAATCTGCATTCAGCAGCAGCTCCTTTGCAGCGTAGACCCACAGAGTTGCGAGCAGGACGCGGTGGCGGAGTAATGCTCCGCTTTTGCATTCCCCCGCCGCCATCCGCGGCCCTTTACGAGCGCCGCGGGTAATGGCTCCTCCGGAGAGCTCTCCGAGACACTAGAAACATTTTGATTGATGCGATTTGGAATAATGAATTTCGAGAACAAAGCTAAAGCACAGCACACTTCCTGCATTGGGATGTCTGCCCCCCCCCTACCACAGCAGCAGTTGACTCACAAGGGATCAGATGCCCTAATTCATGCTGATGCATTCTGGGAAGCTTGCGGTCAACATTCTCATGTTCATTCCACTCAGTAGATCTAAAAGCTGATCATTATAAAGTTGTATTAGAGAGCGGCTTCAGGTCCCCTCGCGTGTCTGACGGCACGGTGAAGTAGTGAAGCTATTCTAAATATAGAGTACCGTATTTTCCGCACTATAAGGCGCACTTAAAAGCCTTTAATTTTCTCAAAAAACGACAGTGCGCCTTGTAATCCGGAGCGCCTTATATATGGATCAATTGGTTAATTGGTTGATCTATACTGGTTGTACACGGCGCTCTGTCAAAATGTTTCAGTACGACTGGTAAACTACAAAGCCGCACCGCTTGCAGCATTACGGCTACCGTAGTCAGGGGCGTCGCCGAAGTAATAGCGGTAAACACCGGTACTGTGCTTACTCCTAGTCCAACACCACTTGTGTGTATAAAGACCCCAAAATGGCACCTTTCAAGAGACACGCTTACGACGCTGAGTTCTATACGTTTTATACGTAAGTTGAACAATTTCAAGAGTTACTATATTGTGAATGCACTAACGTTTGATTTAGTGGTATCAGACTGTTTCTTTTACGTGTTTACTGAATCAGGGAAAAGTTCCCCTCTACGTTTAAGTTACCGTATTGTGAATGAAATCAAAAATCAATAAAGTTTGACTGAATGATTTATCTGACTGGTTTGTTGACATTCCCTTTAGCACAGCTCCATCTAGTGGATGCATAACGCAACCCCTGTCAAACGTTTGACTGTAGTAGCTTCTATTCTATGCGCCTTATAATCCGGTGCGCCCTATATATAAAAACAGTTCTAAAATAGGCCATTCATTGAAGGTGCGCCTTATAATCCAGTGCGCCTTATAGTGCGGAAAATACGGTACACTTAAACTGATGTTGATATTCTTAGGTGGCTAAACTACATTTTGCCTGCCGACCACCATCTACTGTCGGTAATCCACCGACTATAGATGCATACCTCTTACAACCCCACCTCAAAAAGCCCAAACTTTCCATTGAAACACGTTATCACTGCATGGGCTTTTCACATTGAAGAACAACAGCACTTACATAATCCTTTTTAATGCTGAATGTGCTCCAATGATTTTTCAGTCAGGTTCTAATGAAGATGACAAATGGTATACGGCTGAACAGAAATGTCAAGATATCCCTTTGCATACGGCAGAAACTGAAACTGTTGCCATGATGAAGTGATGCTTTGGGTTTTTGGTGAATAAGCGTTCTGCAGTAAGTCTAGTTCGTGCATATGTTAATGTTAAAAAAACATTGATTTTGCCACATTGAGTCAGTCGGAGCTTATTCACCAAAACGCTTTAGAGTTCCCGCGGTTTGCAGTGAGTCTAAGTGCTCCCAGAAACCCACCGCTGAGGGGACAAGAAGCAGTCAAATCAATCAGACTATGAGTCAATCAAGCCGCTGATCGATCGGCCGCTGAATCAGTCAGTCGTGCACTGTTGGCGGTCCTCCGTGGAGTCAGTATGAGGTCTGTGTTGGCCGGGTCTTTGATCCCTGCCAGTGTTTACTTGACACCACTCACTGTTGCCTTGGGCTAACACACGCACATAAATGCACACCAGCACACGCCGACAGACACATATGCTGAGTCACACTTCCCTCTGGCCCTGTGCTCTCAGCCCCCATCGCATCTAGATCTGGCGGATTCCAGATACCATCCAGCAGATTAAAGGGAGGTGGTAGGGTGAAGAAGTAACATAATTAAGCCTCCAGTGAGCGGACGGTCCCGACACCACGAGGTTATCTCTTGTTTCTGTAGCGTGCAGCAGCTTATGAGTACAAATACACCGGCCTGTGCAGATGTCACCGTCCAGCTGCTGAAACGCTCACTGCCAAGCACCAAGCAGTTTTTTTTAATTTTCTTTATTCTGTTTGATTTTCGGGCTCACACCACGAGGACACTGATCTAGTGGAGATAGAGACAGAGCAGTTTAAATCTTGGGCTTTTCGCTCACTCAGCTTAATACATGCTCCAGGTAAAACCCTTTATTATGGGTTCTAGGTTATTAGAAGCCAAGTCTGTCCATTTAAACTCTCCCTAGTTTGGCCCTTTGCTCCTCTTTGCTATGGCAGCTTTCCTGTGTTAAGCATATGTTGTCCTAATATTTTCTCTCCCCACGCTGCACACAGTGTTACTGCAGTGTTTGTGACTAATGCACCAGAAATGTGACTGCTGTAAATCAGTCACAAAGGCCGTAACACAAGCGAGTCCAGCCAAAAAGCCGTGTTATTATGTGTTAGAGGCAGCTTTCAAGGCAATATAAGCCAACTTGTATAAAATGTAAAAAAGGCCAGGTACTGAAGGTGCAGCAATGATTTTGTACTGCCAGTGGTTGTAAACACTATAAAATAGAGTACAGAGGGCTACAGAGGGCTGCACACAGCGTGTGGGTGTCTATCATTTCATCGGGTGAAATGATAAAACAGAGGAACTCCAACAGTCTCAACATAATAACACCACGATCGCCAAAATCTCCACTATTACTGCTGCTGTTTGCACACAATTAGTGTAACACCAGGCCTCATTTTCCGATTTTTTAAAAGCTATTTGTATTGTACCTTACCAGAGAAACATTAGCAGCAGCCGGGCTGCGTCAAAGAAACGTTTTGTTTTTTTCACAGTGAAATCGCTTTAATTAGAGTTTCTTTACCATTTTGAGTCACCTGGTTAGTTTTGGGTTGCGATAATTCGGCTCCTGCGAAAAAACTCTGAAACGATGAAGCTTGAAGGAATCCTAACCGGGAGAAGTTGACTGCAATGACATTAGTGGTGGTGAAGACAACAACTCCCATGATCCCTAGCTGCTTTAGGACGTCACCAAACTGTGTCTTCTGTAATAGTTTTGATAGAGAGACCCCTAGCAGCAGAAAGTTACATATTTAGCGTCTAAGTGTTTCCGTATCCGACTGCACATTAGATTACCCTCTGAAGAAATCAATATCAATATGACATATTAATTCTGATTTGAGGGGGATTTTCTCTCCAGAATCTGCAACTTTGGGACTGACTGCTCTGTTTCTTCCCCCTCCGCAGGTTAGCAGAAATGGAGAACCGTAATGGCTCTTATCTGAATGACAGTATCTCACCCAATGAGAGCATGTGAGAACCGCTTTTTGTTTGCTTGCTTTGTCTTTGCCAACCCTCCTCAATCACCGATTGGCTCGCTAATGTGTGTACTGGCTATGTCGTCTTTGTTCCCATTGGCTGGTTGGGATATACGTCAGTGACTTATGTTTACATGTGCTCAAGATTCCCCTAAAAACGTACTTAATGCGAAGGAATCTGATTATTTTCAACAGGAAGTTTTGCATGGTGCAGAGAGAGTGTTGCAGTTTTAAATGAATGAATAAGATATATATTTTCAACAAGCTTTAAAGAAACTTTAATTGTTTTAAAATAGGATTTCATTCCACACACGCTCAAAGCAAATAGTCTGTGGACGCTTACAGATGTGAAAAATGTTCATGTATTTTAGTATGTCCGCTGCGAGACTCATTTCTAGCCCACTGTTTTTAGCAGCTAAGCTAGCTAGCTAGTAAATTCTACCATGCTCTCATGCTACACTGGTTCCAGAAAGATTGTACTAGCCAATCACAGCACAGCCAACGCTGTGTCAGGCTTTCAACACACAGAAGTGGGCGTGGTTTCACCTAAAGTGGGCTGGAAGAATGATGGATGCTTCAGGGACAATGAAGCGGAAAGTGCAATAAGTCCACACGCAATCTGACATGCAAAGTCAAGCCTGTAATTAGAATTGCAGAGTTAAAAAAAAATTGCTCCAGTGTAACACATCAACATAACTTTCAAATGCAGCTGGCTTGATGAAGCAAAAAAAAAAGATCCGGAGGCTGTTTTAAACCAGAGCTGAGAGAGCTACACACTCTAGTCTTACTTTCAAGTCAGCAATCATTAAAGGGGATTTGTTGTTCTCATACGGCACATGTCTGCCGCTCCTATATTATTCAGAATGGAAGACTGGCTGAGCTGAAAGCAGTGAAAACAGCAGCATCTAAATACCTGGCCTGTGGTGCAGTCCTGGTCAGCAGCTCTTTCAGTCACTTGCTGATTTTTTTCTTCTCCATTCTCTTGTGTGTGTGTGTGTGTGTGTGTGTGTGTGTGTGTGTGTGTGTGTGTGTGTGTGTGTGTTTCTGCGTGTGTGTGTGTGTTTCTGCGTGTGTGTGTGTGTTTCTGCGTGTGTGTGTGTGTTTCTGCGTGCGTGTGTTTATATGTTTGGCGTGTGTGTGCGTTTGCAGCGATGACGAGCACATGTTGATCCAGCACTACTGCCAGTCTCTGAACCAAGGCTCTCCTCTCAGCCAGCCCCGCAGCCCCGCCCAGATCCTCATCTCCATGGAGACGGAGGAGAAGGGAGAGCTGGAGAGGGTCCTCAATGACCTGGAACAAGAGAACAGGTCAGTGGACAGACCCGTCCCCCCTGCTACTGTCTTCTGTTGGCTGCGTCTTTACTCTCGGTCAGGTTATTTGCATGAAAATTGGGAAATAAATGGTTTGTATTTGTATTTAAATAAAAAACATCTCGGCATTAATAGTTTTCATTTTATATTATAAGCTGATTAGAGCTAATGTTTAACAGGTCGTAATTTATATATTGTAAAATATCTATTTTATGTTACTCTCAAAAACAAAACGTCACCATCTCTCTGAAGCAGTGGGCGTTTGATGTGTCACTTGTGTATCAGAGCTTGCAGCAGTAGATTAATTACTCTGCTGACCTCGCCACAGGAAGCTGCAGTCCGAGTACGACCGCCTGAAGAAGGCCCACGACAGGAAGGGCCTGTCCCCGCTGCCCTCGCCCCCAGAGATGCTCCCGGCGTCGCCGCAGAGTGCGCGCGACGCCGAGCTTATCGCCGAGGCCAAGCTGCTGCGGCAGCACAAGGGACGCCTGGAGGCCCGTATGCAGATCCTGGAGGACCACAACAAACAGCTGGAGTCCCAACTGCACCGGCTGAGACAGCTGCTGGAGCAGGTACTCGTCCACTCACTGTGGCTCTCTGCATACAGATGCCGAGTGGACAAATTTACATCTGCTGTGTCATTTTCTGTCGCTGCTCAAGTGTCACCCAAAAGAACGACCATGCCTCAGCTCTTTGTGTGAACTGAAGGACATTCTCATTGATGTTCCAACATTTTTGAATACATAATTTCCCCTATGATTATTCACCATATCTGTCATACAAAATAAGCCACAAACATTCAAAGCTTCATTCCAAAACCTCAATAGAAGCTTTGAAAGTAAAGAAATGACAAAGCTACTTCAGATCCATCACCAGGTTGTGGAAACAATTACGCCAAAACTGCTTTTGCCCACTCAACAATCTGCTGTTCAACATGCCCTTGAGCAAGGCGGTGCACCCTCACATGCCGCAGAGGACCCAGCTCCCTAGCTTGGTGTCCTGGCTCAATGAAACAGAATCTCAAAGTTGGTGTGAAGTTCTGACCGGTGAGCTTCGAGCTGAAGCAGCTTTCCTCTGCGCTGTCTAGCTGCCAGTAACAGCTGACACAGAGGATCGGGCCAACTCCTTAGTCCAACACACACAC
>NW_022280042.1:4614855-4626288 GCF_004355925.1 Anarrhichthys ocellatus
AAGGGGGTAGGGAATGCTTTCTGTCAATGAGGGTCTTCACAAAGATAGAAGTGCAGGGATGTGTGTGTCTGAAATAATTCTGAAAAATTTAAAAACATCACCTCCTTCCTGTTTTCAGGCGATGACGAGCTGTCCAGCCCCTCCCAAGATGCATCTGGGTTGGAGGAAGTGATGGAACAGCTCAATAATTCTTTTCCTCATAGCCAGGGTACTGACCACCGACACCTACACAATATCCACCTGTTTAAAATCATATTTAGATGAAATTATTACAATTTCTGAAAGGATAAAAAAAGGTTTATTTAAGTGAGGCTTTACTTAAGGCATTTAACTTGAACATGAACATCACATTATATCCAGTTGTCATGTCCTAAAATAACATCAGTAACGATGCAGATATGGACAAAATTAGAATTATGTCAATGAATGTTGCCCTGCTGCATGCTGGGAGGTTTCCCTATACGTTTACCTCAGGATGCCGCAGTATGAAATCACTGTTGTTGGTTCCAATAAGAACTTTTAATATTTGTCCTCGTCCAACAACTTAGATTAATCCAAATAAGAAATACAACTTCAGTCAAAGTAAAGATTTGGGACAAACCATGAACTGTAAATAGGAAGTGGACGTAGCTACCATGACGCCATCCATTGGTTTGTGAACTACGGTTTTGTTCCCTTAAGTTTGGCATCTTAGCTGTCGCCATCTTAGCTTTTTGGAACCAGAAGGGAGCATATGTGGACGAGAGCAACAACAGTGTAGCAGTGTTATAGTCGTGTGTATGATTTGGCCAGAGGTGATATATTATAGACTACTTAGTCTTTTAGCACAACGCTAACGCTAAACATTCCTGTGGTTTGTCAATCACATGGTAGCCACGCCCTGAAACCTACCCTGCTTTATGGCCTGTTTGACTCTGAATGGACCATAATGTACTAAATGAACATCATGCTGTATGGAAGAAGACTTGAAACTAGAGACTGAGACCATAAACTCATGTTTACAATGTTTACTGAGGTAATAAATCAAGAGAGAAGTAGAGTCACTTTCTCATAGACTTCTATACAGTTGGACTTTAAGGCACTTGCGCATTGGCTTTCCGTTTTCAGACTCTGAGGTTTATGCTATGGGAATACAAATTACACTGAATGACCACGATAAACCACGAATACTTTTTCCCTCCAATCAAATGCACACACTGAACTTCATTACACCTGTAAGCCTTAAGTAAATCCTAACTTGCTTAGTCTTTCATTCTCTCCATTACCAACACCGGGCTGATTTCTTTCTTTCTCTCTATTTCCTCCTTTCTCTTCCTTTTCCTCTTTGTCTCCATGAGCCAGCAGGGAGAAGGGGACGCCCATGACAGGTAAGTGGCTCAACTTGACCCCCCCACCCCCCTTTTTTTTTTTTTTGTTCTCATCTCATTTCCCCACCTCTAAGGAGTACATCAACTTCATGCAGGCACCATGTTTGTACCACTTCTGGTCGTGATAGAAATCTCACAATTGGCTAAATAAATGGGATTGACTTTTGGCTGCTGTAGCAGGTAGAATTGTGCACAAAACGCACAACAGAGTGGAAGCGCCATGGTGCGGTGATGCAGTGTCCTCCCTCCCTTTCCCTGTGTTTAATTTCCTTTTCTGCTGTTTACTACTCTGCCACTTTCTTTGTGCTCTCATTTGAGCTCCATTGAGAAAACGAGCATTTTAAAAGTTCAATCTGACTATTTGTGAGTGTGTTTCATGTAAGCATTGCCTCTCTCCCCCCCCCCCCCCCCCCCAGGTCCCCGTATTGGCCGTTTGTTCCACATGGCCGATGATCTGGGCCGTGCCATGGAGTCACTGGTCAGCGTGATGACAGACGAGCAGAGCGCCGAACAGCACGAGGCCCTGCCCTTCTGATCTCTCTCCCCCCCCCCTCCTCCAACCCTTCATCCCCTCGTCCTCCCTCCCTAACGCATGCTTTTCTAGTCATATCAACTGGATCGGAAACACAGTTTACAAAGAGAATATATAACGTCTATTTTTGTGAAGGATTGCGGTTCCAGCAATGACGCGAAAAAACCCAACAAAAGAAAAAGTTTCAGTAGTTTCTTAAAACGTCCTGAAGTTGTTTTATTAATAACAGAGGCTGGTTTTTAATCTTCTATGCAATGTATAAAACAAGTATGGGATGGATAAGGAGGGGGGGGGGGCAAAGAGAGATGAGATACAAATAGGTGTGTTCATCGTGGTCGGATATTTGCCATCTCTTTGTAATTGCGGAAACAGCTAAAGCATTTCAAACATTTGTATCAAAAAAAAAAAAGTGATTGTAATCAAGAGGGTGCTTTCTAAGAGGAACATTTCTACAACAGCGTACACTACTGTCAAGGTAATGCAGGCATCCTGGATCTTTACAGTACGTTGTCTGTGTGTTTGTGTGTGTGTGTGTGTGTTTGTGTGGTCGTGCCTAATTTCCACATTACACTACGGCTTTTTTTTTGTTTTTGTTTTTGTTTTGGCTGACAAACCTCAAGTTGTATTTGAATTATTGTTTTCTATCCACTCATCCGTCCATCTATCCGTCATCCCTGTGATTCACATCTCTACGGCAGCACTTTTTTAAAGCCCGTATTTGTTTTCAACAGTGTGCGGTGTGCATAAACGGGCTGTACCAGGTCAAACCTAATGCACATATGGGAAGTAATTTGGAGACCATTTGCCAATAATTGAACTACATAGTTGTAGAGACTGTAATCTTTTCTTTTCTCAAGTAGTCCAGGGGGAAACTCCTCTTGGTGTTGGTTTTTCTTCGTGGTATTTCTTCGGGTAAAGTTTTAAAAACACTGGATCCTACATTTCCCAAGATGCAACTTTGTAGCGTCTACCAACCGGCGCTCCTCCTGGTCTGTTCAATCTCTTCAGTCAGCATCACTGATGGGTGTTCTGTTGCACCTTTAACCACACCGACTATGTTTATGCACCAAATATTCAGTTTTTGCCCAATATTCCTAATAAGCTGTTTACATGGCTAATGAATATGAATATTCCACTAATATTCCTGTGAATAATATCGACATATTCCACATGTCTGAATCAGAATTTAGAATAATGACTTCATATCCAAACATAAAATATGTTTACATATCGAATTTGGAATATTGTCATATTCTGAATAATAGTGGAATATGAGCATGTAGACATAGTCAGTTATGTGTGAAAGTGTACATCTTAAGTAAGGATTTGATGAAAGTCTCTTTAGGGCCTGTTGAGTACACACAGTACACTGTGTACAGAAGTACTGTGAGAGGAACTGAGAAGAATGTGATTGTCACAGGGCTGCTGGTCGAGATTATTTTTGAGGGAATTCTTCTGTTAGAGTGCTGACGGAGAACTCTTTCAGGAAGCCCGGTAACGCGAGCTCTACCTCGTCTGACTCGGCCATTCCCTCCACCGTGCTCCACCCCGCACTCCCTCCGCTTGTTGATTCACGGAGCCGCCAACCCGAATGTTTAGATGCATTCACTGCATCGCTCGCCTCCACCAGAGATTCATGACTCGAGTATTAAAAACACCGTTCAGATGAATCTGTGTGCACTACTGTCATACCTGGGTCATGCTAGATATCCGTTTTCTGTGTGGGGGTTGCGTTTATTCTAGCAGTGTCTTTTTTGTCTTTGGCTAAAAGGCTATTTTGTTTTGTGCCGTGTGAGGTGTTATATTAGCATGTGACTAAACGAACTCCAATCTTTATTTAATGTATAACCACTCCGAGGAGCCCATGGCGAGCATCGTTTGTTTTACAGCATCATATTCTTGCAGCATTTTCTTTTCTTTTGAACCCAGACACTGGATTTGATTGGTTTTTGTTGTTTTTCATTTCTAATGTTTCATTCTCACATCATTTTTTTTCAAATAACGCATCAATACTTCACAACATATCAGATTCCACCAAATATATGCCTTACTACTGTATTATAAAATGCTTTACTGTATGTCAATAAAGCACGCAGTTCTGTTGATTTGACTTGCCTCTTTGATTTGTTTATTTTTAACAAAAGCACAAAAAAGAAATGTGCACCTTACACACTTGTGTGCATCTAAAAAAATGTGTCGCATCCTCGTCGCCCCGATGAAAAAGATTTTTAATCATTTTCAACTTTCCAAAAAGAGGAAAGTTGAAGAGTCTAGAATGCAGCCGTATAACGACACACAGCAGCAGGAGAGACAGACGGATACAAATGAAGGGAAAAAATACCTTTGGTTCCTAAAAAGGAGACCTTGGGCTAGACGTACAGTATTATCTCAGGTGGAGTTCAAATATAAACATTTAGAAAATTAAGAATTTGTTAGGAAAATATATTTATTTTTAGAAAGAACAGGGAAGTTGATAAAGTTAAGGACAAAGGTAGAGGGTAGGCTGCTGCAACAGGGTATTTTTGCATCTTATCTTCCGTAGTATTTGCAACAAGGGCACGAAATAATATAAATAACGCCTCTTGTGGTGCAAGAGATGACCCTTAATGTGGACTTTCCTACTGCTGCATTGTGCAGGAGCTTTCTGTCTGTACAGACATCACTTCAAATGGTTCTTGTGTAGAGGATGATAGACCCTGCACGTAAGTACAGTACATAAAGTATGTTCGGTCAAGTACATTATGCAAAGTACGTTTGGTAGAGTACATGACGTAATGTAATGCATGTGACAGAGTACTTAACTTATGTACATAATGTAGGTTTATGTAGGGAGGTTTAACCCGAACCATTGTGTTTTCCTAGACCTAGCCAAATAGTTTTTAGCCTAAACCTAAGTGGCGCCAAGGGGTACCCAACGCGTTACAAAGTGACACCAAAGGGTCCTGACCAAGCATCCATATGCAGGGTCTTCTGTCTGTCCCACGCACACGCCTTAATAAGACCCGTGGTGACCGAGCTTTTGAGGCAGTAGCACCGAGGCTGTGGGATGCTCTGCCTGCACCTCTACGCCTCGCAGACTCTGAACACTTTTAGAAACCAGCTCAAAACGCACCTCTTTAGACTGGCGTTTGGGTAAAACCCATGTCCTAGACCTGCTTTTAAACTATGTTTTAATTTTGTATGTTTTCTGTGTGTATGTAAATTATTGGCCCCATGGTCACATTGTGATTTTTATGCTTGTAATTTCTGCCCTGTTAAGCACTTTGACTTTTGTCTGTGAAAAGCGCTTTATAAATAAATTTGACTTATTTACTTACTTGTGACAGAGTTCTACTCTACTGGCGTTTTGGCCTAACGCTCCACATTCCTCTCCACATTCCTATCAAAGTGTATCGGAAGGACCTCATCCTGTACGCATAGAGGATTGGGTTGAGGGCCGAGTTGGCGTGGGAAAGCACAATGGCCGCTAGTGTGAGTGACATGGGCACGTCACACTGTGGGCAGAACAGTAGAACGCAGTTGATGAGGTGGATGGGCATCCAGCATACCATGAAGAGAAACAGGACCAGGAAGAGGGAGGTGGCCTTGCGCATCTCCTGACGGGTGCGAAGGTTGGATTTGGCCTCGTTGGACTCTCTGGGAGGGGGGTCAGCAGGAGCAGAGCCAGCTGAGGCGATCCTGAACCCTGGCTTTGTAAAGACAGTGGTAGTCTCGGTTTCAATGAGAGACCCAATCCCGGACTCTACTTCTTCCCCAGCCCTCACTTCACCCTCACATTTCCGTGCCTCATCTCTGGCTTGTCTGCCTGTTACGATATCTGCTCCCCCTCCCGTGGTTCCCCCAGCAAAAGAATTTCCAATGTCATCTGTCCCGGTGCTCCCGCTGTCCTTTGTGGTCCCCCTGGCCACAGCGATGCGTCGGAGCTGGCGGCGGATGGTGAGGAAGATGTGGCCGTAGATGGCGAACATGGCCACCAGCGGCACCACGAGGCAGCAGAAGAAGTTGAAGTACACCATGTAGTTCATGTCCACCACACAAGTGAAGATACAGTAGCTGGAATAACAGGGACCAAAATGAAAGAGTTTATGGTGACAATACTGCAGGCAAATGAAAATGGCATGCGACATATATCTTCATCCATCCATCTCATTCTCTTACTCTGAGTTTGCTGGTTGTCTCATCCAGTCCATGAGCGGCACAGTGCCGGAGATGGCTCCCAGGCCCCAGGTGACCAGCAGGGCCAGCTGGGCGTTCCTGGGGCTCATGACACGCTGGTACTGGAAGGGCAGAAGGATGGCCATGTAACGCTCTGCTGCTACCGCTACCAGACTCAGGATGGAGCTCTGGAAGAGAAAGCAGACCATACACAGAGTCTTAAGCATGATGGGGAAATATATTAGTTCCTTGGCGTAAACACAAAATAAAAGAAACCTTCGTAGGTCGAAGGTTTGATCAATTCTGTATTAAGGGACATTATAGGTGGCGCTCTTGGCCTGCAGGATTCCAACCGGCAATCGACCCCCAAAGCCACCAGGTTAGATGCTCCTACCTGTGTGAGCACCATCAGGATGCTGAGCAGCACCAGGCAGAGGGGCAGGTCATGGTGAGGTCGACCCAGGTCTGTCAGCACTGCGCAGGGAATGGCCACCAAGCCCACCAGGATATCCGCCACTGACAATGATACCTTCACAGAGTAAAACACACTTTTGGTCCTTTAGATATCTGCTCGTAGTTTTCCTCAAACCACAGGTTCGTATGTCACATTTTAGATGGGGTCGAAACAGGTTTCCTCACCAGGAAGTAATTGGTGACAGTGCGGAGTTTTCTGTTGCGGCTGACAGCCAGACAGACCAGGAAGTTGCCGATGATGGCCAGCACTGCGATGACGAGCTCGGTGGCGATGTAAAGCCCCCTCATGCGGGGTTGGTATCCGTACGGCATCTCTGCCTTACAGCTGCCCGGAGTCACGTTCATGACGGGAGAGAGACAGAGACTCCACAGTCATGGAAAACCTGGAGATAAGGAAAGAAAAGGAAACAAAACTTGAAAAAATAAGCGTTTTAACTATTTGTAAAGAAAGACTAATGCAAGAAGAGTACAAATCTCCCACTTCCTTTATGTATTATTTGTTTCCATAGTGATTACACAGACTGAGGAGGAGCAGAAAACACATGAATGGAGAGAGGAACAGTGGTTGTTAGAAGCGCAGCATGTGGCCTTTGTGCTGACCAACTGACCGGTGAAATTTGTTCCTGGAAAGGGACAAAAACAATGACTGACACACACACACACACACACACACACACACACACTCTCGCAGACCCGAAGTGTTCACTATTTACACACACTGATAGGGATTCAAACCTGCTGCTCGTTACCGTGCCCACATGTCAACAGATGGATTGTAAATGAAGGGCAACAGTTTCAAATCAGCCGTACGTAACTTATTAGAGACTTGACACAAATGATTGCTGTGCTTATGTTATGGTTATTATAGTTTTGTTTGAATCCTCCCCTTGACATGGAAGATTTGCAACACACTCACCCTAATTCTCAGCTCTACCCTGATTTCATAGGCCACAGTGCGTGCACTCCTCCGTGGACTCAAAGACCTCTTCAGACAATTTAAGGCATCACCTTGTAAACGGTGTTGGGAATTTTTCCCTATTCAAAAAAATAATTGTAAGTTGCAAGACCAAACCGAGACAAATTCCTTCATGAGTATTTTTTTTGGTGGATTAAGTACTTCAGGTTTGGAGTATGCGGTGTACTCACCTGCGCTACAGACTTCAGGTGCAGTCGTCACAAAGTTTAAACGGTCCAGACCATCCAGGACACCAACACAATGTGAGCTTGATGGAGAAGCATCAGAGTCCACTGATGTGCAGGACACCCTGAAGGGGGAGCCGGGAAAGAAGCACCGTGTGCCGGGGTGAAACCACACCCTCCTCCACTCTTCCCTCCATCCCTCTCTCTCTCTATATATATATAAAAAGATAACGCAGAATACGTCAATCACGAGCATGTTGACTGAACAGCAGCACTATCTAGGTCTCTGTGAGATGGAAAAGCAGACATGTTTTGACGTAAATCTCCAGCCGGTTCAGAACAATTCAAACACGTCGTATGAAATGTTCAATTATGTACGCTCGAGCTACGCTTTCGTGTGGTAAAAATACTTTGTGATATTTCAGCGAAGTACAATGAATGAGGAAGCCAAACATGTTGTGCAAAGAATACGTGGTGTGCAGCTTAAATAAGAAACAAGTGCATGAGTTGGAAATGATATCTATGAATTATAAAGAAACATGCAGTACAGTTATTAGTGAAACGTTTTTAGAATATCTAGAATAAAAGTACACAATGCAGGAAAATGCACCCTGTAAGTAATACACAATGATATACCGTATTACTAGATTATCATCACTGATGTGTAAGTATAGTTGTATTGTTGTAGTTAGCCTACTATACTGCTAGACAGTGTAATCTACACTCAAACAAAGTACAAGTACCTCAAATCTGTACTTGAGTAAATTTACTTAGTTACATTCCACTTCTGTTTGTATATATGTGACTTTCTGGTGAAAAGGGAAGTTTTTAAGGAACAAAAGGTTTAAGGTATGACAAAGATAAATAGCTTATAACTAAGTGAACAATGAATTAATCGATAAACGTGGTTATTCAAAGGTAATCCACAGACATTCATAAATAAAAATGTAAACATATGACTATCTTTATTTCCATTATATAATGACATTTGGTTGGAAATATTTCAACACTATTGATGCGCAGATGAAGGCCCAAAATACGGTTGTCGTTCCCGCTTTTCACCGCTGGGTGCCGCCAAAACACTTGTGTGTTTGGCGTTATCAAACGACGATAATAGAGGAACTGGTTACGTTTAAGCCCTCCTGAATATAATTAAATATCACTAACAGTTTAATGACTGGATAGTTATTGACAATAAAGGTACGCTAAATAATCAAATGCATGTAGAATGCTACCGGCTTGGCACCGATGTGAGTTCCGTGACGCCAACCCGGAAGTATTTGCGTGTCACGTGACTGCAGTTGAAGATGCTGGCGATTTGTTGTCAGCGGCTCTTGAAGCGCTGCAGTCGGTTACGAGGATGTGTTCCGCTATTAACAGTTACTGTTTTGTTGCAGCGTGATATGATGCATTTTGTGCCCGTCAGTCACAGACACATAACGGAGTAACGGTAACAGGGAAAAGATGTCCGGTTTCAGCTCGGAGCTCATAGACTACCTGGAGGGGAGGATAACTTTTGAGGAGTTTGACCAGCGGAGGGATGAGCGCAAAGCCAAGGTGAAGCACAAGTTATGATTATAATAACTGATAGCTGAGCGAGTTAGCTACACCAGCTAAAACCCACAGCACAGAAGCAGAGCTAAGTTAGCATAGCCAAAGTATCTAGCTGAATCAGCAGTATAACCTTTTACATCGCTACACACGTTTGTTAGACTTAACTTCGACACTTTTCAATGAACTGTTTTAACAGTCCAACAGTATACTTAACTAACAATGTGCATTGTTTGCTGTTTAGGTAACATAAAATTGATATTTTCTTTCCTCCAAATTATGGATATCAAAGCTAGTTAGCTACACCGGCTGAACCCCACAGCCCAGAAGCGGAGCTAAGTTAGCATAGCAGCATCAGCCTTTACACCTGTCGTTGGTTTAACGTGAGCTACATTCGTGTAATAGACTCTACAACGACAATATGGTTGGGTTTAGAATGAAACGTCTGCTTGTCGTTTAGGTCGCGTTAACACGAAGTCTAACGCTGTATGTTCTCTCCTCTCTCAGGAGTCGGAGGTATCAGCTGAACCTGTGGAGGAGGATGCTGCTCAGCCCTCTACATCTGCACACGTCCCGGGGACCATCGGTAAATCTTCTTCTTCTTCTTCTTTCACTTTAATGGTGGACTACAAACCAACGTTTAAGGTGCATGCCGCCACCTACTGGACCGAAGTGTGTAACATCATGACTTTATGACAGTTATCATTTAAACACAATAATAATGTTTTTTATAAATAAATAAATACAAATAAAAAAATAAAACAAAGATAAACTTCATATAGAAGTTATATTCTGGATATTAAACCCATTCCATTAAAGAAATGCTCCCAATAATAATCAAAGGTGACTCCTCATCTGTTTTTTTTTGTCAGCTGGAAAGTAAGAAGACACGGTTTAGAGAATTGATGAAAAATAAAATATTATAATTATATTATTTTATTACTTATTAGTGTTGATGACATCTTGACAATACTCTCCCCTCCTATCAGAGGAGGGAGTCAGCCCGGGGGTCCAGCAGGCCTTTGCCTCCATGCTGGGAGACAAGCCGGAACCACCGTCTTCAGACGAGCAGCAGGAGGAGGGAGAGGAGGACGGCTTTAGCTACGTGGATGATGAAGAGGATGAGGACTACAAGGCGGAGGAAGAGCAAAAAGTGAGGCTGGAGATGGAGGAGACGGAGAAGAGGCGGAAGCGGCGGGGGAAAGGAGGAAGAGGACGGAGGAACAGGAAACAGAGAGAGCTGGAGGAAGAGGAGGACGCGGAGGAGGATCCGACGGTGGGGGACGTGTTTGCGCTGGAGATGGAGCTGAACAGAGAAAACAAGAAGATGATGAGGGTGAGGAGGAGAGTGTGTTAGTGTGTTTCCCAGCTCTTAATGTGGGTTAGTTTGTGACTTTGTGTGTGTGTCCAGGAGCGGCGGCAACGCAGCAAGCTGCCCCGAGCTCTGAGAGGCTTGATGGGAGAAGCCAACATCCGCTACGCTAGAGGAGAGAAAGAGGACGCCGTCTTGATGTGTATGGAGATCATAAGACAGGGTATGAAACAAACTTTTTGGAGTTATTAGTTTTTATATTTATCAATTAGCTAAATGAATCGTCTTCCCCTTCTCTTCCAGCTCCTTTGGCCTATGAGCCTTTCTCCACATTGGCCATGATCTACGAGGACGATGAAGACATGGACAAGGCGCTGCAGTTTGGTCTGATCGCCGCCCACCTGAACCCTTCAGACTGTGAGGAGTGGATCCGACTGGCAGAAATGTCTCTGGAGCAGGACAACATCCGACAGGCCATTGTGTGCTACTCAAAAGGTCAGCCCGACACTCAAAAGTCCAAGATTCAAAGATACGATGGATCCATTGGTATGCAAACCGTTATTTTCTGTGTGAAAATAGTTCTTTGCATTACTCCCGTTCCCTCTTGTCCCCTACCACCGCAGCCATCAAGTACGACCCCACTAACGTGCGCTACGTGTGGGAGCGCTCCAGCCTCCACATGCGCCTGGGCGAGCACAGGCAGTGCATGGACGGCTACCGCAGGATCCTATCACTGCTGCCCATGGAGGACGGAGAGCACTTCATGCAGCTCTCCAAAGACATGGCCAAGTACAGCACACACTAGCCAGACCAGGTCCACACATACTGTGCATCCAAATATGCTGGGCCTAACACTGTGTGTGTGTGTGTGTGTGTGTGTGTGTGTGTGTGTGTGTGTGTGT
>NW_022280042.1:4626298-4653301 GCF_004355925.1 Anarrhichthys ocellatus
TGTGTGTGTGTGTGTGTGTGTGTGTGTGTGTGTGTGTGTGTGTGTGTCCTATTCAGGAGTTACTATGAGAGTAACGACTTGCCCTCAGCTCTGGGTGTAATAGAGGAAGCTCTGGAGCGACACCCCGTCCTGGTCAGCGATGACTTCATCAACATGGCAGCTGAGCTCCACATCGCCAACCGCCAGTACAGCAAGGCACTGCAGGTAGACCTCTGTGTGTGTGAACAAATAGTTCACGGATTAAAAACACTATTTACACGTCTGGGGATTATACAAAGGAGGCCAATTCGTTTTTAGATGCTTTAGAAACAGGAGGTCTTAAAAATCTACATGTGAGTTTATATTTTGCAGCCAACTTGGGCCTTAGAGATGGAGCAAATGAAAGGTGTATTCTGTGTTAATGAATGCATGTACTTTGCATGTGTTTTCCCAGGTCTTGGTCCAGTTTGCGGGTGTAGTTTTGGTGAAGGATGAATCCGAATCAGTGTGTGAGGAACCAAGACAAGAAGAGAGGGTGGCAGAGGAAACGACTGAGGAAGAAGAGAAGAAGAACGAGGAAGACACAAAGACTGAAGAGGAAATGGCTGTTAAAGAGGAGGGTGAGTAACCCTTTGCAAAAATGTAAATCTTTATGTAGATATTTCCCTTTTCGTTGATTTTACAGAAGAAAGCTGCTGTGCTTATAGCGAGGCACGGTAGTCGATCAAAAATCAAAATTGCTCCAAAATGTGAACATTTTAAGAACCATAAAATCCAATACAGCTTTGTTTTTACCTTTGTCTGTCTCCAGGTGAAATCAAAGATGTCCATGTACCAGACAGTGTCCCAGTGGACCTGAGGGCCAAGCTCACTGTCTGCCTCATACACCTGCATGTCGACACACCCCTGGAGGTAAACGGAACTTAAAAGATTTCATTAGTAACACACTTGCATCATTTCAAAAATCCAATTTAGGCTTAAAATATTGATTCCTAGCAGTGAGTTGAAAGTGAAAATGGATATTAAACATCTGTCTCACTGACAGGGGCTGGTGTCATCGCTGATGGAGCAGAGTCCAGAGGAGATTGGTGACTTGTACCTGGACGTAGGTGAAGCCTACCTGGAGGAGGGCAAGTACATGGCTGCTCTGCCGCTGCTGTCTGCCCTCGTCATATCCGAGAAGTACAACCTGGCTGTCGTCTGGCTCCGACACGCAGGTGGGACCATCAGAAAGCAAGAGTTTAAGCAGTTATCACATGTCCTACGTGATATAAATATGATGTATACAAATTAGCAAATATCTTCAAGGCGTAACACTGACGGCTAGCGTTTCAAAAGGGAACTGCAGGCCAAAAATCCAAATTTTGGTAAGAGTTGATATTGTTCCTTTAAAATGAAGAATGAGGGTCAAGTTGAACATTTTGTTTTCAGGATAGAGTCTTAAGCTTCAAGCCTCTGGGCGTTTTGTGTAGATACAGTTCAACAGCACACGAATGTGGACCTCCAAAATGATCCTATGGATGAATCAACCACTTTCTCGCATTATAACCTTTTTTTATTTCAGTTAGACTTGAATGGCTTTAAAAGCTCCAACTAGATGGTTCAAACATCAACACTCAACACTCCCTCAATTCAGCTCTTTTTGAGAAAATGCAATGTAAACCACTGCTACATGGGCACCTTCATCGCTTGTCCCACACAGAGTGTCTGAAGGCGCTGGGCCACATGGAGGCGGCGGCACAGAGCTACACTAAAGTGGTGGACATGGCCCCGCAGCACCTGGAGGCTCGCCTCTCCCTGGCCACCCTGCAGCAGCAGCTGGGCCGGCCCGAGTGCGCCCTCAAGGCTCTGGAGTCCATGTACGACAGCGAAACGCTGGCACAGGACTCGTCAGCGGCACAGAAGGTGAAGTGTGTGATTTGAAAAAGAGGGCCAATATAGTTTTTTCCTCTATGTGTCTACTCATATCTCTGTGTGCTGTGGTTGTAGGAATTAAAGCTGCTGCTGCATCGTTCCACACTGCTGAAGACTCAGGGCCAGACACAGGACTACCTGGATGCTATGATCACTATGATCTCCATGCTGCTCAAGGTAACACACTCGTGCACGGAAGATTTTATCTCAACAGTGAGTTAGTTCAAGCTAATATGTAATCATTAGGACTTTAAAGCACAATTTGTTTGTCTTGGTGTCTTAGGTGGCCATGCAGCGAGCGAAGGTGTGTGTGCGTTCTGTAACCGTGTCGGGTGTCAATCACCTGAGACTGGCGAAGGCCATCCTGCCAGAGATCGCTGACCACGAAGCTGCCTATCTGGACAACACTGGTAAGGATATACTGTGAGTGTGTATCGTTTGGCTGTCTGCTTTAAAGTCCCAGTGAAGTGGAAGTTATATATATGACACTTGACTTCACTTGGCAGAACCCGGAGGATGCCGCCTGGGGTCATTACAATTCATACCGATGCCATGCTGATGGCGTAATCTCACCCCTGTGCCCAGGTAAAACCAACGTTATGTCCAAAGAAGACTGGTGGCAGCTGCTGGTGAGCTGCGTGCTGACACTGTGCGAGGTGCGGCGCTACGAGGAGGCCGAGCTGCTGGTGGAGTCCGCCATGGAGTTCTACTCCTTCTACGACAACAAGCCCCGGAGGAAGGAGATGGAGTGCTTCGGCCTGTCCGCCACCATCCTTGACCACAACTACTATAAGGCCTACAACTACATAAGGTCAACTCACATGTACAGCTCCACGAGGCAGAGAATCAGTTGTTCACTTGTATGGCTTATGTTGTGACGGTTGTTTAAAAGTACAGTATGAATTGTCCTCTGTGTGTTTTCCCTCTTCTCAACAGATTGATGCTGATGGAAAATGTGGATCGGCCTCAGCTGTGGAATATTTTCAACCAGGTCTGGTATATGTGCTAAAATATATCTTTATGAGATAATTATCTGAAAACCAATTATCAGTGACAGAAATACCAAGTGGTCTTTAAAGCGTTCCCTGTTTCTGTGTAAAAATGAATGTCTGAGATGTTTCTGTGCTCCTCTCAGCTGACCATCACCTCCCAGCACCAGCGTCACCATCGCTTCTGTCTGCGTCTGCTGTTAAAGTATCCGGACAACCACGCTTTGGGTGTCCTGTGCGGACACAACGCCATGGTGTCGGGGAGCTTCAAGCACGCTCTGGGTACCACCCACGCACACACAAACACACACATTGCACACTGCATTTCTGCAGACTTTGCCCAAGGGAATTACCCACAATTCATAGCAATGTGACGTTACACACGGGGTAACCGGTGGAAGCATGGCAACATAGAAAAGGGGAAACAAATATTTGCAAAAAAAAATCTTTTAAAATGTAATCGCAGGGATAAAACAAAGACCATAACAGAAATGATTTTTTCCAGTTTTTTTGTCCTTAATTTCAGTCTAGTTGTAAATTTCTCAATTTCACACACTCCTTTAATTTGCATGTCCGTTCTCATAGCCACATAGGACGATGCAGAGTGAGAATAAAACACGATTGTTTGCAGGTTGTTGTCCAGCGGGCTCCCATTAGCTTCTGCCTTACTTTGACCAGTTAGCTTGAGGTTAGGAAACATTTGTCGATCACTTTCCTTCAGTATTCATCGAACACATTTACTCTGTCTTTAGGCCAGTATGTTCAGGCCTTCCAGACTCACCCCGAAACCCCACTCCACAGCCTGTGTGTGGGTCTCACCTTTTTCCACATGGCATCTCAAAAGTATGTCGCCAAACGACATACACTCGTGCTGCAGGTAGGTTTTTGTTGTGTGTGTGTGTGTCTTGTGCGTTAATGCGGTGGCCATTCTGTCAAATTTAACAGACACATCTGTACTCCCTCTTTTAGCGTCACAGTTACATACCCCACTCCCTTCCTCCTAAATATGTATGTGTGTGTGTGTGTGTGTGTGTGTGTTTAGGGTTTTTCCTTTCTGTGGCGGTACGTGGACCTCCGTGGAGTGTGTCAGGAGAGCATGTACAACCTGGGCAGGGCACTGCACCAGATCGGCCTCACACATTTGGCCATACATTACTACCAGACGGCACTTACACTGCCCGCTCAGAAACTGGAGGTGCGTATACAAACATCACTTTTGGACATTGATGGATGGACCTACATCCACAACTCTTTTTCCCGCCAGTTTTTGTGCCCAGACAATTCTCCTGTAGGTTTTTAAAAAATGCTGCTTTATAAGAGCTTTTCATCTTGTTGTCTGTCCCCCTCTTCCTCCTCTCACCGCTGGTCCTACTTTCAGGGTATCCCCGATGATCAGCTGGATCTGAGGAGGGAGATCGCCTTCAACCTCTCTCTCATCTACCAGGCCAGCGGGAACATGGCGATGGCCCACCAGCTAATCAACACACACTGCGTTGTTTAAAAAATGCACACGAACGCCTCATCGTCATCATGTTGAGTTTTGAGACGACATGCAAGTACTGTAAGGAGGACTAAAAACACCATATTCAAGAATATACAAATAGATATTGTTTATTAGACAATAAAAAATTAATACAAAAATAAGTGAATGCATTCGTGAATCAATACATTTATGTTGATAACAAATGAGCAAATACCTTTTTATTTATTTCTACATCTATGTTATTTATGTTTTATATTTCTGTAATTTTATTTATTGATTTATGTGTGTTAATGAGTTACTCATAAGTACTAATTTCACTGCAGCACAACTGGTCAAAGGATCCTTTCAGCATTATTACATGCTGACTGCTACACCTGCCTCTTATTGTTAGTAGCTGCAAGATCTTTAGCGAAAGCATGCTCGGTCCTGCTGACCAATCGGGCTATACAGTGAGTATCAATAGGTTTATTATATCATATCGGTTTAATGTATGTGTTCATGTATTTTGTATGCATGTATTTATAGATGTATGTATTCATTCCAACCTAAATTGATCCATTATTCAATTTATTGATATTAATTCATTTAGTTATTTTTGTATTGGTTGATTTATGAACAAGTTGTTTTTAATCCTCCGTACAAAACAGCCGTCCGGTTCACATTTCTGTCTCGTCATAACATATCGACATGTATGCTTTCATTTCACTTGGGTTGAACATGTAAGGCGCCGGGATTTAATAAGTTGTCATGGTGTTTATATTTGTCCATATGTAGACGATCTACTGTAGACATCAACGTCAGTATCACTTTTACAGAGATGTTTGAGGCTGGGGTAGTAATATATGTTTATTGTTCTCCAGTCCTATGTCGTGGATGTCAGGTTTTCTCATTAAATTTAATTTAGATTGTATTATATGTACATGTATGCACAGCCCTAATGTTGCAAAAAATCGACTTTTTATACCACAAATGCTGTTCTAACCTATTTTGTGAAGACAACTATTTTTGTTCAATAAACATTTTCACTCTGAGTCTATTGATTTTGATTGATGTAGATATATTTGTTAAATCACAAAAAAATGAGCATGATGTTGCTTTTAGCACTCTCTTGTGATTGTTTTGTTTTAATTTTTTTAGCAGTAATGTGGCAAAAAGATGGCCGGACTTTTCCTTTTGTTGTTGCTGGGATTAAGGCAGTTGGATTAATTGACAAATCCCTCTTTTCTCCCGTCCTAACAGTCTGCTTCCATCATGTCTCCTCGCCGGGTCACTGCACTCCATCTAGGACAGGGGCGGGACAAGCCTATCGGTGGTGGTGGGGGGGCACTGAATAATGTAAGCAGCAGCAATATTGCTCAAAATCACAGTAGAAAAAAGTGTACTTTCTGAATCCTATTAGGAATTACAACACCAGTTGACAGTTTATCATGTTACAATATGACTACTAATCCTATTTAGAGAATGTGGTAGAGTTCAGTATTATGGGCTCCTGAATGGTCCTTAATGTGTGCGGGCCCTTTGTCTAGCGACCCTTTGAAGGAACCTCAGTTTGGGAAACCATGATCCATAACGGGAGGCGAGGGATGGGGGGGGGCAGTTATTTTGACGCTGAGCTCGGTCGGTATGGACTCCCACAACAAGGCCTGGCTTTTTAAAGCGCTAGTAGTGGAAACATATTGCTTATAATCGGAATACTGGTGGTTTGTATCTCCCTCTAGCATGGCAGCGTGTAAGCAAAGCGGCGTCGAGTGCAGCGGAAACGGGGGAGGCGGATGTGAAGCGGTCCAGACGAATAAATAAGATATGAACGCGTCTTTCTACCGAGCCTGGCAACATCGTGGTGGAGTCAACGACGCCGCGGAGTGACAGACCTGGCAACCATGATCCAAGAATAGGACTAATTCAATGAAACGATACAATTAACGGGAAGTTATTTTTGTTCTGGACTACCGGGGAGCAGCGGTGCTGCGCACGGGCTCTGGAGCACCGGATCCCGGCTGGGAAGCCGATGAAGAGTCGGTGGCGGTGGCCGGGCCGTATGGAGATCCGTCGTCCATAATTAAAACGACTTATTCGGGGCATTTTGTGCGTGCAGTGGTGGTTGTCAACGACGTTTAAAATCGCCCCAGCAGAGGTAAGCAGTGTGTCCGATTGAATGATAGATGTGTGTCTTATTGGTTCACACAGGGTGTTGCTGTGATGTGGACCTGGGAGTAACATACGTTGCCATCACGCTTTTACTTGACTCTACACAGGGAGTGTATTGCATCACATTTGGTTATTTTTTCACTCATCAGTCCACTTTTGAAGGGCTGGTTATGAGCTGATGAAGTCATGCTTTGATGTGCTATATGGTGAGCGCATGGGCACCAGCGGCACATATTAGGCCTAATAGAGACAACAACAACAACAAAGCCAAAAATCTAATCCACAGCAGTATGCGTTGCTGTCAAAGCGGCTTTACGCAAAAAAAAAAGAAGCGAAAAGTCAACAGTGATTTCAACTTGCTCGCTCATTCTGTTGAAGAATGTGAGTCCGATCAGAGCTCACACAATCGGATCAATAACCAGGACAGCTCGTCTCCTGTTTCCTCCCTAATGGCTCCACGTAGGATCTGAAAACTAATTGTAATATACCGCAGTGAAGGCTGGGGTTCATTTAGGCAGGAGACAGATTGGCAGGTCAACTGAGTGTTGCTTCATTGCTGCTGTGATCTGTTTTTATTTCTCTTTCTTGCAGATGTTTGTTTATCACTCTAGGGATGTTGTTGTTGCATTTCAGACGGATAAAAAAACAAAAAAAAACTGGTCAAGACTGAAGCTGCAGAGGTTAACATATCCTGACATTTATTCCGGTTCTACATTTCCCATAATGCAACCCAGTGGTGTTCTTCCGTAAACCCGAATGCCCACTTCTTTCAAAGGTCCCAGTTTACTTTCAAACATTAACCAGTATAGTTTTTGTCCAGGCAGGCCAGCGAATCAAACGTCTTCAGCGCTGTTCCGTTGGATCTGGGCACCTTTGTCCTGCACGAGGTTAGAGGTTACAAGAGTGCACCGAAACACACCAACCCACCGGCCCAGAGGAATGTGAGGGGCGCGTTGGGGACAGGAAGCTGTCGCCTCCTGAATGGCCCACCTCATTGTTCTCCAAGCACGCTACTGCTATTTCAGGACTGTGTGTGTGTGTGTGTGTGTGTGTGTGTGTTTATCGATGTGTTTTATAGTGGTCCTGTTTTGTACAAAGGTCTTCCAGATTTCTACCAGTAAATTCAACTTAAGAGACCTTTCACTTGTTGTCTATATTGCACAACACCCTGCCAGAAACCGTGGGGACAGTTTTATATTTTGCCCTCAGAGGAGAGTACCGCCCCAACACCACAACGCTATTTGGGCAAATGGGACACATTTCTTGGCATCTCTTCAGGGAGTGGGTCAGCCGTCTCCACCGTAGCTCCACTTTGGGATTTAATGAGGCTGATGCGACTATTTTTTTATTTTTGTCATTCCATCTAAATCTTTCCCAGTGCAGCTTTTAAGCTCTGACACTTGCATTATTCAGTCGGGCAGCGTTGTCTGCGCAGGCGCATACACCCAAGGACTGCCCCAGCTAGAAGAATAACAGCAATGTTTTGATGTCTGCAAGAGATTTAGAGTCACAGGCATGAAATGCTCCTCCTGTCCAACCCACAAACATTTAGCTTTTATAGGAAACACTTGAATGTGCACTCTCTTCTACCCATCATTCCTTTGTCTTAGCGTGGGATGAAAGTAGTGCCAAATCAAAAGCAGGTTTTGGGCGTGCGCAAATATTCTCTCAGTGCATACAGCCTGTGTGCGTACCACCACCTGCTGTGATGTATTGATATCAGTGTCTGTTTTCACGGGGTTGTGTGTGTATATTTAGTCACAAAGTCTCACGACTTATAAATAACCTGGAAGCGGCTGCCAGGGGATAGAGTGCACTCAATTCACACAGCACAATGTAACACTTCAGGTATGAAGGAGGGAGGGAGGGGGGGGGTCAACATAGATGATATTTAATATGAAAAAATATGTATGTCAAGTTTAAACCATGAAGCAATCATCAGGTGATCTCCATAACAGTCAGCTGGTGGGACATCTAGGGATTTTAGGTAGATAACCTCATCAGGCAATGGCAGGGCTACCCCACTAGTTCTCTGCCATTGCAGCAGCTCCCATTCAACATAATAGCTTTTGATCTCACACACCTTAATCGAAACCCTGCACCGATGACCGCACACACTTCGAGTCTTGGATGCCGCGGGGCAGTAGGGCAGTGATGAGTCAGCGCTGTGATCCAGTCTGTACACCCCATCAATCCACTCACTGTCTGCTCTGTCTCTGTACGTTTGTGAAGGTATTTGTGTGTGTGTGTGTGCGACTTCACCACTGTGTGTGTGTGTGTGTATGTCTGCTGATATTACGGCGTCAGTGCCCCCCCCCCACCACCCACCACCACCCACCACCCACTTTCTCCTGCTGAATTCAGCCTGCGCATAGTTGCAGTCTGCTGAGGCGGAAGTACAGCGGGACATTCTTGTGCTTGTAAATCTATGCACACTGGAAGATGTCATACAGGAGCTGTAATTTCATTAAATTGAAAGACTTCTGCAGTATAATTGCATTGGGAATATTTACCTGTCCAATGGTAATCAGAATCTAACATTAGCAAGCTAGCCTAGCTAGCATCCTAGCTAGTGTAAGATGCGAGAGAATTTTAGTTTAAAACATTCACAAAATGAACTAACATTATCAACAGAATGAGAAGAGGATACAGCACTGGCATTAAGTCAAAGACGTCTATGCTGCAGAGATATCGAATGTTACGATATTGTAACCCTAGTTCTATAAGCACAGCTGGAGCCCTCTACTGGACTCTATTGCTCCAATCACAAGCATGAGCATTGGCCAATTAGGGCGTGCCTACCCAAATACGTTTGAAGCCTCCAGTATATAAAGCAGCACCCATCGCTGCTCGACATCCTACACTCTCCAGCAAGCGATGTAGGAGCGGCAGGGTCCCCTTGGTAAAGGGCTTCGCTTTTGCTTCTAGAACTAGGGCTCCGCCCTCTACTGGACTCTATGGGTACAGTGGGTGGAGCCTGAGGTATGCACGCCCTGCCGAGACATGGCATCAACCCAACCACACGTGTCGCCATACGGTGGGAGGCCCTCTTCCCGCCCGCCTATAGGCTTGGGAGCATAGACAGGAACTGTCAGTGAAATCAGGCAACACTGCTGTTTAGATGCTTTAGCCACAAAAACTGTGTCATCATTTGTCCTTCTTTCTCTGATATTTTCCAATAATTTTCTCAAAGAATTTACAGCAAAATAACCTCAAATCATGAGGGTCATCCTGGACAGTATCAATTGAAATTTTCAGCAATCCTCTGAAGGAAAAGGAGTCTAAAAATTAGGACATTTTCAATGTATTACAATATCATCTGAGCTGACTTTCCCAGTAATGTGCAGTCAGAGTTTGTCAAATTTGATATGGTCATTGGAACATTTTGAGCAGCTTCTCAGCAAACCTAATATATAATATATTGTATCCAACAAGATGTAATTATTTAAAGGTGCTTATGGTGCTTTTTTTTTTGCATTTTATTGGATACAGATACCGATAGATGGGGAAGGGGGAGAGAGAGGGGACATGCAGCAACGGGTCGGATTCCATACCCAGGCAGTCTTGGTTTGTTTGGCAGAAATCAAGTGACCCTGTACAACTCGCATAACTTTCCGAATACAAGCTCAGATATAAATTATGAAGGAAAAAACAACTTATTAAATTATTATTATAGAATTATTAAATTCCCCCAAAACCTGAAACATGGCTGCAGAGGCAGCCGCGACTCCAGCTGCAGATTGAAACTGTGTGGTAATGCAGCGGATTAGACGAGGCATTCTGTCAACCATAAATCCCCTCCATTCTCTGTTTTAATCCTACTGCTATATCATGACATCTACCTCCAGAGAGGTTCACACGTGTGTATGTGTGTGTGTGTGTGTGTGTGTGTATTTCTGATTCGTTTTTTAAAGACAAGAGGCAGCTCTGTGTTTTTGAAAGCAATGTTTTCGTTTGACTCTAAGGATGGAGTAAACTGGTGTTTTCTGAGACGGAGAGAGTGAAGGGGTGTGTGAGAGGGTTTTAGTTTGTTAAGTATGTGGACATTCAGGATGATTTTACAAGTTTGTAAATGTGTGTATTTGGGCACAAGTGGCTTTAAACTCTGTCAGCAGCACGATGCTAAACACTGGCCTCTCCCCTGAGCTATTTCTAAATCAGTCCAGCTGTGTTGCAGGGAATTTGTGTGTGCGCATGAGCGTGTGTGTATGTGTGCTGAGCCTGGTTTCGTTAGTGTTTTATGGTTTGCTGGTAAAAAAAAAAAATTTGAATTGGATTTTTAATTTTGAGGATTTTCCACAGTAAAAGCTTGGAATTTCTTTTGGAAAAGTAAGGAAACTGCACTGTGATTCTGACAAGAAATTATGTCGAAATAATATTTAAAATATTATTTGACACATCATGATGATGTGTCCCACTGCTTCTTCAACTAACTTTTGACTGGATGCCTACGATGGGACAGACGGGAAGAGCTTTTGCAACTTTTCCTCAACATTTCCTCTGAAAATGAGCCGAAAGAAAAGGATCCAAAAGAACACCCAAACAACAATGCGGGTAGGGGTTAGGAGTAGCCTACCTTTAGCCTACACTCACAGTTGTTGTTCGCCGCGATGGTAACTTGTATGGCGATCAACAATTACCGTAAGTGACAAAAAAGGGTGCACAAAATGGCACAGGCTTTACCTGGCTCCTACACCTAGTCATTTAGCACAGTGGTCCCCAACCACCGGGCCGCGGACCGGTACCGGGCCGTGGATCATTTGGTACCAGGCCGCACAGAAAGAATATATTGGTCTTATGTAATATTCTAATTTTCTGAGATACTGAATTTGGGGTTTTCATTAGCTGTAAGCCATAATCATCAAAATTCAAAGAAATAAACGCTTGAAATATATCACCTTGTGTGTAATGAATCTATATAATATATGAGTTTCCCTTTTTGAATTGAATTACTGAAATAAATAAACTTTTCGATGATATTCTAATTCATTGAGATGCACCTGTATCTGATGGATTGTATGGGGGCTCCTCGTGCAGTTCCACTTTTCGCCAGTGGGTGGTGTTCATCCTTTGGCACATGTTGTCGTAGGTAATGTTGTTGTCCACCAGGGGAAACTCGACCTCCCGGCTGTGGAGGTTGTCTTTTCCTTGGACAGTCCAATGGGATGTCCACTCTATGGACCCTGACCGTGGTACTAGAAAGCGGTGTTACTTTTGTACGGTTTTGAATCATCTGACCCATGTGAGGCCTTGGTAAATGTTGTCCCAGACACCAAGGTATTCTAATATATACCCGTAGTTCCAGGATATATGAGTTAATGCAACAATCCTATCTGTTTTTTTGTTGCTTTTTCTTCAAAAGACATCTTAAAGACCATCATTTTGGGTCAAACGCTGCTACATGATAAGGTAATGAAATGAAAATGGCATTGTATGATAAGCTGAGCTGAACTTCATGCTGTTTACCACGATAATATACCAGAAACTACACATATGGCAGATCCAGAAACTTCAAAAGACAGCAAACCTTTACTCATAGAAAACCGTGTCCATGTAGGATTCGATAAGTAGACTTGATCCGCAGCAGATTGGTTTCCTTGCATGGAAAATGCCCCACGTTTTCAATGACTTAAGTAATGAAGATGAAGGAAATAGAACACACTGAAGTTGAAAGGAATAGTTACCATTACAATTTTGTTTCTCATAGTAAAAGTGACAATTTGCCCTCCTGCACACAAAGCACTACCACACAATACTGACCACCATTCTTACTTTTGTCCTCCTCTTTCCCCTTCCACCTTTCTTACTTCATCTCTCTCTCTCACTCTCCCTATAGGTCTTCAATCTCCCTTCACCCCTCTCCTCCCTGTGGATCATAGGAACGCCCTGTCATCACACCCTCCTCTCCAGATAGACCAGATGGATTCCCGGATCACCTTTCATCCTTAATACCTTGTCTCTCTTTCTGCCCATCTTCCAACTCCACCACTTCCCTGTGTCATAATGGGTACCTGGATGGTTTACAAAGTACTCTAGGGCCCTAGAGCAAGGCATTGCTCTGCTGTTGACACTTTAGTGTTTGCCAGAATGGATATGGTGTCTTGGGGTGTTAAGACGGATAAATCAGCATCGACAGTCGCAGTGGAAACGTGATATCCATGACGGATCTGAGAGAGAGAGAAGGGCAAAAAACAGAGACATAGGTTCAACTATGGTTTAAAACTGCCTCATAGCACCTTAAATGACGGCTAGTGGAATCTGGGAACTCTGAAGTGCCTTGCCTAAGGGTACGCCAGCAGGGCCAAAGCAATGTACTTTAAGGAACCCAAACCCTTTTTTTTTTAAAGTTTCTTTGGACAGTGCGCTGCTCTTGTGATCACTCCATTGATATTTCTGTACCTCCATACCTCCATTCCTTTCTCCAGTCCTCTTCATTTCATCTTTCCAGCCCATCCATTGCTTCTACACTTTGGTCTAGAGGTGCGTGTCTCCTTCCCTCTTTGTTGTTTTCTTTTGGCTTGCCCATCTGACCTCCACCCCTCTCTAGCAACGGCCGTCCTCCCCCCTCACCCCCGCCCCCAGTCATCGTCCGCCAGCCTCTCCACCCCCTCTCCCCCTTCCCCTCCCCACCACCACCACCACCACCGCCATCCTCACCCTAAGCCCCACTCACACCAGCACCACCGTCACCACCACCAACTCTCCTCCTCTCCCCCTCGCTTCTTGCCCTCTCCCTTCCTCGCCTCATCTTCAACGGAAACCATGGCGATGGCTGCCACTGCCTCCTCCTCTCCCTCATCCCCTTCGTCCTCATCATCGACCAACGGCGGCAGCGCCCGGGAGCACCTGCTGGCGGTGCGTCGGCGCACCCGGCCATACACGATTGGTCCAGATAACCTCCGCAGCCTGTCGGTGCAGGGCACAGATGGGGAAGTCGGTGCCCCTGTGTCCTCCTCCCCCACTACGTCGCCGGGGAGCCAACCAGAAACAGCGGGAGTTGGGCTGCAGCGGGCCAATAGCGACACAGACCTGGTGACATCAGACAGCCGCTCATCACTTGCGGCGTCTACGTACCAGCTGACTCTAGGCCACAGCCACCTGGTAATCTCCTGGGACATCAAGGAGGAGGTGGATGCCACGGACTGGATCGGCCTGTACCACATCGGTAAGCAAACTCAGGGTTGGAGGGTGGGCGTAACGCTTCCACAACAACACGGTGGGGGGGGGGGGGGGGGGGGGGGGGGGGGCGGCAATATCACCAATAACTGCCATATAAGCACTGTGTAGTGCGGCAGCAATAAGCGAGCCAGTGGAACACACACATAGCTTCCATTCGCCACACTACACAGTGGATGTGTTAGTCCTGAACATTTTTCTAACTCAAAGGCAGGGTTGGTAATCTTCAAGAATTCTTTACTTCTCTTTCCGTACATTTTTTTTAGTCTTGCTAGTTTTTCAAGATTACCTACCCTGCTATTAAGGCTACAAGTAACTTTCATATCGTCTCGATTTAGGACAATAAAATCCCTGTGGACTAAAATGGGAGTGTTTACGAGCACTTCAGTCCCATCAGAAAACCTCTCATTTCACCGCAGGACAGTCTCACAGTCTGCCCCTCTCAGTCCTGGTACTGGCCCAGACCTTCCTTCCAGTAAGTTCCATTTCACTGGGACTTTAAAGTCACCGTGAGGAAGTTTGGCCTACAGCTACTCGGTGTTGGGACGGCGTAGCAGCAAGGCGGGGATCGCTCCTCCTCCCGCCACAGCTACCGAGTGCCGGTAGAAGGGATCTGGGTCTGGGCTGATTTCTACCTTGTCACTCACTTCCATGTTGTCTCTCAGTCCGTCTGTCTCTCTGCCTGTCTGTCCACTTGTCTGGTGGTGCAATAGAAGTTTCTGTAGGATGGTGATATGATAGCGTTCCATCCTACGTCAGCCCCACTGCTGCAACATTAACTGGCAATGGATTGTGTGCTTGTGTTTGTGTGTGAGAAAAAGATGGTGCGAGAAAGGGAGTGTATTAACCTGATGAAAAGTGATGCTGACTCAGCATCAGTAAGAGCAGTACGTTTCTTCTCATGTTACATCTTCTCACACACGAACATTTCAAGTATGTTGTTTTCATCCTAGACTGACATGCAGGTGAATGACCGAGGGTGTTAAGTGTGACCAGTCTGTCCCAAAACGATACCACAAAATCCAAAGTGAATTAAGGCCTATCAATCAGAGAGCTAGAAAAAAGCAGCTTCGCTGTGAAGAACTCTAAGTGAGTGAGCAAGGTTGGTCGACGACGGCACTTTGTGTACTGCTCATATAACAATGTTGTTGGTGAGTTAATAAACTAGTCGCTCTCCATTCTTCTGGTGTTCTCAACGTGGGAATGCCGCCACAGACACCAGACACCACAATTTCACTATACAGTCCGTAAAATCCAGTGAAACATGTCTTCTTGTAGCAGGAATCTCTACAAATTGTGGATGTGAGGACATCAAATCTGGACAAAATAATATCTAAAAAGCGCATTTCTACCATCAAAATCAGTTCAAAACAACAATAATGTATATATGTGATACAATAAGACGTGCAAGTGTCTTATAGCATTGACCCTAATATATTTTCCTGATATATCGTTATGCCTCTGTGCCAGCAACAGTAGTGGCCACAAGGATGATGTTCTTTGGGTGGTAAGTCCGTCCGTCCTTCCAGTCCATTCTCGCGAAATTCGTCAAATTTGGCACAAATATCCACTTGCACATTTGAACTGATCAGAATTTGGTGGTCAAAAAGTCCCTGTGACCTCACAAAATGTGAGATAAAAGCCAGTCTCTGTCAACAGCTGGGCTCTTGAGTTCTTAGGCTCAAGTGTGAAAGAGCAGCTTCATGCAGCAAATTAATTACTGTACGCACCAAGCTAAGGCCATCTCATACCACAGATGACCAATTTTGTGTGTGTGTGTGTGTGTGTGTGTGTGTGTGTGTGTGTGTGAAAGAAAGTGATTGCCTGTGGACAATCCTCTATCTGAGACAGAGAAATTCGGTGAAAGGTGATATCCATCCATTCAACCTCTCTGCTGCTCTTCGGTGGTATTGACTCAATGCAGGGGGATTTCTGGGGGCCTTCTTCTCCCCAGAGCCAAGCACTGTTTCCAGCCTGCCTGTCAGCCATCCTCCCCTGGAGCCGCCTGAGTTCTGTTACCTCACCCCACTGTTTGACCTTTGTGTCAGACTGTGTTATCAGGTCAAACAGATGTGTGTGTGTGTGTGTGTGTGAGGAATTTGCTGTCACCAACAAAGGCTCAGATGTTATTGATGGTGACCTGGTGTGACTGTGGTGCTGGTGTGCGTGTGTGCGTGTGTATGAGACAGACAGACATCAGCATTGATCCATTAGGACACTGGCCATTTGTCACAGGACATACACATGAATGTTTGATGGCTCTACAGGCACTGGGATGTGGTTTATGACCTGAGGGCAGAGCATCCCTCAGTAACCAGTAACCCCCTTTTTTATTCTTGTGACCGTTTGACTGACAGCTGACAGCCGTGGCCTGGAACAGTCCCGAGACTCATGACTCCTGCCTCTCATTAATGAGGAGAAATGTTACACGACCTCTATATAGAAGGCGCATGATAGAGATCATGTCACATATGTCCACTGCACTGAAAAAAGTATTTGAAAACAGTAACTACCATCTCTCCGTGCTTTGTTCACCTTACAAAAGCATCTGTGTAGAGCCAAGGGTGGTAGAACACAAAGGGAACAACGTGTGAATATAAATGTGTGTATTTCACAGATGAGACGTGCGTGGCCAACGTGTGGGACTCCAAGAATCGTGGAGTGAATGGCACCCAGAGAGGACAGATTGTGTGGAGACTGGAGCCGGAACCCTACTTCATGGAGCGTGAGTGGACCCCATGGGTGCTGTGTTGGTCTTAGGCTATGTCCACACTTTCAAGAGTTTCAAAACAAAAACAATCTCCGTCCATACTAGCACGCCTGAAAACTAATATCACGTAACTATTAACGTACACTGGGCGTGCGGGTGGCTACAGGAAGTAGAAAATACGGCAAAGTAATAAAGTAGTCTAGTAGTCTAGTAGTAAAGGACAGGAAAGTCCTCCGTATTGTGTCCATCACCCTCCCTAACGCTGCTAACCGTGACTTCAGACGGCCGCTCCGTAGGTCTGATGACGCCGCCGGACACGCCGCTCCCTGATCGCTCCACTAACAGCTGCTTCCTCCACAAAAATGCAGACTTTAACTGAACAACAGCTGCTAGTAAAGACAACAAGGTCAGCAACGCCTGTAGTCAGTCGATCGGCAATCAAGGCTGATGTTGTTTGTGATCTTTCGGGAAAGGGTCACGTGATAGAGGCGTGACGAATCGGGGAAGGACACGTCGTGACTGCTAACAACCAATCAAGTAGCGAATGCGGGTGTCTATGTCATCGTTTCCAAACGTATGCGTTTACGACCGTCTACACTAGTCTGTAACCCTGGAGTTTTCAAACGTATCCGTCCTCGGGAGAGTTTCAAACGTATCTGTTTTCAGGTGCTCTGAAACTCCGGCCTAGTGTAAACGTAGCAAAAGTTATGTGCTTTCAAATGGAAACGTAGTAGTGTGGACATGGCCTTAGGTTCAGTTATTTTTTAGCTAAAGGGGCATTCCACCAATTGTTTTATTTCAGATCGGTTGTGTAGCGTCTTCAGTGGATATGGAGGAGCTTTGTCAGGTCTGAGAAAATAGCCTTGATAATGTCGTAGTGATGTCATCATTTGTATCTTTGTTCTTTCCACAGCGGAGACTAAGATCTGCTTTAAATACTATCACGGCGTAAGTGGAGCATTAAGAGCAACAACTTCTTGTATCACCGTCAAGAACCCTGGAGTACCGGTATGTTAGTGTGTGTGACCCATCTACATCTCCCTCAGGTCCCACCAGTCATTCCTCCACCTCTTTCACCATCAGCTCTTATTCTTTCTTTCTACTCTCATATGAAACTGTCGCATCCTAAATCCTGGCATCTGATTGGCTTCCGGTGGCCAGTGATCAGCTGCCATATTTATCAAGCATTTCAGAAGGAACAACTTAACTTTTAATCTTGGCCCCTGACACTTTGGACCTCTGGTCTTGTGCCCGGTAGGTGCGATCAGTAAAACATCCAAGCCGGACATAGTATCTGCTTTGCGAGTATTGTAAGACAGCAGCAGTGTCATGCTTTGTCACAGGAATTGTGCTGCTGAAAGTCAAGCCGTGAGAATATCTTTAAGTCCTACAATGAGGTAGGTGTTTTTAGTCTTAGGTTAACTTTTTGTTTGATTCCTCAAAAGGATAAAAAAAATGGGGCCTGGTTATCATCTTCAACGAACACAGTGACTAAATAAAGGATTACTTGAGGGTCCAGTTCAGAAAAGGTGGTTTTGAGAAGAAAATCTTCTTGACTGCTGCCCCTTAACCCGGAAAAGTTATTGGGTCACATATTTTGGACTCCGTTCAGCGAAGACAGAAGCTGGAAACTAATGAAGAGAAGGAAGGGATGCAGTCCGAGTGAATGGAGAGAAGTGGACGTCATTGAGCTCTTGGCAGCACAAACTGAGGCTAAGAGACATTTGCTCCAGTTGAGTCAGTAAAATGTAAAGCAGTCTCTCTCTCTCTCATTATTCCTCTCCCTCTCTGATGTTCCTCCTTTTAACTTGTCATCAATATCTAATGTTTTTTTTCTCCAACAGTGAAGTTGGTTCACTCTAAAAATGGGAAGGGTAAGGGGTCCACTCATAATGCTCTCCTATTGATTGCTTTCTCATCAGGTGGGCAGTGAAGGCCAAGTGGAGGACCAATCAGGGACTGAGCACTGTCGTAAACTTGTCAGCTTCACCCTATCCGGTATGAGGACTGATTCGGTGTAATTGTGGTGTAATTGTGGTCAAGTAAAAGATGGTCACAAACGCTTAAAAATGTGTGTTTTCTCCTCCAGACATCCGGGCGGTGGGCCTAAAGAAGGGCATGTTCTTCAACCCCGACCCCTACCTGAAGATGTCGATCCAGCCCGGGAAGAGGAGCGGCCTCCCCAAGTTCACCCACCACGGCCAGGAGAGACGCTCCTCCATCATAGCCAACACCACCAACCCTGTGTGGCACGGGGAGGTCAGCGCAAACACACACACACACACACACACACAGAACTTGACATCTAAAAGTAATGTCTGTGCTGTCTTTAGGGTTGCAAAGGGTTGGAACATTTTCACTACATTTCTGGGAAATGTTAAAGCATTACACTCTCATGTAATTATTTATAATTATATTGGAGTGAATATATTTTATATTTTGTATGAACCAGCAAAGTACACAGTTTATAACTTGTTAACACTTTCTGCTGGTGTGTGCTTTCTAGCCGTTAGCATGTGGGATGTAAATTGATTGAGCAAATTAAGGAGTTTTAATTAATCAATTTCCTTCTTTCTTAAGTGTAAAACATTTCTTTTATGAATCAGCTGTCTACGTTAGACCCTAAGTTTGAACACAACCCACAAACTTCCTTTCCCCATTAGTTGACTGCATATTTCACACTGTACTTATTTGACAAATGAATGGATTATGTCAATTTATGATATGGTAAATGTTTCTATCCGTACACTAAATACAGCCTAAGCAGATAATCCCTATATTTCCATTTTATTCTCATCATTTCCCAGTTCAAATCCCATAAATTCCTGTTAATTCCCCAGCAAAGTTTCCTGATATATGTAAATAATTATTATTTCATATGGCAAGACCATAGTGTGGATTTAAAAAATGACTTCATTAGGTTTTGATACTTGGATTTTTGCTGTTCTGTAGTTTCTCTTTATAATTTTCCCAGCAACAAGGAAGAGCTCGAATGTGACATTTTGTATTTTAGCTTCTTGTCTACACTAGAATTGTTACTATTTCATGTTGTATTTCTACAAGAACATGTTTATATGCTTAAAGATTAAAAAAATAAACCAGTATATTTCTTATACTCTCTGGTCTTTAGATTGGCCGGATGTCACTCTGACACAGACGCTAGGTGGCGGTATAGAGGTGGTTTTCAATCCGCCACTAAACAAGTTGATGGACAGTTGTTTCCCTGATGTCGACTTCTTTCATGTTAATAGTTTGCCGATATTGTCCAGAGAACTAACTCAATGTACTTACAAGCAGCCTAGTCGGGCTTAGATGTAGAAATTGTTGAAGCATTTGAATACAATTTATTTCTAAATGCACAGTGTAAATAAATGAACCGTAAATGTCAATAAAACTATACTTTTTCCTCTTGATCGTCCTGTAGAAATACACCTTTGTGGCTCTGATGACTGACGTGTTGGAGATCGAGGTGAAGGATAAGTTTGCCAAGAGCCGACCGATCATCAAGCGGTTTCTGGGTCAGCTGATCCTCCCTGTTCAGAGGCTTCTGGAGGGGCCGACTGCTGAGTGAGTGTCCACACACACACACACACACACATAGCTCTTATTCCCTTTGCGTGCACATCTATGAAAGGTGCAGGTTTTTAGACGAGCACTCAGACAGAAAGCGGGAACGTCTGAGGAGGTCGACAGTCATCTGAACTTCAGCACAGTGATTCAACATAGTGCAGTCAATACCGATCGATACGTCCTAATCAGCTCAGGCATTGATTTGTGTGTGTGTGTGTGTGTGTGTGTGCGTGTGCGTGCGTGCGTGCGTGCGTGTGTGCGTGCAGTGACCAGCCAGTCAGCTACAGCCTGTGTCGTCGTCTCCCTACGGACCATGTGAGCGGGCAGCTTTCGTTCAGGGTGGTTGTCACCTCCACTGGACATGAAGGTGTGTATGTGTGTGTGTGTGTATGTTTACATTATACTGTTTTGTGGTAATGTAAATGAGCAACACACACATTAGTGTACAGTGTTTTGCATGATCAAAACTTGTTTGACTGTCACATTCACGTCATATATCAAATAAATGTGGAAATCCATGTGAATGGATTAATACACGTTGAGGGGATTTGGAGGATTCAATTTGTGATCTGGACCTCTGGATATGTTAGATAGTTATCAGCTAAAGTCATTTGTTATTTATACTGGATGAATGGATTAATTCTGCACCAGAAAAATATAATACTATAAAACGTGTTCTCTGCTCAATGCTGTACACAGCAGACTGACCAGTCAGTTACCTCAGACATTTCCATTGTATTAAATACCACATAAGGGATATTTTCTAAATGTTTCTGACACACTAGTCTCATTTAGCTGGTATGACGTTGAATACCGCATTTTTATATATATATATATATATATATATATATATATATATATATATATCGTACAAGCTGTTCATTTTTCTTTTTTTATTGAAGAGTTCCATGCTTTTATTCAGAATAACTGATGCACATTCTCAAAGTCTAACTTCACAATTTCCCCTAAACCATTTCCTCGGTTTATTGATCCATGGCCAACATTTGTTTTCTACCACATGACTCCCACGGGACTGTGCTTATCCCCAATCTTCATTTCTCCATCCTCTCCTTCTCCCAGAAGCGTCCCCAGAGGCTGTAGGAGCCGTCCTAGGTGCAGTGAACGGTGACCCTGGAAGTCCCTCAGACGACGAAGACCTCCCTCACCAATCCTCTTCACGCGTCACATACAGACCTTCCCCGACAGGCCCCGACGAAGGCTCCATGTTAGTCAATGGTGCTTGTTACTATGGAGATGACAGCATTTGGCAGGAGCCTGGGCAGATGGGACAGGAGGATCTGCTTGCTGTGGCTCTGGGCTGTCACACCCACCGGCAGGTGTCGCTCAACGACTACCTGGACACCATCGAGGCTCCAAGGAGCCCCGGGGACCGACCTTTCGCGGGGCCTTCGCCGAAACTCCGCTCCAGCTTTCCAACAGACACGCGGCTCAATGCCATGCTGCACATAGACTCCGATGAGGATGAGGAGACGGCGGGGCAGCACAGGGAGCAATCCCAGGAGACAAGGACACAGCACAGCACAGACTTAGCCTTATCGAGTAGGTGGGCTACATCTGAGTCTCGACAGGGGAATGAGGGTTCAAAAGGAGAGCCACAGGGGCAGAGCGGAGCTGCAACTGGGCCTGGCGCTTGGGCTACAACAGAAGCAGGTTCCTCTGCCAGGGCTCAGCCTGGAACTGAACCTGCAGGTGCCGAACCTGGAGATGAAGCTGCAGAAGCACAGGCAGGAACATCAACAGCTGCCGAGACAGCAGCTGGGACCGGAGGGGTTGCTGGAGCGTCAGCAGAGGCTGCACACGTCACTGGAGACATTCTGACAGCTTCTTGCTCATCTCAGGCATCAGGGACTGATGTACAAGCAGCAGCTGGGCCGGTTGAGTCCGTGGGGGAATGTACCTGTCAGGAGCAGAGCAGCAGGACAGGGGCAAACCAGGAGGTACCCTGCACTCCCTCACTTGGTCCACTTTCACCCATTCCGGTGAGCAGCTGAAGTTTGGTGGCTAAAAGCAACATGTCTTGGATGCTAATTTGGACAGAGGTTTTTTTTTTTTAAATCTCTTCTCTGCTCATTTTTCCCCTCTCCTGTCCACAGGAGGTGGAGACAAGAAAAGAAGTGGCTCCGAAGGCGGAGGAGGAAGGGGAGTCATCGAGCAGCGAGGCCAATGGACCAGTAGAAGCAGCTGCTCCTGTGAGCAGCACCATAGCTACCCAAGGAGGAGGGACTTCTGAAGTTGGTAAGTGGTAAATGTTGCTGTTTATGGGCAACAATATTTACTACAATATTATTAAAATACAATATAAAATAAGTCAAACTCTGGTCGTTGACTTTTTAGCAGTGCCCGACTCCGCCCAACTCCCGGCTAATACAAAAATGGGCAAAGACGGTGAGTGGGGGTGGAGCTGACTCGCGCTTTTCCCCGATGCAGTTCATGTTGTGTAGTGTGGTGTGGTTTGAGTATTTACCCATACTGTTAATACTTCTTTCCTGTGTTATTTGTAGCGCATACTATAATATATAATATAGGTTGCCTACAGCTTGGATTCAACACACCAGACAGATAGCCACTTGGTTGCACTAAAACAACTTGTTAATTACAGGAGCGACAGCCAGTGAGAGAGGCGCTCGGGAGGAGCAGGAGGACGGGGAGGTGTGGAGGAGGAGGCAGTCCATGCAGGCCTCCGGAGGCACAGCCCAAAACCAGGAGGTTTGTGGGGCCAGAGGCAGTCCGAACGGGACAGTTGTGGAGAGAGAGACAGGTGACATACACGATGGCTATGGCTTTTTTTTTTTTTTGCTCTATTTTTCAGGTGAATTTTTAAAATAAATGACATATTATTCCTTTTATTTACAAGGGAAAATATTACAACACCTCCACACATGCTTACCTCCTGTACAGCTTTACTCCTCTATTAGGCGTGACTGAGCAGTAATAGTATAGTAGCCTCACTGGAGGTCTTCTTAATAGTTCATATTGAGAGAATCAAGAATATTAATCATTCAATTTTCACGTCAATATTTTACAGTCTCTGCTGCAGCAGTTGTCTCTTCAATACAATTCAATTTTATTTATTTAGCTCGATATCACCAATCACAAATTTGTCTGTTTGTGTGTGTGTGTGTGTGTGTGTGTGTGTGTGTGATCCAGACTGGGAGGCTCGTATTGACAGCCATGGTAGGATCTTTTACGTGGACCATGTGAACAGAACCACAACCTGGCAACGTCCCACCGCTCCCCCCGCCCCGCAGACCCTCCAGAGGTCCAGCTCCATACAGCAGATGGAGCAGCTGAACCGCAGGTCAGATCGTGCACACAGACACTCTACTCCTCAAACTGTGAAAGCAAAAAAACAACAGTATTTTGAATCTTAACAGTTTTGCCATTACCTTGATTACTTAAACTATCATCATGGCAGTTAACACAAACACACACACCGTTCCAGGTATCAGAGTATACGTAGGACGATAACCAATGACAGCAGACCAGAGGAGCAGCCAGCCAATGAGCTGCTGACAGATGAGACTGACATGCAACCTTCTATACCAGGTAATCCTCTCATGTACTGCATTATTGTCTATGCATTCTGCAAAGCATGTCCTGGAGACCTGATTAGTTTGGTCTGACTTTGTGTGTGTGTGTGTGTGTGTTGCAGAGCTGCGTAGGGACACCAGTGTGGCTCAGTCCAGTCCCAGGTCTCGCCTCACTCTGCTGCTTCAGTCCCCCAGTGCCAAGTTCCTCACCAGCCCCGACTTCTTCACTGTGCTGCATTCCAACCCTGTACGGGCAGTCTTTTTCCTCTTTTCTCTCTTCTCTCTCTCCTCAACCAATCAATTGCTTTTTCCCCTTACATCCATCTCATAGGTCACACACTCTGCTGCTTGTTTCAGGAACAGCAAAGTCTGTTGACCACACACTCATTAAGGGACTGTACGGAAATTATTAGGGGGGTCAGAAAAGGGGGAGCTTAGTCTAGCATAAAGACTGGCTCTGTCCAAAGGTAACAAAATCCAGCACCTCTAATCTTACTCTAGAATTAGCACGCTAAAATTTGCTAATTAACACCGAACACAAACTACAACTGAGGCTGATGAAAATGCAGGTATTTAATAATAAACCAATTGTTGACCTGATGAATTCAGCCCCCCTCCCCACACCAATCATTTTCAGTCTTTTACTCATTAAAACCAAAACACAATGTAAAAATGGTAAATAATTACACAGTATCACAGTGGGATGACTTCACAAGACAACTTGTGTGTTTCCCCTCTTCTTTCTGTCTGTTCTCCTTCCTTTTCCTCTATAAATTCTCCCCTGCTTCCCTTTGCGTGCCTAGAGTGCCTACCGTATGTTCACCACCAACACGTGTCTGAAGCACATGATCAGTAAAGTTCGTCGGGACGGTCACCACTTTGAGCGCTACCAGCACAACAGGGACCTGGTGGCCTTCCTCAACTTGTTCGCCAACAAACAGCTGGAGCTGCCGAGAGGCTGGGAGATGAAGCACGACCATACCGGCAAGGTGGGGCGACGCCCATATCAACCAGTGCGTCTCAAAGTCTTCTAACTCGAGGGCTTTAAGGGTTGTGGATACAGTCGGTGTTTAAATTCAGTTCAAGATACAGTACAGACTGTATGTATGTATACAGAATATATGCTCAACATTTGCATATATTGTTGAATAGGTCTACACTATGACTGGGGATGTGGTGTAAATGCTTCAAAAGGGTTTTTTTTTCGTTTTGTCTCCACTGTAAAATGGATGCTTGATTGACAGCCTCATGTTGTGTGTACATATTCAGTCTTTCTTTGTGGACCATAACTGCCGCGCCACCACCTTCATCGACCCCCGGCTTCCTCTTCAGCGCACTCGGCCCCCGAGCCTCCTGGCCCACCGCCAACACCTGACTCGCCAACGCAGCCACAGCGCCGGGGAGGTCAGCCCGAGGCGACTGGTGAGATCCAAAAATCCCGCAGCTTACAGCAGTATGAGGAGGTAGAAACTATGAAAAATCGAACGCGCTTCTCCCCTCCCTCTGTAGGTTGGTGAAGACCCCCGTCACGCCGGCCCGCCCGTCCTGCCGCGGCCTTCCAGCACCTTCACCTCTGCCAACAGGGGGCAGTGCCAAGACGTCGTGCCAGTGGGTGAGTACAAACGCACACAAGCCTTCAGAAATGATCGAAGACAACCTACATGGATGCGTCTGCTTTTCCTCCAGCTTACAACGAGAAGATTGTGGCGTTTCTTCGACAACCAAACATCTTTGAGATTTTGCAGGAAAGACAGCCTGACTTCAACCGGAACCATCCACTCAGGTATGTGGCTAACATACTAACACAGACAACCTATACCCAAAACACCGACTTTTCCTGTTTGGTACCATAAGTATAGCTATTGGTGTAGCTTGCATAACAAGCAAAGCTCAAGTCCTCAGCATCTGTCTCAGTGTGATATTAATGTGACATTAGGGAGAAGGTGCAGCTCATACGCACAGATGGAGGGTCAGGATTGGCCAGGCTGTCAGGTGATGCTGATCTTGTCATGCTACTAAGGTGAGACCTGCTTCCTTCTTCCCTTCCCTCAGTGTCTACACCCCTCCCTGATGTTTGCTTCCTTATTTCACTCCTAGTTTTTTTCCCCCGCTCTTTCTTTTTTTTAATATACTTCCTTTGTCTATCTTCCTTACATATCGGCTATGTATCACCTTCCTCTTTGCTTCCTCCCTAATGTGTATCCTTCCTCTCACTCTCTTTCAACTGAAGTCACTCTACTCATTCAGTTTCTTCCTCACTTCGTCTCTCATCCTCTCTCTCCTCCGCAGTCTGTTTGAAGATGAAGTGATGTCCTACGTGCCTCCTCATGCTTTACTTCACCCCAGCTACTGCCAGTCACCTCGGGGATCCCCTGTCGCCTCCCCACAGAACTCGCCTGGTAAGTGACTAAGAAACAAGTCACACACAGACAGTACACACTTGTGCGTTGAAGAGAGTAATCATAAGTGACTGCAAAAGATCATTTACTGTGATGAAACTAAATTTGGTTGCCGAAATACAACAAATCAATTCATTACAATTCATCAGAAAAGATTTCCAAAGATCTCCAAATTGAAAAGCCAGCAGAAAACATCAGTCAACAAAGATATGCAACGTGTGGTTTTGTGACAATATAAACAAAATAGACGACATAACAGTGAGGAACAGCACAAACACGTACATAACTAACTTTACAGGTTTGAAGCAGATTTGAATAGATGAGTTTTAAGTGCAGTTTTGAAAGACAAGGCCCCGGTGGAAGTGTGCTGAGCATAGAATAGAATAGAATCTTGTTTAGCTACAGCTTGGAACTGCTTGGATGCATGTGTATTTGCAATCCATTGGTTTCCCATGCCATGCAGCACAGTATACAACTCCCCTCTTTCTCTCGACCTGTAGGTACTCAGAGGGCCAACGCCAGAGCCCCAGCACCCTATAAGAGAGACTTTGAGGCCAAATTGCGCAACTTCTACAGGAAACTGGAAACTAAAGGCTACGGCCAAGGACCGGGCAAGCTAAAGTAGGTGGAATGTGTCTTATGAAGAGAGACGTTTCTTTGTGTATGTGTCCGTCTGTCCGCTCATTGCTTGCTTGCGTTGTCTCAGGTTGATCATCCGTCGTGACCATCTGCTGGAAGACGCCTTCAACCAGATCATGTGCTATTCCCGTAAAGACCTGCAGCGCAGCAAGCTCTACGTCAGCTTTGTCGGGGAGGAGGGGTGAGTACATGGGAGGGGGAGGAGAGGAATACGAGGCCGTAGCTTTGGTGTCAACATTGGTGGGGAGACATGTTTTGAAAACGCTTCATTTGCTGCATTCTGGTGAATGTTTCTGCATCAATTTATGGTGGAAATGTCGTTATAGCCACTGTGGCTATATATATATATATATATATATATATATATGTATGTATGTATGTATGTATGTATGTATGTATGTATGTATGTATGTATGTATGTATGTATATATATATATATATATAT
>NW_022280042.1:4663301-4664852 GCF_004355925.1 Anarrhichthys ocellatus
TATGTATGTGTATATATATATATGTATGTGTATATATATGTGTATATGTATATATGTATATGTGTATATGTATATATACATGTAGACTCCAAATAATCCGGTCCTGGTCTGGATAGAACTTTTATGACCAGCTCAGCAAATAATGTTCTCGATTACTAGAACATGGAGCATATATCTATAAACATAATGGAATTCCACAATGGGCATGTATGGTAATGTGTTCAGTAACTGATATCTGAATATGTATGTTGCAGGTTGGACTACAGCGGGCCTTCCAGAGAGTTCTTCTTCTTGGTTTCCAGGGAGCTGTTCAACCCTTACTATGGTCTCTTTGAGTACTCTGCAAACGACACTTACACCGTCCAGATCAGCCCAATGTCTGCTTTTGTAGACAATCACCACGAATGGTGAGGTTTACTGTACACACACACACACACACACACACACACACACATATGAAGCTCAGATATGATCTTTAGTATCCTGATTACTTTAACTTAATGTGTGTGTGTGTGTGTGTGTGTTTCAGGTTCCGGTTCAGTGGTCGTATTCTGGGTTTGGCTCTGATCCACCAGTACCTGCTGGATGCCTTCTTCACCAGACCCTTCTATAAAGGCCTACTGCGCATGTACGTACAGTATGTGTATTCAAAGCACAGATGCATACAAAAATCTGATTTTTTTTAAACTCATTTGACCTGTTTATTCTCTTTCTTTTCCTGTTTGCGTCTTGTCCTGAGCCAATATGTGTTACAGTTCTCACACACACACACACACACACTCACTTGCATTTCTCACCATGTAGTCCCTGTGACCTGAGTGACCTGGAGTACCTGGATGAGGAGTTTCACCAGTCCCTTCAGTGGATGAAGGACAACGACATAGAAGACATGCTGGACCTCACCTTCACCGTCAATGAGGAGGTGTTCGGACAGGTTAGCTTCTGAGCGTTAAACAGCACGCACGCACGCAAACACAACCACAGACCCGTTCATTACCGACATCATGATTACATCACGGTGTCAGCTGGTGGCTAAGTTCAGAAAAGGAGATTATAGGTTTGTGTTCACCATGCATGCATGTTTTCTCTATCAGGTGTTTAAATATATGGTGTTGAGTCAGCGTGTAGAGGCCAGATAATCTGTACTTATTTCTGCCTGTGTGCTCCCTACAGATAACAGAAAGGGAACTGAAGCCCGGCGGAGCCAACATCCCAGTATCCGAGAAGAACAAAAAAGAATACATTGAGCGGATGGTGAAGTGGAGGATAGAGAGAGGAGTGGTGCAGCAGACCGACAGCCTGGTCAGAGGTTTCTACGAGGTATGGATTGGTTTGACATACTCTATTCTAAGAATCTAAGTTCCTATACTTTGACATGATTTATTTTTTCTTACGCCTGGCACTAATAATACAAGTTGAACCGTATGCTTATTCTTAAAATGTTTACTAATTTCTTTTGCCTTAAGCCTGGCTCTAAGTCTCTTTCTGCATCAAACTCAGTGGTTGTGTGTGTGTGTGTGTGTGTGTGTGTGTGTGTGTGTGTGTGTGTGT
>NW_022280042.1:4664862-4689113 GCF_004355925.1 Anarrhichthys ocellatus
GTGTGTGTGTGTGTGTGTGTGTGTGTGTGTGTGTGTGTGTGTGTGTGCGCGCGCGCGCGGTGTGTTTTCTAGGTGGTGGATGCCAGGCTAGTATCAGTCTTTGACGCAAGGGAACTGGAGCTGGTGATCGCTGGCACAGCTGAAATTGACTTGTCAGACTGGAGGAACAACACCGAGTACAGAGGAGGTACGGAAGAACAGATGGAGAATAGGCCGAAGTTCACTTCAAACCTTTATGTCCTATTTTGTTATTTATTATTTTGTTAAAATCATTAAAATAATGAGGAAGAAGATAATATTTTTCTAATGTCCACAACTATTCCCATGAAATTATGTTCAGCCAGCACCCTCAGGTTCTGCTATGACCCACAACTTCTGAAAACCCACCAAGTAATAGACCCAGTCTGTATTCTATTTGATTTTTTTCCCCTAATGATAAAGTAATACGTTATTTATTGTCATAAGCGCAACCATCACAGAGACATTGGCAATGAAAGTCTTAAATCTCACAATAAAAAACATTGTCAATGAAAAACATTCAAGTAAAAAAGAGAATCTCAAAATTTCCATCGCCATAGTTACATGACATGATGTGTTATTTGTAGGTTACCACGACAACCACATCGTAATCCGGTGGTTCTGGGCAGCAGTGGAGAGGTTCAACAATGAGCAGAGACTACGGCTTCTGCAGGTGCGTGTGTGTGTGTGTGTGTGTGTGTGTGTGTGTGTGTGTGTGATGGAGAAACAGGATTGTTATTTACTAAACTTTTGAGGCGAGGTGTAACAGCGATATTTGCTCCCTCCATCTTAAGCCTTCATCTTGTTTTCCTTCTCTGTCCCGCTGCACCTACCTTCAGTTTGTGACCGGGACATCCAGTATTCCTTACGAGGGCTTTGCTGCTCTGCGAGGCAGCAACGGACCCCGCAGGTTCTGTGTGGAGAAGTGGGGGAAGGTCAGCGCATTGCCCAGGTGAACACGAAGCTCATTAAGGCTTTGAATTTGGTCATGATTTCATGCCTTCGTCATTTTTACTGTGATTTTGGAGTCCCAATTTATTTGAAAATAATTAAATTCGGCTAGAGAGTCGAAGAAACAGTTATGCAAAAGGCAGTGAAAGTAATCATCAAAATAATTACTTGAGAACAAAAGTAGAAAGAAGGTAACAGTCAGTTTTTTATATACTGTTACGTTAAGGAGGTTGTGGTGGGCTATTTATTGGAATTGTTGTTTTTCCACTTAAGTTCTTGTGCTGATTAAACAGTGCTGGTCGGAGTTATATTTGTATAACGTGATATCCCTGTGATCTCTCTCCAGAGCCCATACCTGTTTCAATCGGCTGGACCTGCCACCTTACCCATCCTTCTCAATGCTGTATGAGAAGATGCTGACAGCCGTGGAGGAGACCAGCACCTTTGGGCTGGAATGATTCTCGTCTGACCACCGGCACAAATTTCAGCTTGCCTCAGTCACCTCAATGACGAGTAGTCATCATAAGAAGAGAGGTAGCCTTTGTGATGGTTGTCCATCACAAAGGTTCAAAAAGCTGGATTTAAAGTCCAATTTCTGGTTTGTGCTTAATTTATAATGGGCTATCATTTATAACGGAGGCTGATAAGACTTTTGAAGCTGCACTCTGACCTTTTGAAATGTCCCATGTACAGAGGTAAACACTTGTTTTTTTCTTGCACCTGCACACATTTCCCACCTGCTTAGTAACACACCCTGTGATGTGACGAATGAAGAGCCACACCGCCTTTGGGACCAGAAATATTGACTGTTGGGATTTGACCAATCTGTGACCGGGATGAGTTTTTTTTCACTTTCTCTTTGATAACAGGAGTTAACAGGAGTACACATCAAAGAAGAAGCAACTACTGCCTCCACTGTAAAAGCTCAGTGGACTCAGCGGACCTCAGATATACGGCCTGTCCAGAACTGTGTTCCTTGCAGTACAGTGTCTCTTTCTGGCCTGTAGTAATAACCACTCACGCAATTAATTCTCAAAGCCCTTCGAGGACTGCCTGATATAACATTTGGTAAGGTTTTTGGAATTTTCCCCTGAACTTCTACAGCAAATTTTGGTCTCCAGACAGAAGCTTTGGTATTTTACAGTATTTTCATCTCCAAGAAAAAGTGATTTTCTAACGATGTGGCAGTGACATGTTGTGATTTGAATGTAACCAACTTTATCATGTAGATTGTGTGGGAAGTGATTTTGTACCAGATTTGGATCAACTGGCAAAACAAATATTTGGCCATCACTTAATGAGTAATTGTTTTGATGGTAAGAAAGAAACACGCACTTTTATAATCATATCCATTTATTTGGATTGTACTTGATTGTTTCTCTTTGATCCAGGTCCATTTTTCAAAGTTTGTTAAAAGTAGTCTACACTCAAGAGGCGCAGATTGAAAGAAGAATGTACATCCTAATAGGCAATCTAAATGAAGTGTCATCTACCAGTGGCGGATCGAGAACATTGGGGAGGTAATAAGTCTGTCTGGGTGGCATGGGAGGGTGGTGGCAGTGGCGGTCTGAGAGGCGATTGTTTATTTTATTGCAAAGTGACTGTTGTTGCATACGAGGCCTCTAAAAGGGGCCGCATGTTTCTATCGCAGGGACGTTTTCGAATGTCAATGCATGAAAATGACTGAAGATGAATCCATGATCATCGGATCTGGTAGGCCCCTTATCAGGGAGAACCAAATGTATCCCAGCCAGTTAATGCTGCCTAATCTGACAATAATTCTACCTTTACCGCTGCTGTGCAATCGGCCATATTTCATTTGAATCCCAGTTACACACATAGCTGTTACATGCATGAAATTTAGCAATTGGATTACAATTTGTGATTCGTGCATATGTAAATCATTGTAATGTTGCAGTAAGGGTGGGGGGGATCATTTTATCTAATTTTAGTCTTCACTACTTCGACTACTGCTGGAGTTAATTACAGTTGGTATTGATTGGCTCCAGTCCCCCAGCGACCTCTCTTAACAGGATAAACAGTTACAGATAATGGATGGATGGATATTTGGTATACTTTGTAAACACGCAAAATATACAGTAACTTAAGTTTACATGCAGTGATGTAAAAAGTACAATATCTGAAGTATAAAGTAACAGAACATTAAAATACTCAAGTTCAAGTACAAATACCTAAAATAGTACTTGAGTAAATGTAGTTTCCAATAGTTATTGAGATATTTCAGGCTGAACTAAAGTGGTTGACCAACAGACATTGCTCTCCCTTCATCCACATCACTAGCATGGCTAAAATGAAGGGATGAACGTATCAGCTCAGTTGCAGCCTGCAATGTATCTTTTTAAGCCAACGTAACAATAATGGACTGGCTCTGATTATTGGGCGTTATCAGTTACGGATTGTCTCCGTATTTCTTACTTGGTTCAGTTTGGACGGATCAGCTGTCCACCCCCACTGTGCCTCCCTTTAGATCCTGCCACGCACCCCCATATCAGAACCAAAAACTAAATCTCCAAGCCCCACTACAGCTGCTGGTGTGAGAAACACAATAAGGCAATTAGATTTTAAGATGCTATTTTAAGTTAATTTATTATGTACTCACAGAAAATGACCCTGAGATATGAAAACTGATTTTGATTAAGTCAAGGACCTACTGTTTTTCTTGTTTACACTTTTAATGAATGTACACAAAATATTACAAAATATTATTTCATGTGCAAATTCAGTTTAATTCAATTGGGATCAAATAATTCCATTTTGGTAATGAAAATGTATTATTTCCATCACTGAATGCACTGCCCTTTGTCAGTCTCACCAGAATGTACCAAAGTTTTGAGCCTGAACTGGCTGCCTCACATCCAAACAACCACTCTTTCTGTACAGTCCACCTCACTTTTGAATATGAATGTTTGTTCAGCACTCTGCTCCTAATATAAAATGTTGTTGCTCTATGCAAGCTTTCTCTTCTTCTTTCCATGTCACTTCACTCTATTTGAGTAAAACAAAGCAAGATCAAATTAAATTTATATTTTTGTCTCGTCTTTTGTTAGAACATAAAACATACTGTCATGTTCTATTGTCTATTCTAAAGAATACTTTGCTCCTGAGAGTCACACAACATACTTAACTAATGACTACCTGAATTAATCATGAATTTCAGTATTAATACTTGTTTATAAAGCATATTAACATAGTCCCCAACCATTAGTGCATATCTAAATCATTATATATATAAATGCATGAAAAATGTACATCTAAATAACTTCTTAATCATTTACTAACACTTTATAAATTACGTTATTAATCATCTACAACTCCTTAATAATTGGTTTTTAATATATATATAATACTTCATTTACAAATGGGGAATCCATCCATTATAAAGTATGAAAACACAATCACGAAACACATAATAGACGAGCTTATTAATCAAGAATAAAACATTTATAACTGTTATGAATTGCATACTAATGAGTGTTAATGTAGGAACAATGCTTTATAAATGATGAAGTGTTTACTCATACTTAACTGTTTCATAGCGTGTGGTTATTATAAAGTGTTACCCAAAAAGCTGAATCATACAGTAATAGTTCAACATTTTAAAGTTGAAATGGTGTCTGTATGTAGCAGTTGAGTACTCTCTCTTTTGCGTTGTGTTTTAATTCAGGCACACTTGATATCCCTTTGGCTCCAACCAACCGTTTATTCACTGGACAGCATAGAGTAGACACATCTGGTAACAAACAGAATCATATCAGGGTTTCTCACAGTTCCGCCTCGTGATAACAAGCTGCTCTGGAACACTCAATTCAATTTAAGTGTGGCGTCGAATAGCTCAGGCTGATGGCAGACGGGCCGCAGCCTGAGAGATTGTGGGTTCGATCCTTATGAGGTACCAGTTTTGAGGTTTGACAGGCAATCGCAGAGTCAAATACGCCAGGACACAGTGTAAGTGAGTCGGGTCGGATGGCAGACGGGCTAGAACCCGAGAGATTGTGGGGTGACCGCTTTTGAGGTTTGACAGGCCATCGCGGAGTCAAATACGTTCCAAAAAGAATTCCAAATGCGAAAGGGGCTGGTGGCGTAGTAGTGGTATTCTTGGGCAAACCCTCCGATCGTCTACCACGGACTGTTGTAGGTTTGAATCCTGCACGTTGCCAAGTGTCTAGTGCTCTGCCGGTGTGGCGGTGGTGGGGGTGTTGTCCCCACTGAAGTTTCGGAGAAATGTAAGCAGGGGGTTATGGGAAAATGGATGATGACCAGCTGAAGTTTAAGTGAGAAAGAAGTTGTCTTGACATATGTATACATATATACACATATGTATATATACACATATACACATGTATATACATATGTATATATATATATAGTGAATAATAGAGAGAGCCTTTCAGCGTGTTTCTGTGTGTTCAACCATGTTATGCAGTCAGATGTAGTGTCTGTTTACCACCAACTCAGATGCGCCCGTGCCCTTTAATTTTAGCGTATGTACGTTTCCCTTTTTAGGTTTATAGAATAAGGTGGATTGTTATAATTTATAACACACTCATGTTATATAATAACAAAATATTTTCTTATGTTTTAAGGGTTTATTTTTAATCTGCTGAGATGTAAATAAAATAAAGCCAACAGCAGTGTTACCTGCAGGTATTTTCATTTGTGTGTGATGTGTTTTTATTTATGTTAAACTCTTTGCTCTGCTTTACTGGTTTGGTCAGACAGAGACCTTCATTCAGACAAGTTATCTTTACTGACGGTGACGTTTCATGTTGAACGTCAGACGACTAGAAGCATGAGTGAGTGGTTTGACACGAGGTGCACTGGAGTAAGAGCATGATTATACTGACACCGTTATTTATTGAATGGAGATCTACTTCTGAGTGAAGAATGCATTCTGAATCACAACACCAAACATCTGACTGAAGCGTTTTAGTACTGTAGCTGGTCGTGGAGAAGTAAATATGATCCACTTTAGTTTAATAACTGTTGAGTTGTTTAATCTATAATAAAAAATCATGTTTTATCAAATCATGTAAAGTAAAATGACCTTACCTGAGCTGTGAGATAAAAGGCAGACACTGCAGGAAACTCCTCACTTCACTCTCTTCATGTGAGCAGCCTCTCAGCTTCACTTGTTACTTCTCTGGTTGGAGTTTCAGCACTTCCAGGAGGATGGAGGTCTTTCTCTCTGAGAGGTCTATGGACCAGACTGAAGGAGCTGACTGGAAAAATGGCCTCAGTTTTGGAATGACAGCTGAAAACCCTTTAGTCTCGACATGCTGATAAAAGTCAAAAGTCTTCTTGCCTTTCTTGCTCTTTAAGTTCTTGACTTTAACTGGAGAAGAAATGTTTTGTGTGTCTAACACAAGTGGCGTGTACGACAGATCGGGCTTATTGTTTCCTTCAAACTGATTTTTGTTTGCCGTCCAAAACTGATTTGATATTTTCCGTGCTTTTGACTTCAACTTTTCCTGATATCTGTGGCACGGCCTTGGGCCTAAAATAAAAACAATAGTGAGTAAATAAATATACTATATATATATATATATATAATACTACAGCACAGTATTTGCACACACCCATTAAAGGGTAACTTCGGTATTTTTCTACCTGGAGCATATTTTCCCATGTTTTTGTGTCCAAGTGACTAACGGGGACAATATGTTTTAGTTGGTCCAGTATCAGAGAACTCTGGGGGTACCCTGATATGTCAGATATGTGTAGTGAATTAAAAAACACAATATTCACCTCCGAGTAGTATAAAGTATAAAGTATCAGAAAATAGAAATACTCAAATAAAGTTTAAGTATCTCAAATTTGCACAGAAAATGTTTGACAGCTATAGTTACTGTCCATTGTATTTGTTATTCTTGTTTTGTTTCTTACCTATTTGTTACGCGTTTAAAATAGATAAATGACAATAAAGTGGAACAATAGTTGTCTACATGAATAGTATATGACTGTATGAAAATAATGCACGAAAGGCATATTGCTTGTTTTCATTCTCTCCTTTCATTTCGTAAGTCGTAAATGTGCAAAATGTACAAGAGAAAGGGAGGACTTTTTTTGGCATTCATTTTGACGCTTCATATTTTTTATGTGTCCAGCTCCTCTTCTTTTTTCTGAATCCTAAGCTAAAGGAGATAAGAAAGGAAGCATTGAAGCACATTGACGGTGTGATCACATTACAGCCTGTTCAGCAGCTGACGTCTGCAGCGTTCTCCCTCAATACTAAACCAGTTTAAAACACTATAGTTCCCATTAGTCACAGAAACATGGGTGAATAGGTTGAGCAATACCAAAGTTACATCACATCAGCCCCATAAAGCTAAATAATAAAGATGTTACACACTATCAGTTAGAACTGGGCTTTCACATACCTTTTAAGTAGCTTGCGTCTGTTTGTGAGTCTTCGTTGAAGGAAAAGCAGCTGATCCAGTAGTGCAGGTCAAACTTCTTGGTCTCAGGAGAAGCTGCAGTCGTTTTCTTCGGGAGAAGGGTTGTCCTCCCATAGTTCCTATTTCTCGTCCCGTCAACAATCCAGAGGAACTCGTAGCAGGCTGCTTCTCCCTTTCTTATGACCGAGTCCAGTATTTTTCTGCGTTTATCGTAGTCATTGTGCTCTGCCTCTATTACGCAAACCTCCTCATTACTCAAAACATGTTTCTGATTCAAGTTCTCCAGAATCACTGAGAGATTCTTTAATTCTTCCACGAGATACACTCTGGCATTTTTGACGTAATCTGAGGCAGACTGTGTTGTACAAGCCATGTGTCCTTACTTCTGGGTGTTCTGCACACAGATCCAACTTCAATGATCTGGAGAACAAAATAAAAGCTTACATAAACAGTTAATTACAACAATGATTCTGACTGTGATGTATGAACTATTATGTCTCTCAAATCTTTCAGAGTAACTTGTCTAAACATCATGCAGCTGAAGCAACATTTAAAAGTTTATCAATTCCAACATGTCTTTCTGAAGATTGTGCTTCCCAAGATAAGAGGGTGGGGAACCAAACCAATCCGTCTCATATTTACAGATCTATCTGCACACTACATTTATATCGTCTGCAGAACAGGAAACTGCCTCATTTCCTCAATGTTGTGCCTTTAACTGAAACATGCTTAAAGAAATCTGTGCCTGACTGATATGTAATAAAAATACAGATTTTTTAATATTTAATATATATATATAATTGGTATTTCTCGACCCAGAAATATTAAGTAATTTGTTCTCACTGATTCTCTTTCAGCCCTGACAATTTAGCTTCTAAGCCTTCTCCCTAATTTGAGATTGGAGAACGTGCACATCTTACAACCTTTAAAAGAAAACTTAACAGTTTGTACTAATCACTTTTTGCATCTTTTAAACTGCACAGAGAAGAATACTGAGACACTTTGAGGAAGTACTGGGATGTTAGTGAACTCAAACAGTTCTAAATCTGAAATAAAGAGCTTTACATCAGCTACTAAAATAAGGAAATGGACATACTTATAAACATTCTAATCATGAGTCTAAAATGATGAGTCTTTGGACAATCCCACGTAGCAACAAAAGAGTAGGCCTCTGTGGTCTTGATCTCCCTTTAAAAACACAGTTCTTCTTCTTCCTCACTAGAACAGCGCTCTACAACAACAGTCCATGAGCAGTTACCTCTCCAGTGTGGCCCAGTGGGAGCCTCTCATCGCTCGGTGAGGTGGACTGGGTTTCTCTCTGTGTCCGCAGGTCCAAACCGAACAGCCTCGTTCATGCATGCACGTCTGTACGTTTCCTGCTCCGTTTTTACTTTCACTTCCTCAGACACTCTCGATGCTGGAAGAGGCCACAAGCTGTCGCTATTGGACCAGCTGAGAGATGAACTCCACACTCTGAACCACCATCTAAACAACTCAATTTCACATCCCTCTGTGTATGCAGACTTGTAATTTTGGCATGTGTTTTATCATTTTAAAACATATATCATCTCGTATCATCTCATTTTGGGTTTCTCTGGTTTCATAAATCTCCCTTTGAATTAAGTGTTAATTTAAAAAGTTTAATCAGTCAAACATGCAGAACATTTAAGTGCAATAAATCTTGTTGAGAGTTCTCTTTGAGGATGCAAAAAACATTTTGCATGGCGCAGGAATTGAACTTTTTGGAGCATTTAAGGTCGATAACGAGTAGCTAGGCAGCTTCTAAAACGTGCAGTTTCCCCAGATTATTAAAAAATAATCACATCAACTTTTGACCAGAAAAATATATCACCACTTTGATGATCATATAAAGACAAAAACTGGAGATTTGAACTGTAAGAGTTGCAAATAAACAAGAGATTAGATGAACATTTGGTCTACAAAATAAATCACGAAACAGCTGCTTCACTTTTTGTCCCATAATGATCTTAGTAGTTAGATTCTAACTTTGGGAGAATGTTTAATGTTCACAGGCATCTATATGTCTTCATATTGTCTGTGTGAACAGAATATACATATTGTTACAGTTTAAGAACATGACTATAGGAACAAGAGCGTCACTCTCTCCAAAGAAAAAGAAAAAACCTCGTCAGTTCATCAACTCTTCTTTGTTTTCATTTCACAACGAACTCAAAATTTCTGTCTTAATCTCAACTGTTAGAAAAAATATATATTAAACTCTGTTAGTACACAGCTCCCACAAGACAAAAACATAAAGTGCTCTGTGCCTCATAGTGGAGGGTTTGGAACAACACGGAACGCAGATTGGACAAGTTACAAAAACATGAACTACCACTGGTAGAGTTTCAACATAAATAACTCAGAAATACTGCATGCAAACTCCTGCTAGAATGAATCTCTAATGTACCAATGCCGCTGCACAGAAAAACACAATCAAAACAAGAAAATAGAGGAAACGTCCCATTAATTCAAAGTCGTCCTGGTATTGGGTAAAGAGTGAAGTGGTGGTCCAACATGAAGAGCGTTTGTTTCACTTCCCTCTTTGCTTCAACACCTTCACGAGTTCAGTCGCGGCCTGATGTCGACAGAGACCAGGAACATTTTGTTCATTTAATAAACGCAATACAAAGAAATCAATGACAATTAACTTGCATGCATTTGCTTTGTTATTTCTCATCAAACCGTAATAAGTAAAAACTTTTTAATGTTTATTCTTTATGCTCCATCCAGTAGACACTGACCTGCGAGGTATTTGGCACCGACTAACATCAACATGCTGCCCATGATGTAGAGGCCCAGGGGGATGCTGCTGAAGATACTCGTCTCACCTTTTGGTCATTTAAACACAGAGAAGAGCAATTAAACAACAAAACAAACACACCATGAAAAAATGAATTTGGCTCGGCAGTGAGCGCTAAACTTCCTACCGTTTCCATTACAGACGGGCTCCGTCGTCTCCCAGTTCATGGATTTCTGAACCGCCTTCTTCCACCGAGCGTACCGAAACTCGCTCTCTGAGAACACACAGACAGACCTTTTACTTTTCAAAGTGGCGGCTACTGATGACTTTGCCAGACAGCGGCGGCTCACCGTACCTTCGGGGTTGATCTGAGGCTCGAACTTCTCGGAGGTGACTTCACTCAGGTCCTCTGGGCTCAGGCTCCACACACTCACCCCCTCTGCTGCTCCTGCTGCCATCGCTGCACCGAGAGCTGTGGTCTCAGGCATGGACGGCTTCACTGCAAACAATCAGTTTAATCACTGCAAGTTTATTTATTATGTACCCACAGCTTCCCTTTGGCATCACACTCATCTGTTTTGACGCACTGAATACAGCAACAAACATGATAAGACATGAATGGACAACTTACCAACGGGGATGCAGAGGATGTCTGCCTGCAGCTGCATCAGCAGCCTGTTGGACGTCATTCCTCCGTCCACCTGGAGCTGAGTCAGCGGGATGCCGCTGTCCTGGTTCATAGCGTCCAGTATCTGCATTCAAACACAAATATCACAATTAGTATTATATTAGTTTACAAAAATGTAGCTTGTGCATCATGTGCTGCAGTACCTTTCTCTGATGACCAATTAGAGAAGCAGCTCACCTCTCTGGTCTGGAAACACACAGCTTCCAGAGCAGCAAATGCGACGTGACTCTTATTGGTGAACTGAGTTAACCCACAAATGATCCTGTGAATAAGAGAGGACGGCTGCGTGAATAACTTCAGACGATGATTTCATTCTTAGCTGCGCTGCGGAGTAGATCTTCGACTTACCCTCGAGCACTGGGCTCCCAGTACGGAGCATAAAGACCTGAAAAAGCAGGAACAAAATAACAGCCGTAGGATGTACCGACTGATGCAGCCAGCTTCTCTGCAACGGGAAAGAAACAGAAAAAGGAATTGGAATGAAGGAGAAAAGGGTTCACCAAAAGTAAATCACAACACATAAACAGACCCGTGTTTCCTTAAATATAAAGACTCAAGTAATCAGTGAAGCAACGTCAGAACTATTTCATATCCAGGCACACTTGGGGATAAAAGAGTCTGGAATCATTTTCTTGTACTGTCCTTGTATATCTTTGATACAGATTAAATGACACAACACTCCTGAAGATGTCACGTGTGATTCTTCTTTAAAGACCGGCACATACCGAGCTCTTCAGATGATCCGATGATCCCCAGATTGTCCTGCAGCCAACGAACCACGGCTCCACAAATGGCCACAGAGCCCTGGCAAGAAGCACCCGAAAGAACATCTTTTGAGATTATACGGAACTTAATGAAAGGAATATTAGTGCATTTAAGATACTGTACCTCGAGTGCGTAGCAGGCAGGTTTGTCTCGACCAAGTTTGTAGGCCACAGTGGTCAGAAGGCCGTGGTCAGACATTACAGGCTGCGAACGACAGAAGAACAATGCCACTGTGTGCAGAATGTGCTCCGATGTCACCGTTAAAATGAAAATCTGTAGTATTGTACCTTGGCTCCTGTGTTTCGCAGGAGAAAGCAGCCAGTGCCATACCTGAAAACACAAAATACATCAAACTACTGATACTAGAACCGACACATCTGAAGAGAATGAAAACACACAGAGCCACCTACGTGTTTTTAGCCTGCCCTTCCTGAAAACACATCTGTCCAACCAGTGCCGCAGACTGATCCCCAAGACACTGTGTTGAATTCACACATAAATCCATCAGGTGGCGCCATTGAATGCCTCAAATACTTCAGAGATTAGATGGAGAAAAAACACTGGAAAGTAAAACTAGAGGTGAACTTACCCCTGAAATAGGGATACCGGAGAGAACTCCAGATTTCTGCCAAAAGAAAAGATGAACTTGTTTAATAAGAGTCCCATTAAAAGAGCATTTTGATTCAGAAATCAGTTAAAAATGTAACGATTAAAACATGCACATTTGTAGCTAAAATATCAAATCAATAGCAATAATTAAACAGAAGTCAGTCACCAATCATTTGAATCACTATGAGATACTTTGACAACATGAGGCCAAATAACACAAATATACAGACTCTAATTCTACCTTCTAGCGGCGAGTGTGAACCTCTAAAATGTGTGAACCTCTAAAATGTCTTCACTCCTACACGTGAGGCAATCTCTGTTTAAGTTATAGATGTTTAAAGAGAAAGGTTGATTCAATAAAAACTGTGCAAAAGAGTGAAGAGATTTCGGGACGTTGCAGAGGAGGAGGGCCCGTCAATGACAACCAGCCGAGTGACATGCCACCACAGAAGCAATGAGGGACGGGGCGCCTCCAGTACATTTCCAACATGTACGCACTCGTGTGTTGCTGGGTCCAAAATCACTGAACAAAGAATGTTTTTTTACACACTAATGCCTGTGATCAAGCCGTGTCCCTGCGGTCTGTTTGGTTAAACTGTTTTGGGTTTGCACCAACTCTTGTGTGAAATATCCGGCTCTTGAGCAGCTAAATGCTCCACCATGAATCAGCGTTTTGCATGGAGGCTCCGTTCACATAATGAGCGCCACTGGTGCTCAAAATACAGCTCAGCTACTGAGGCATAAGCCTTCACATGAATCTTGGAAATGCACTGAGTGACGGCATGTCCGCCTTGGCCTCAGAAAAGCAGGACAGGTTGCTGTGCATGATGAGGAAAATGATATGATGGCGAGTATTACTTACCCGGCTAGAACAAATTTTCTACCAGTGAGAGAGGGGAGACAATGGCACACAAGATAAAAGCCTAAAATAATTTATCAGTCCACCCTCATGCACGAGAGTCACACTAGACACAGCAATGACAATATTAGGATAACACAATTAATATGATAGACTCATTGTAGGAAGATTGTGAGTAGAGTTGACTTCATATGCATGCATGCTTACCATGAGACCGTAGATTTCTGAAGAACTCCTCACTCGGGGCAAGATCTCCATGGGAATACCAAAATACCTGATGGGAAAGAGCAGCAGCGTCACAATGATTGAGCCAATTCTGCTTTCCAGACTATTTCTATTTATGAATGAAAAGGCAAATGACAGACGGATGCCGTACGTGCAGAGTTCTGGGTCCCAGTCCAAAGTGTGGATGTTAAACAACATGGTTCTGCTGGCGTTGGTCACATCTGTGCAGTGGACTCCGCCTGACTTGCCCCCGGTTAAACACTGTGTGACCGCCAATTACAAAATACACACAAAGAGTCAGTTTCTACACCTGTCAGCTCCGGGTTGTCACCATCATGACACCTACACAACCGTTACTTACCCAAATGAGCCAGGAGTCCACGGTGCCGAACATGGCGCGGTGAGACACGACGGCCTCGTGGACCTCGTCCACGTTGTCCATCAGCCAGCGGAGCTTCACTGCGCTGAAGTAGGTGCTGATCGGGAGCCCCGTCTTATGCTGCGGGACGACAATAAACAACTCAGCAAGGTGCTTGAATTAAGAATGACGCATTACGATGAATGAACAAGAGAGAGCAGAGCGTGACTCACCTTCAAGTGGTTCTTATTCTTTCCTGGAGTTTTGTTGATTAGACGTTCAACTGTCGATTGAGTCCGCAGGTCGAGCCAAACTGAACAAAAATCAATCAATCTGCTGTTTGTGTCCACATCCAGACCGCTTACATTAGTAAAGAATGTCACATCTGTGCCAGGATGAATGGAAATGAAGGAAACACAACATCACAACTTTACCAATGGCATTGTAGAGGGGCTCCCCCGTCTCTTTGTCCCAAACAACCGTGGTCTCTCTTTGGTTGGTCACTCCAATAGCTGGACAGATTCAAGCAACAATTTCCTAAGATTTCAGGTCGTTAATGCATCTTTGAAAGAAATGAAAACGTGTGAGTGAATACCTTTAATGTTCGAGATGTCTATGTTGAGCTGGGTGAGCTTTTCACACGTCCGCTCCATGCACTCGTACACCGACTGCAGAATTTCTTTGGGGTCTTCCTCCACCCATCTGAAAATAAAAGGGCAAAAAACCCAGTAAATCAGATCTACACATTTCTAAGTTATGTAAGCATCTTTCAGGAGTTGTATCGGAGCTTTTCACGAACCCTTCTTTGGGGAAGCTCTGTTTGATTTCCACCTGATGATGGCTGAGGAGCTCTGCTGTTTTTGAATTAAACACCTTCAAAGGAGAGAAATGGCAGAAGGAAAAGATGTTAGCTTCAGCCAATAACACTTTATTCTTCAGTCATGCAGGGAAAGCTGAACATGCAGTAGCTCTAACTCCATTCTGAATAGTTAGATTACACCAGTTGTCATTTTATGACTCACGCCACCAGAACATGAAACACAAACCTTCAATAATTAAACACGCTAACAGTACAATTATATTAAAACAAAGTAGTCATTTCTGCAGTTTTGTAGGCTTTTGGCACATGTCTTCAATTGGCACAACCAAAAATATCTCAGCATGCGTCAAGTAGCATTTAATTTACTCAACTCTAATGAGAACTGAATACACTTGTGTTTTGCTATTCTTGCCATGGACTAAAATGTATCAATAATGGTTAAATAAACTAGTTTAGCCACATTTTAATGGCAAGATACATGTTTTAAACGGTATTATGTATGGTCAAATTACACCATTTGTCTCTACAACCAGAGGGCAAAAACCACACGCTCACTTATGACAACAGAAGCAGGCAAATACAGCCAAGGACACCGTCAGTGAGCCACACATTACCAGAAACCGCGTGGAGCTCGTGCCCTGGTCGATGGCTGCAACCAACGGTCCTAACGTTATCCGGTGAGAGGATGCGGCCATGGCGCCGTTCATGGGCAACACGAAGAGCTTCACCACTGGATTAGAAAACCGATTATCAACATCGACAAAGCGGCTCAAGCGAAAGGAGAGACTAGGGGGGGCGTGGTCCGTCGCGGAGTTCCTACGCACTATTCGTCCTTGCGCACAATGATGACGCGAACCAGTCTGTGCGACAGTGAAAAACAACAAAATATTGAAACAAATGAAACATTTCTTTTTTAAGTTTTTCTTACTCCAAAACATTCTGACAAGTATATTGCAGATTATCTTTAAAGAATAAAATTTGGGGTTTGGTTTCTTTATAAATCCAAGAAAGAATACAAATAATTTCGTATAATATATTTGATAATGATGTTGGCAAGAAAAATGTATTCATAAATGTAATTTTAACGATAAAAATAATAATTTGCTCCCAAGAAGAAAAGAGAGATTCCCATACCGGGAGTCGAACCCGGGCCGCCTGGGTGAAAACCAGGAATCCTAACCGCTAGACCATATGGGACGGTACGCATCTAAGAAATATAACATTTACTAAATAAATCTACGCACCAATTATGATATATAAATGTATAATTTACCATGCGTTGTCGTTCGAGATGAACTGCGCAGGCGGCAGCAGCAGGGGCGTTGACAAAAATCTGCAATAGTTGCCTGCAAAGAATAAACAGGAAGTCACAGATAGTTATTTCCTGTTAGATCCGATCTGTAGGCTACTTGTAGTTTACAGAACTCAATCGGATTTATTCATGTGTTTTTGTAAATATATATTCATGTGGAAATGTACATGTACCTGCATTGTATTCTATCTTTTGTTCTTTATATTTGGCGTCAGTAATATCATTATTTTTAGAAGATATGTTCAGCTTTTAACGTACTATAGCTCAGTTTTAATACTGATAAGAATATGCAATTGGTTTATCCCAAAGCAGTTTAAAGTATTGATCATTTGTTAATATGTATTACTCATTTATAAAGCTATTGCGTTATTTAGGGATTTACCATGACACAAATACATTATTCAATATTTTATTAGGAAAATAAAAACCTCTATACACAAGCGTACATTAATATTTACATTCAAATAATATAAATAAGTATATTTTTAGCCTGCAAGCCTGTAAACTCTGTACTCCTCTTTCTCACATTTTCACAAGACACATTTTTATGCTGTATTTTTTTTCATATCATTTTCTTTAGTCATTCATTATTAATTTCCTAATTTAATGTTATTATAAAGGTTTTCATACACTCATGGGGATTTTGGTGGGACAGACATAAACTGGCTACAACAAACCGTCTACATGGATTATGTGCTAAAAGGCTCACACCATCAAACAATGTCTTTAAATCCTGGTTTGATGGAGACAACCGACTCAGTTTGTAGATATGTTGTCCAAAATCTTCGGAATGGCAGAATATATTTCCTTTTAAACTGAAGTGTGGCTGAGATGTAGTGACAGTAAATATCCACAAGGGGGAGACAAGTGAACATCCAATAATGATCCCCCGCTCTCTCGTCTTAATGAATGAAGTATTAATAGCTGATAAACATGCTGACAAGACTTTGCACATTTTAATTAACCGTAAAACATATTCAAAACGTTGATTAATTGAGTTCCAGAACACCATTCAAGCCTTTATTAGTGTACACCAAATATGTTGCACTGAATAAGGATTAAAGTGTGTTTTGAGGTCTGTAGGTGATGCTATTCCAGTCACAGTGTTGAATAGCTGCACAAATAGCTGATTTTATGCACTTTTGCTGACACCAAAGGGAAACTGTTTATTTCATGTTCAGAATTTGCAATTGCATTGCTTATGTATGGTATTCCCAAGATGGCCTTTACAAGTCACCACAAAGCAGTAGGAAGCATCAGATAAATGCTTGATCAGTAATAATTTCAGGGGTCAGGAAAAAAAAGTTCCCCTAAAAAAATCCAATTACAGTATTATACAAATTCAAAAGTCACTGGCCACATTCTGTGACCACATACCAGTGGTCTTATCCTACAGTACGGAGACCAATCTGTCCTCTTGAACAGGATTCACATAGCGCAGGAAATAATGCAACAGTAAAAGTTTGGAGCCTCATTGTTGGAACTGTCTTACAGAATAACACCTGTGAAGACAAGTTCAATTAGAAGGAAGGATAAAAAATTTATATGAAATATAAAGTGCAATTATCGCTGTTATTGAGGGCACAGCCTAATTGTGATGCTCTTTGACAGACTTTTTAATTTACTTGTACTTGAACAATATAAAAGGTGGACAAAATGGAAGTGCAAAAATCCCCTGAAGTTCCAGAGTTTTGGGGGAAACTACCTGCTGTGCAAAATGGACTCCGGTGCAGGTCATCTTCTGTCTCTCCCTCGTCTCTGTGCTGCTGTGTCTCGTCCCTTCTGCCCTTTCCTGCTTTGCGAGCTCGCGTGTGTGCTTGAGTGTGTACTTGTGTGGCGTGTGACAGTGGCTGAGTGAGGTGAACCAGGATAAAATGTGACAGATGAACACATTTAGACTGCCGCGTCCATTAACTTAGTGGATGTACCTACACACACCTATCTCTCATCTGTAATTGCCGTGTAGGTGCTGTTTGGAGAGCGAGCTACTAGTTACAGCCAGTTCATTCCTTTCTCGTGTGCACGGCTGCTTGAATTATGCATTGGATTGTAAATGAATGACAACCCGTTTAATTACATACCTCGTCTTACTGCTTATTCTAAGTTACCTGTCTCTCTAATGCAGCATTCTTGCAGCATTTTAACAAACCTGCTTTCGCCGCTGACAACATTATAATCTGGGAACAAATGTTATTTGAATAAATTAAACAAAAAGCATCAAAATGTAAGCAGTTGAGATTATCTGCCTGCATGTGATGATTCTATTGAATGTGTACTTGTCTGGCGTGTGACAGTGGCTGAGTGAGGTGAACCAGGATAAAATGTTACAGATGAACACATTTAGACCTTCTGTTTTTGTCTGTAATGAACAATGTCATCTTGTTTATCATTTTTTGAGTCTCTCTCTGTGTGGACTTGACCCATAAAGCTTAACAGAAATGTTCACGTTGTATCAATTGGAGAATAAAAGCTTGAAGGCCGCTCTATTGTATCCATTCATGTGCGTGTTCCACGTACCTCTCTGTTCGATACTCTATACCCCCCCATGTGACAGGACTCTCAGGGGGCAGCTCTATTGGGAATCAGGGGTAAGCAGAACGTTACAGGTGTGTGTGTGTTTTCATCTCAGGAGCTGTGACCCAGAATAATACATGTTTTCATCCCCTCATATTCCTTCCTCTCATAAATTCAAGTGAGTGTTTCCTATGAAGAAGGACCACAGTTAATCATTCTCAGTCTATTATGTGAATACATGTTCATGTGTCTCATCCACCATTTGTCCCCCATGCAAGGACAAGGAGCAAGGGACACATTCACATGCACAGAGTGGGACTGGCAGAGATGGATGGGGAGGTGGGCAACAGAAGCAGAAAAAAAGCTGCATTGGGTTTTGTACGCTTGACTGACTTCAATAGAAACATCACTGAAAGTAATTTAGATGAGTGGTTTTACGTGTGTTGCACTGCATTTAACATTTAATTACCTTATACAGCAAACAAATTAGAACGGACGCTGAAAAGCATCTTCACCACGAAACAATCTGTGTGAAAATCGTACTTGCGTTACTACTGTATGATAGAAAAGCACACAGGATATAATATGTTACCGTTGACGGAGATAAAGTGACATTATGCCCTGCAGTTTTTAGTTCTCTTTACATTTAAAGGTAACCAGCGTTCCAATTCATTTCAGAGATTTTAAACTAGCTTTAGACAGGTGATACATCCCATTTAGTCACCTTTATTTTCATGTGACCCTGACAAAAACATGTTAAATGTTCTTTGTTTGCACATTTAGTCCAAGGAAGAGTTAACTCCTAGAAATCAACCTTGATTTCCAGCATGTTCCACTAAATCCCATCTCTCTGTAGATGCTCGAGCTCCCTTGAGCAACAAAAGTCTCAGCATTTTCATTCTATATTTGCAGCAGCCTGCCAAAGCCGCTGGCTGCCTGAGAGGAAGCAAATCAAACTTTAAGTAAGAACTGAACATCATTTAAAGGGATTCACTTTCCTCCCATCCACCTGTCATCTCGCCGCTCTACGTATCCTCGTATCTCTTCTTTAACTTTTGGCCCCCTCGCATTCAATCCCCTGTCTCCTCCTTTCCCTCCCTCTCTCTCCCTTTCGCCTCTTCCTGTCCTCCACTCACCACTCTGTAGATGGTCCAAGTGACATTTGGCTGTCCCCTGCCTCGAGGGGGTCCAGGAGATGCAGACGTTTTTGGCAGGCGGGCACAGGGACGCCTAGGGGTCCTGACGGGGACTCCTGGACCAGGAAGAGAAAAAAAGTACACATCATAAAATGCACCCGCAGTCAGAAACACACATACGCTCTCGGGTGCCCATGCATAAGCAAACAATTGCACAGACAGTGGAGAGCTCACGCCGACACACACACACTGACACATGTAAATGCGTGTGCGCACAAACACTCATGCAAACATCCAACCAATCAAACATGTATACCAATCAAACACCCGTAATGAAGACACAGTGGACGGTAAATGTGAGAAGGCGAGGGAAGCTGCCCCCATGGAAAAGTTTGTGAAACAGTGAATAAACTGGGATTTGAATTGGTAAACTAGTGAGCTTCAATGTGACTGCCTGGCTTCATTCCCGGTCCTCCCTATAGTCACAACTTTATTTATTACTGCTTTTTATGCTGGGAGTGAAATCTGATACGAGAGCAAATTCAGATGACACAATCAAACAAAACCAGACGGACATTTGCGTCTGACTTGTCGAATATGAATGTTTTATCCCAAATCCCCAAACTACACTTTCATCAGTCACAAAGATGCTGGTATCTAGTACAAAGACTGAACAGAGTACAAAACAGTTGATAGGGAATGAATGGGAGTTCCTGTACATGGCACTCTTCTTCTCTATTGCTTTTGAGCACCAGAGAAATTCCAGGTGTTCACATTCATCCATAAACCAAATACAGGCTGAAAAGTAGCAAAATATAGATGAAAATGCATGAAATTATCGCCAAAAGACTTGTTCAGATGGACAGTTTTGGTGGTGTGATTGTCCCTCTGAGGCCACTTATCTGTCTTTACCACCCCCCCCCCCCACACACACACACACACACACACACACACTCTCCTCTGTCTCTTCAGAGCGATATGCTGGTCATCGGGGGAGAGACGGACGGGCTAATTGCCGGGTGCCGGAGCTCGTCGACGTGCCACTGCCCGCTGGCTTCTGGCTCAGCCATAATTACCTGGTAGCCGCAGATGTTTCACGCCATTGTTGTACACCCAGACAGAAAGGAAGGGACGGATAGATGGACGGAGAGGTCATGTAAAGAGGGGGAGACAGAGGCCTGGTTCCCCTCGCCAAACTTCTGCACACGCGCAAAGAAACAGCGACCAGACGGCATTCATCCTACCATCTTTTTTTTTTCCAACCCAATCTTTTATTCATCTCTTTCAATCCATTAACAAACCAACCCTTTTATATTTGCACCTTGAGTGTTGATAATTCTTTGTGTGTGTGTGTGCGCGGGGTGCAGCCTTCCCACTGAGGCAGAACAAAGTAGCATAATAACTCAGACACTGAGCTGACCCTTTCTGCTGCTCTGGAGCTGTGTGTGTGTGTGTGTGTGTGTGTGTATTAGCATGTATGTGCATCCTCGTGTGTCTATTTGAATACGACTGCTTGCACTCAGCCGACTGTGTGTGTGAATGTGTGTGTGTGTGTGTCTGTGTGAGTTTGTGCTCGTGAGCATCCCTATGTATGAGTGTATCCTGTGTGCTCAAATAGCTGACACCCTCCAGGGGTGAATTGTTATGGATGCTGTTCTGTTGAAATTACTGTTATTTGTTTCCTTTAAAACAAGCTAATTGCAGCATAGCGGGTTGCTCTGTGTGTGTGTGTGTGTGTGTTCATGTATGCTCAATTTGTTTGCTTCCTTGTTTATCGTTTGTTTGTGTCGCATTGCAGACCCCTCCAATGTCTTTAGCGTGGACACATTTTCATTCCGGCGTCAAAACTCATTGTGCTGCAGCTGCTGGGCAGTAATTTGACTTTTTAGCCAATTGTTTTTTCTCAGCTAAACTCAATAAAATAGGACGGGGAATTATCTGCACATAAATTGTATGACAAACAATTAATCTCATCCAGTGAAAAGGATCAATTACCTCTTTGGTGTTTTTATACCACATTCTTAGAGAACACGGAAAACGGCCAACTGGGATTGTTAAGTGCTGCAATCTCTTGTGAGTCTTTTCTAATTAAAATATGACAGCAATTATACTCAACATGCATCAGTTGATTCACCCAATTTGAAGAAAAGATCGTATTATAGTGGTATCCAACCCTGCAGGATTTTGGTTTTATTTGTCTGTATTTCTAAATATCTATTTCTAATATTTCTGCCTTCACCTCATGAGTTACTGTAGAGATTCATTGAATTTAGTTTGAGGTGCTCACAGGATTTAAAAACAGACAGAGGCCCTGTCTATACGCATTTTCAAAAACGTTTTGGCCTTTTGTCAACACACAGAGTTTTAGGTTAATTAAACGTTGATTTTTTTAAATCTAAAGTGTAGATTTTTTCAAAAATGGAAACAATGATGTCACCTCCTCAATGCATGCATGCCCATTGTTGTAATGAGCATGCGGCAGAAACATCAACAAATGCAAACTACCTGTTTGTTTACGTTCACCTGGCCGATCAAATATGTATAAATAAATACAAAAAAATCCCTGGTCTTATGCTACCGTACATACACATTATTCCAATCACAAGGACATCAACATTTTTTAATTCAGAAAGAAAAAGAAAACGATCCTGTTATCAACATGGGGCAAAAGCAAACCTATATAGAAACCAAAAGTTACACCTCATGTCAGACATACAACCACCGTTGCATGAAATATAGTCAAGCTGATTTAGTGTGAATATGAATGTAAGTGCTGGGAGCAAGAGAAAGAGGAGCATGCTGGTGTTGAGCGGGTTAAGTGTGTGTCAGTGTTAAGTGGGACATCTCAGACAGACAGGCCATCCTCTCACAGGCCCCCTTGTCTGCCAGGCAGGTGAGGCAGTGTCTCTTTATCTGTTTCTTTCACCCACACACACACACACACACACACACACACACACACACACACACACCTCTGCCAGCTCCTTCACGTCCCCCTATGCCAGGTACGTCTACGTCCCGTCTTTGTGTGCGAATGAAAGCGCGGCAGATCTGACGAGGAAGAAAATACACACATGCAGGCGCCATTCTCACGGGGGGAAGAGGAGGGACGAGAGGAGGAGAGGGAGAAGAAGAGGTGGCCTCGCCTTCCCTCTCATCCCTCAATCCAACACTTCTCCTCCTTTCGTTCGGTTCCATTCGTTCGTCAGTTCTTTCTGTTTTGTTCCGTTCCATGTGCTGCTGCTCTGTCTGTCTGTCTCTGCCTCCGCTCTTCTCCTGTCCTCCCTTTCTTTGCGCTCCATCCTTTTTCTCCCCCATCGCATCGTTCTCTTTCTTTCCCATCCATCCCTTCTTTCTCCTCGCCTCGTTCCAGTTTCCAAGTGCCTGGACGGGGGCTTACTGCTCCGGTCACTGCTCAGGGAGTACTGCGAGCTAAAGTAGGCTCGGCGTAGAAGAACATCAGACGCACACTCACAGGCACACACTTGAACAAACAAGAGAAACGGGCCCTTTCTCTTGCTCCAATTTCAATTGTGTCTTGTTTGCTACCTGCATATGTCTCTACCTTCTCCAGATCCCAAAGCTTATCTGTACACGCAGCCTAGAAAGCATTCTGAGAACTGGTCTGACATCATACGTATCCAAACACCAAGCACTCAGAGATAAGCTCCCCTGCTCCTATCTCAATCGGTTACCCAGCTCTCCAGGCCAAGCAAAGTTCAGCACAACAGAACTGCACTGAAGTTCAGCCCAGCAGAAGAGAAACCGCTCTGTCATTCTTGTATCTGAAAATTTGAAAAGTTATGGTGGCCTTGAGGATAAAGGAGGAAAATATGTAATATTTGTAATGTGTGTGCGGTAAGATTAGTCCTGCAACGGCACAAAACTGAGACCCAAAGCTGGGCTGAGCATTTTTAAGACCTGATCTGGTACCTGTTTTAAACTGGTACTGGCAAATATGAACGCCACACTTTACAAAGCTTTTCTTTTGCTTCATCCACAAGAAAGAAAATTAATCCTCCGCTAAACCAACTTAACGTACAAAAATGTCACGTACTTCAACAACTTGTGAAGGTTTGCACAGATTGAACCTGTCATCACTCAATGAACTAACAGTGTCAAAGTAATGAAATACACAGTTAATTCTCCTCTCCTCCTCCTCCTCTCTTTATAGAGAGAGAAAACACAAGCAAATGAAGAAACATCTTCACCAACTTGACGACACAAAAAGCGCTGCAAATACAGAAATGAGCTGCAAAGAAGTTCACAATACAAAGGAAATTGTATCCGAGGACATTCAAAAGTGTTACACGCGTCCGGGACACGCAGCACTTTGTTTGATGATTGATTTGTTTGTTCTTGTACTGTAGAATCTGAATCATGCGATCACAATGACGGTAAGCAGACTTCAAAATACTTCATGAGCCACAAACCACGGCCACAACAAGCACGTCCCAGCCACGTGCATCACTTTTTAGTGTCCCTTGGAAACAAAGTTTGACATGATTAATGACTAAAAGGTGAAGTTAAATATAAATTATATCTTTGAAGACAATAGGACAATCAGCAGCTCTGTTCTTCTTCTCCTTCTATTTACCCTCAACATCCTCTCCCTCTTTGTTTTCGTCACCATCATTCCTTCTATAATTCATCCTCATCATCACCTTCATCATTGCATATTGATTTTGTCGTAGCTCTGCAGGCGTGCGCTGACCTTTCATATGAGGTGCTCGTTCTTCAAGACCTCAAGAGGGGAGAATGATTGATGTCTAATCTTTGATACCCTCTGAAGATGTGTGTGTGGTTGTGTGTGTGTGTG
>NW_022280042.1:4699113-4711634 GCF_004355925.1 Anarrhichthys ocellatus
CACACACACACACACACACACACACACACACACACACCGTCCTGTTAATACCAACCTACTTCATTGAGCGAATGATGAGACAGTTCTTCGGCTGAACATAAAAAAACTTAAAAAACTGATTTAATTCAGAGCTGAAAACAAATTTAGTCTATCTGTTACCAACAATTTCATTTTTGATGCTGCATCACATTTTAGTAAATCACAGTCTCTCGTGCTAATTCCCATAGTTTGACCCATCTCTCTCTCCGTCTCTCTTTTTTCCCCAGAGGCCAGTTGTGCTGATCACACACACTGCCTCCGACACAGATCCCAAACTCAAACACAGATTCTTTATCGGAGAGCACACTCCCTCATAATCCCTGGATAACTACACCTGTGAGTGTGTGTGATTGTGCGTTTGTGTGTCCCCTGTCCTGTGTTAATGCTCTTAACACAGGACACTGCATTATTGTTTGGTGAATGGTTTTTAGATAGTAAAGACATTCCCTTTGTACTGTGAAACTCCAAACAGAAAGAAGATATCTGGATTAGCTAACCAGACGTAGAAATAAGTACCTGATATAACTGTTGACACCAAATGACATCCTTCAGCATATATTACTCTTGTTGCTAACATTAGTTTAGATAGGAAAACAAATCTTCCACCTCTATTGTCCTTTTGATCATATAATATAATATTGAGTTTTTGCCTTAAAGGCAACATGTGAGGGTGCAACGACTCCACACTCCTTTCTTCTACTTGCATGTGATGTGAAAACACTGTTGATAACAGCATTAAGATCATAAGAGTGATATGGTGGATTTTTTCTCATCACACTCAACTTCAGTTCATGCTTTCACAAATAAAGATGAATTAAGACTAGACCTAGCAGCAGAGGTGAAACACGAGATAAATACACAAGTTCCATTTCCAGCACTAACCAGGGGATTTTTAAGCCACGCTGACGACGCAGAGTAGAAATAAATGTCTAATAATTAAATGGGGCGCACTTGGTTTCCTTGTTGATGTCAATTACATCTTTAATTAGTGCATGTGTAATGTAAATACAGTCTGTTTTGATTGCTCCTGCGCCTCCTGTCCCACGGTAAAACAGATTTTCTCCCTCATTAGGCAGTCACTCCTTCAAGTGCCTCCTTCCCCCCGGACCTGCCCTGGACGAGCCTGTGAGTGTGTGTGTGTGTGTGTGTGTGTGTGTGATCAAAAAAAAGGAGAGCGCATATGGATCCATTAAGTGCTGTTAAAATCTTTTAAAAACACAAAAAAAGGTCTCAAATTGGAAGGAAGTTACACTGTGATAAAAATGAACAAATTGTCTTTAATATGCCTCAGAACACGACCAAAAGCGTGTAATCATGCATCCCAGTCTACTGACCTATTCTCTTCAGTCAAACTCTGGAGGCTACTTTAGCTGCTGTCATTTTTGAGGATGTCATTATTTATGTCTCGTCATTACTCCCCGGGTCAAGGCATAATAAAAGGAACACGACTGTTTGAATAAGTGAGGCTGAAATGTCTCTTAAATGCTTTGAAAAGACTGGATTTGGTTTCCAAGAGCTGGAGGCTTTTATGTGAACACGAGTGGACCGCAGCACTGTCTTCACAGGAGGCGAGCAGGTGTGTTCAATGCATGCTCCCCACATTGTGAACTATAAACAGCCCTCCAAAGAGAGTTTCTCAGGATGCAGAAGATGGAGGAAAAAGACAAGCGAGAGAAGGAGGTGCAGTTAGAGGAAGTGACAAAAAGCAGAGCTCAGAGAGTTTCAAGAGCACTGAAATGACGAGGAAAGAGAATCAGAGGGAGAAACAAGGCAAGTCAGCGAGAAAACAAGGGAGAAAAAAGAGGGAGAGATGCCATGTGTTGCACACCTGAGCCCTGAGAAAAGGAGGGAGAGTGGTATGAGGAGGTGGAGGAGGAGGAAAGAGGGGGATGATGGGAGGGAATCAGTTCCACTACACGCTCATTACCACCTATTCATCTGGAAGACATCTCTGCAAAGATCCAGTGCTGGCTAGCTCTCAGTATCCCAATGTGTGTGTGTGCCTATGTGTGTGTGTTACTGTGTGTGTGTGTGCCTTAATGTAGGTCTGCCTTTGTGTCTCTGCCCCCATTCCTAATAAAGATAAATGGCTCCGTAACGGTCCTTATGTACATTTTAACTCCCTGCTCTTTTCAAGTCATTCTCTTCTTCATACACGCTGCATGACTTCCTTTCCGCTCTTACTTTGAAGGCTGTGACAGTAATTAAATCCCTTTAATATGAAAAACACAATGCTGGGGTCTTCTTGTTGATGTAGGCTCGTTATATTACAAGGTCTCTCATCAGGTCCATTTAGGACATTTACTAATGAATGCAGTATTAAATATTCGTCTTCAGAACATCAGAAAGCTCAATCACACAAATGATGGACAACTGATGCTAATATGTACATATGTCTGTCAATGAATGAAAGTCTGTATAAATTGTAGTTCAGTGGTCTTTAAAGTCCAGAGAGGGAGAGACCTTGAGAGAGGTAAAGTGAACGAGACACAAGCATCAACTACGTACAAGTGTGTACGTGGTTGATATATATCTTCATTACAGGATTCTTCTTCACAGGTGGATAGTAAGTGAACATTTAATTTAAGAAAATGTATTTGTGCAAGCTACTTTTGAGTGTATTTTTGCTGGATGAAGCTAGAAATTCACTTGAGAACCCTCCTAAAAATATATATATTTATTGTAAGTTAACTTCCGGTCTGTTTTTGATTTATTGATCAGAGTAGTGAGGGGGAGAGAAAGGAAAAAGGAGATAGAAACACTGCCGCTAATACAATATTCAGGATAAACACATACAGAAACCATGTAGTCATTAAACTACAGTACAGTATGGCCATAAAGCATCTGATTCCACATCTAAATGGGCTACAAACATGGACTTAATATCCTTGTAAAACTAGACAAATGTGGGCAAAACAGTCCTTTAAAATATTGGCAATATGGCTGCTGATTAACGAACTGTTTGAAGAAGCTCTGCTTATGAAACGCTTCCTGTGGACATTGGAACGGCGATGGAGACGTGACATAGCCACTGACTCTCCGGATCTCTTTTCCCTCAAAGGTCGGCACAATCAAAACTTTGCCTGTCAATGTTGATCAATGAAGATCAAAGCTTCTCAATCAAACCAGCGTTCACACCAAAGTATAAAGTCACCATCACTAATTTCCTCAATCCACTGCCTCACGTCTCTTTAGATGCAGCCATACTTCCATAACGGCCATTAGCACAAAGATCAATCAAACCTTTGTTACACTTTGTAAATCTGTCTTCATGCACTCTTGTCTCCCTGTTTATGTGTTGACATCTTTGTGTGTGCATCACCTCGCACATGTACGTGCACATTCGTGTGCGTCGTACAGCTGGCAGCCTTGCAGACAGGTGGGCAGGCAGCACTTCCCTTCCAAAGAGTCGTAGCCTCGCAAATGTTCCCTCCTCCCCCGTCCTTCCCTCTCGCTCCTCCCCCGCGCTGCCTTCCTCCTCGTCTCGTTAGCTGCTGTTTTTTTTAATGCGCTGTCCCAATCTGGACGGACATATGCAGTCGCACATTTCCCCCCTCGTTTGCGCTCCTAAGAAATTGTCCCACATAAACGTTGCAAATTAGTGAGACCAAATGGCCTTTTATGAATTCTTCTGTCACCAAACCATTTCAAATGGCTGCTTTTATTTTCTCTCTGATGTACATCTGTTGAAGGAAATAAACAACAAAACAACAACAGATTTTTGCATGTGAGCACATGTTGGTGAACTAAAGAAGCGAGATGAACGATGTGTGTGTGTGTGTACGTTCAAAAGTCTAAACTTCCATAATTTGGCATTTTCTCATGCATATATTGATTAGAAAACAAAGAATTTCTTTGCATGTTTTTCCTGCAAAAGATCATGGAGTGGCATTCCCAAATCGGGATGTTCCTGACTCGATTTCCTTCCGAAACAGAGCTATTGTGTCGGAGCGAAAGGCAGGCCCTGTCCAGACACACACAAAGTCACCCCACCAGCCTGAGAATTTGTCCGTATGAGTGTGTATATGTGTGTGTGTGTGTGTGTGTGTGTGTGGTGCAGACTATCGTGCCAGAGCCCTCTGCCCCTCTCTCCATCTGCTGAAGCCCCCCAGGCTGGACCAAGGTCACTTCTCTCCTCTCCTTTAGCATGGATGTGGATCTGTGTGCACATTTTACTGCACGTGTGTGTGTGTGTGTGTGTGCGTGTGTGTGTCAGGAGCGGGGGGAGATAAGGTTGAAAGAAACTGCTAATGCTGTAGGAGAGACTAGGAACATATAATCTCATTACATGTGAAGTGCTTGTTATAGATTATCGGAGCTGATATTTCATATAATCAGTAAGGTTGGCTTCCTTCTTGTATGCATGAATCAGGAGCTTCTTAAAGCGTTAGTTTTAGTCACCATGATGTTTCAGTTGGGTGGAGCTTCCCTGTTAGTGCAAGGTGAGTCTTTATCCATATAACAGCGGCTTGGTAGCTCTGCAAAGATATATTCTACGAAATAACGTGAAGAAGTGACTGGAAACCAACTCTTCAGTATTAACGCCTGCATGTTCTGATCCGCAGCCAACAATTATCAACGATTATAATAATCGGAAACATTTTTAATCAAAATAAAATGGAATAACTTGTTAGCAGAACAAACACGGTAGGCAAGAAAAAAAAAAGCGGTGTCTCTCCTCAAATCTCCAGACAAAACACTCAGACACACTCACACACACACACACACCGAGCAGAAGCCAAACATTGACAGAGTGCTGCTCCTTCTCTCAGTCTTAAGACGTGCTTTCTCCCTCCAGAGGGAACAGACTGGGCACACTGCCAGACACTGAAGTCCACTTAGCAGCTAATAGCTCACATAAGCACAGCACTCTCTCTCACACACACACACACACACACACACACACACACACAAAGACACGGTATGTACACAAACAGACGTAATAAGTATTATACCAAATAAAAACAAATAATCAGGGAAATGCAGACTGAAAGAGATGTGTTTTAGCAGCACTTTAGAAGAAATGACTTGCGGGGGTGGGAAATATAAAAGAAACAGGTCTAATAAAGAGCAGGGAGAAGCTTTGACTTCTCCGTTTGTCTTAGGTCCTGCTCGCTGAGAGGTACATACAGCTTATAGACGATGTAAGGGACATCATAAGAACTCCAAAGTTGAACTATTTTACTTTAACTTTAACTACTATCATTTTCAATACTATTTTATTTTGACTTAAAGTCACTGGTCTGGTTAAGGAGCAGAGCTCCTCCGGTCCCCGCTGGGGGCCAGCACCGACACCAGGCTGCTGGAGAACCAGGACTGAGTGCAGCAGACTGTCAGAGCCTGCTGCAGTAACATGAGACGTTTTCTAAAGGGACTCTGGTGCTCAGAAACATACTGCTTCTGTCCACAGGGTCGGCAAAAATCCATTCCTCGTAGTAACTTTAACAATACGCTTCATTTCATGTCATGATGTTGTTTTGTATTCTATTCTATTCTATTTAATATTCACATCTATCCATCTATTTGTTAATTATCATGGTTTTCAGTAAATCTATTGATGCATACACAGGTATATTGTGTCATGCTGTCATAAATTAGTTATCCTGGTGTCTTTTCATTGCTTGGTCTCAGCACCAGTTGTCATGCGGTAAAGTGAAGTGCCTCTGTTTCCCTCCTCCTACCTACGTACGGTAAACCTGCTCTTTTTTCATCAATGAGGAGAAACTGGAGAGGAGCCAGAGGTTGAGCTCGTTTCTAATTAATCCATTCAGCGCACCAGCCACAAAGTAACAGCCTTTTTGTCACACTGAGGTTATTACAACGACAACAAAAAGTGTGTAAAAGCTTTAGGTCAAAGAGGAATGTAGCAGGTAGTGTGTGTGTGTGTTCATACTGCGTCAATGTATATATGTGTGTGTGTTATGTTACATTTAGATACAGTGTGTGTCTCAAGGTGAGACCATCTCCTCTCTTATCTGCTGTGTCTTCAAGGTGTACTGTTGATTGGTCGATAGGGACACACACACACACACGCACGCACACACACACACACACACACACACACACGCACACACTCTATTCATTAGACTGAGATTTGCCATCCTCTGATCTGCAATATCCCTTTAACATTTGCAAGTCATGATAAGCTTGATCACATTTTAAATGTAAAAAAATATACATAAATGTATATTTTTTATTTCTGCCTATCTTCAAGAAACCAGGTTACTGAGAGAAATCGGGTCAAAACATTTACATGCACTAACATTGTGAAATAACATGCAGCAGATCATTAATCGTATTTTGGAAGTATTACCTACTTCTGTTAACCGCAGTAGTTATGGGTAGGAGTACTTTCCCCTTCTGCCCACACCTGTCTAGATTATAAATGCTCAAAAATACTTTGCTCATGTACTTGTAATCGTAAAACTACTCCGATGCGACCGCACCCGATACTACATTACGGCAAATTAATCAGAGTCGTAATTACAATTCAAAGAGGACTAGTTAGTGATTGTTAAACCCTTAAATGAATCAACAATGCAGTTGAAATTCAATTTAAATGTCTTGTTTTCATGAAGAAATCCATTTATTTTGCAGGTAGGCGGGACGCACAAGTATAATATTCTCTTTGTCAAGGCACACACACACCCACACCCACACCCACACACACAGTTAACCATGTCATTAGACCAGTTTCCCCTTCCCTCTGTGCCTCCTTGCCCATAACTAAGGCTCCAGGCAGCTGTTGAACACCGAGCAAAGTCAAAAGGTGTCCAGTCCAGAGAAGGGCACTTTCACTCACTCACACACTTACTCGTTGATTTGCACGTAAAACTGTTCCAGATACAGAAACATACCCAAGTATATTGACATCAAAAGACTTGAGAGAGCAAAAAACACTGTGATCTGATGCAAAAAAATAAAGTTTCAAACAAACAAATAAACATTCAGAAGGACAGCATTTTATAGAATTGGCATGATGCAACTCTGACTCGGTATGAATAAACTAGGCGACAGTAAGGTGATCAGTTTTATACACACAAAACTCACAAACGCACTGCTCTGCATACAGAGAAATGTCACCTTACTCTAGCAAGCTGTTAGCCAAGCACTACCATGCCAAACCACCCTGCCCCACTGGAAGCGAGGGAGAGTGCGTGCGTGCGTGTGTGTGTGTGTGTGTCCGTTGGACAGCTCTTTAAAGTAGAGAGTTGCCCGAGGCAGAGTAGGTTGAGCGGACGAAGACAGGCAGATAATGGAGGGGCATCTGTGTGCCAAGGACTGCACCTCAAAGTCACTCACACACACACACACACACACACACACACACACGCACACACACACACACACACACACCCCTGCCCACACCATATTGTATACATTTTCTGTCCTTGTGTGGTTCTATTTATCGTTTCTACATTTATCTGAAAGCTTTTCCAAGATGTCTCTTTCTCTCTTTTTATTTTCTGTCTGTTTCTCTCTTTCCTTGTGTTTTCCCCTTTGCTCTCTCTTTCTCTTCCTCCCCTCCCTCTCTCCACTCATGTCATATCTCCCTTCAATTTCACATATCTTGAATTAGCTGCAGATAGCTTTAAGTACCCCGCAGTCCACTTCAGATAGGCCCTTATTCACCGATGGACAGATATACAGTATGTGTGTGGGGGGTGACAGGGCAATGTTTTGGAGGGCACGCACACTAAAAGGGCTTAATGTGGAGTTATGTGTGTAAAGAGGCCATTGGTGGTAACTCCGTAGTATCAGAATATCTCTTCATGTCGGTTATAACTGCAATTTCTTTCCCAGGAATGATCAGTGAGCATTGAATGATCACTGCTCTCCTGTGGCTGCTCAGTCTTGCGGCACACGACATGAAATGTTGTCATTTTTTTAAAGTAAAAAGAACAATTATCTGAGCGTGAAAGTGGAATAGAAGTCAGGACGGATAATTATTTCATTTACAGTATATATATACCAGAATGATATCAACGAGCAGTGCCACTAGTATCTACCGAGCTGTTGCATCACTTACAGTTCATAACTTTGTTTGAAAACTCTATAAGTTCCATTGCATGTGGAAAAGGTCCATACGATACATATTTTCCTGTGATAAGAACGATTAAATAAGTACATAAATACAATTGAAAGTTATTTTTCACCAATTGTATTATTCTTTTTAATCACGTTTCCTTGAGAACTTGATTAGTGAAAACTCTTTTCGGAAGAAAAAAGCTTCCGTTGTTTGCAAATATAGTACACTAAACAATGGATAAATATAATTTGTGTCATTCATAACGGTCAGTTTAATCAGTGTGCATCTGTTAGTGGACCGACTCCCATAAGGTTTGTATTAATACCGTCCACAAATTTGATGTGCAGATGAAATAAAAGGCCTCCTGCCATAATTACCCGCCTGTTAAACAGCCTCCTGTTTTGATTCAGGGAAATACATTTTACAGTGTGCGTCTCAGTTGGATGCTGTGTTGTATGTTTATGTGCTGCCAACATGTTTCCAAGCACCTGCACTGTACAGCAGTAGACTCACTGCAGTGTAGATTATCAGCCAAAAAAACAGGTTTGATTTCCACAAATTGAGTACCAGAGCTCACAATAATAGTTTTAATTCACAAGAAACCACAATTTGAAAATGTTAGTTCGAGTAAAAGTCAATCTCTTTGTGCTGATTTACAGGTAAGCAGTAATTAACAGGCAAATGAGGTTCAGCTCCTTGATTCCGAACATTACAGGCGAACCCAATATGAGTGCAACAGTCCAGGTTGATTGCACTGAATATAGATGCATCTTTTACTAACTATACATTCTGGCATCTCGAAAGCACAGCAGCTGTTGGATTATTTGAGCTAGATTTGTTCTGATGTATCTCCAAATGTTATGGTATTTCAGACAATTGTTCCTTTGACGTGCAAGAAGCATTCCCCGCTAAAGCTGATTCAATTCTGGAATTTGAAATATGTGGTATTAAAGCTTAAAACAGGGCTGTTGTTTTTTAGCTCATGATCATTTGAAGCTACATGCTTTTAGCAATTATTTGTTAGTGGTAGCAGCAATTGTATGACTTGAACAGGCGGGACACAACAACAACGATATCACTGGGTTCTGAAAGTCCTGAAGAAGTAAACTGCATCTACAGAAAAAGCAATTCCTCCACTAACAGTAGCCTCCATCACAAAGTGAAGAAGTAGTGAATGCGTTTACCATCTCGGGTTGATGATTTAGAACAGCGTTCAAACATATGAAGATGCATTCAAACCTCTTGAAATCCCCCCGTGCTGCCAGTTACTGGGTGGCACTTCACAACATGCTTTCTTCTGATACACTCGATGTATGTGCGTGTGTGTGTGTGTGTGTGTGTGTGTGTGTGTGTGTGAGCGCTAGTTTTACTAAGGCTGCCATCTTTACTCTGCCAGTTGGATTGTCCCCAATATGGCAATGGACAGTAAACACCTTCTCAAACACACTTCTCAGGTGCAGCCTCTGGGTTTGGAAGAGAGCCTTGTGAGAGTGCAGGACTCCTGAAGGGACACACAGTGCTCCGATTATGATAATACACCAATTAGACAAACAACTCCTGAACACACACAAATAGCCAGATACATAATAATAAGTTAGATTCAGCTTGTAGGTTGATAGTTTTTACTCAGTGCCAAAATTGAATCTAAACATTTAGTGCGCTAGCTCCTCTTTAATGAGCTCTCAACCTCTCTTTGTGTCCTTTTATATCAGTTTTTCTTTATTTCTACAATTGCAATGTCATGGGAGAGAGTTTTGTACACATATGCTAAATGACATTGACTGGCGTTCTGTTTGTGCCCAAAAATCTGAATCTCTCCTTCTTCCTCGTCTGTCTCTTTTCTACTTCCACACAATATACCGCTTTTAGTCCAATTCTTTGTTTGTCCTTAAACCTTTTCATCCACGGCAACTTTATCTTCACCCTTTGTCCTGCATTAGCTGATAACACACATGGTGCATATTACATGAAGTATGGCTAACTATAATAAAACAGTACGCTTACTATTCACAGTGTGTGCACACATACGTTCCTTACACTGGTTTATTCACAATCCCTCCCAGCCTTGATTCCCATGGAGGAACAGAAAACAAAACTTGCTCTGCACGTTGCTGGTCACCGCTCCCAGCATGCATCATTTAGCCGACTGCTGCCATCAGTGTGCAGTGACAGGTGAACGCCTCAAGACATATTAAAGAGTAACAATGATGAAAGCATGCTCTGCAGCGTCCAGGAGAAGCATGGTATACAATTAACCATTGCTGGCAAAATGCATTGCTTTAACTTTTGTTAAATGTCTTGTTTTGTTTCAGTCTAACAGCTCTAATGCAGACAACGTGTGTGACTAGTGAACGAGGTGGAGACTTTAGCAGCTACAGAGCCAGATGTTTCCCTCAGGTCTTGATGGAGTGCAAAACAGAGCTTAAAGGAAATGGAAATACTGGATGTGGACAGGTGAATACCATTTTTGCCTTCCCGCATTTCAGGCTGGATCGGATACATCGCCCAAAAAACAAACTCGACTGTGGAAAACTTTTTAGCAAAATAAAACCACAACATAGGACGAGGTGAAGCTTCTCAAATCACCTGCAATCAGCCAGGAAACACAGAACCATCAATTAAGTGTGAACTTTCAATTTGCATTTAGATTTCTGTCCGTCTATGTTGGAGCTGCAACATCATTTAACCAACATCTGCATCTCATTCCAGTCGTACATGAACCATGAACCATAAACCATTCACCATCATGTCCTTTTTTATTTTTACAAACACTCAAAAAAAAGAAATTGATGTTGTTCCTGAGTGTATACCAATTGCTTGTGTGTGCGCGTATATCTTATAGATTAATTCCAGTCTCTGTCCTGTAATTTACAATTTTTTCAGCTATTATCCTTTTCCAGTTCATGGAAAAGATGCCCTGATCCCCTCTGGCCTCGTGTGAATGTGTGTCTGTCAGTCTAAGCGTGCCAGTATGAGCATGCATGTGTCTTTGTCTCCTGCAGAGGAGAGCGGGGTGCGTGCATTAATGGCTGTTTTAGATTTCTTGCTGTCTGAGAGTCTTTTATTCATGTTGACCATGACGGCCTAATATCTGCCTGTCAAACAACTTCTATTCACTCTGCTAACAGAGTGGAGACTGATACTTAAGTCACAAAAAACACACACCTACGTATAGGGCACTCATACTCTGCTCCTCGGTGTATTAGTGGGTGGTGAAGGAGCCACACTGGGCATTATGTACTGTTCTTGCTCCAATCAATTACTATTCATGTATTCTAAAGGAGTGACCATGCCCTGAGCTGAAGAGGTATTATAACTAGTGTTTGCGCCTTGCAGTTTATTCAAATCTTTAGCACAAAACTTGGTCTCTGCTTTATTCTCCTCCTACCTCCGTCACCTTTGTGTTCACTTATTTCTCTTGTCTGTTCCCGTTTCCCCTCCTCCTCCCTTCCCTCTCTTTTGTTAGCATCTCCTAGTCTTTCTCATGCTCTTTGATTACTACCCTCCCCAATACTCCCATCTCATCACTCTGTCCTTACTTCTTTTTCTCATCTTCCAAATCATCCCTGTCTCCTACTTTAAGTCTCTCTGCATTTATGTCCTTTGACGACTTTTTGAGCTCAGACTGAGCTCATGGAAGCCGATGTGCATGGTGTCGCTCCGCAAAGCAGAATGCTCATACACCATGTATAACAGTCTGCTAAATGCATTGAGGTGTGGTCTAACAACTGGTGTGAAAGTGCACAACGTTTTCAAGTTTAAAGGAATACATTGTATAGAATAATGGTGCTGAAACAAATAGTATAAGAAGTGAGAAGGTCCACTGAGGAGATCGTCAGTAGTTGAGTCAAACAAACACAGGACTGTCACCCAGGAGACTTCTGTTCACATTAACCATGTGGCAGTGTGCATTTCTGCAGCAATGTGATATAAGTTTGATATGAAACATATTGAGTATTTTTTATCTAACTCTAAATCACACTAATTCACACGTTACCTAAAACCAAAGTGTAAAAACTTCAATGTGTGGTTTAACAGGACAATTTCTCAGCCAGAAGTCTAATCTTTACTCTTTTTATTCATAAAAGGCATAATCAACTCAATTGAGATTGTATTCATGTTTAAGGATGTTTTTGTTTTTTTTAAGTTACTGGAACAAAACAAACATTTTAGTTTCTATGTTGATGGCTCGAGTTTTCTTCATGAGGAAAAAAAAGAAAAAATCCAGCCCGGGTTTTAAAATCTCATAGACTTTCACCCCCCAAACTCTCAGTGCTCCATCTTTCCACTCCATTGTGTCCATGTAAAGTATGCAGTAAAGCCTTGTAGTCCTAATAACATCCAATTTTAAGCCCTCCACATCCATTACCAACAATACAATTATCCCCCCTCCCCTCTGTCTCTCTCACACACACACACACACACACACACACACACACACACACACACACAC
>NW_022280042.1:4711644-4713644 GCF_004355925.1 Anarrhichthys ocellatus
CACACACACACACACACACACACACACACACACACACACACACACACCATTAGCCTTGGGAGAGAACAATATGTAGTAGTGACATTGGTATAAATGGACTGCTTTATGGTGTGTCTATGTGTTTGTATTGGGTGCGTATGTGAGAGGCCTTACCCACTTAGATCATTTTTAAAGATACAATACTATTTAAACATATTTGCTGTGATGTGATCAGACTGCACTAGTTTATCAGTTGGTACTCAGGACAGTATAGGACGATAACGTTTTCTTATTTAATAGTGGGAATGCTTCACCAAAGGTGGTGACTTGGAAGCTTTTAAGCTTTGAGCCTAGAATATAATTTTAAAATGAAAAAGAAAGAAACAAGCATAAAGTAGCCGTGAAATGATGTTAAACATACAGAAGGTGTAAGACACTTGTCCTAATAAAGATGGTGCCACAGGAGAGACAATAGATAATTATCATAAATGAACAGCAAACAGACCCCACCCATTTAACTGCCCAGCCCCACCCTTTACAACAGGAGATTATTATATGATGGGGGTAAAACTGATACATTAAATGGATGCATTAGTGGGATAATCCAATTAATTGAATTGTGGAGCCATTTGGTTTTCAGGTGTAGAGGCTCCAGAGTGGTGCTCTGATGAAGAAATATTTGTATGTATGAAAGGGATCAGCGGCGCAGTCATTGTTTGAATTACACTCTAGATTTACACTCACACATTCCAACTGCACTGCTTCATTCATGCACTACAAAGACTCCTTGTGTGGCATTTGACAGAACTAATTGCAGTCTTGAACGCGCCACAGAGAGCAATTAATATCACTAAAAATACGATGTTTCTTCAGCAATAGCCATATTCACATTCAGTTAGTATAACCTTTCTATGAACTACTTTTATTGGAAATGTCAAGATCCCCCATTCCCACTGATCTAACGCTGCTTCAGAGCTGTGTTATCGATTATCGTTAGCGATGCTTTGAGCTCAACGCTCATTTTCTGCATTTATTCGTCAGTAATTATTTGATCAAAACGGGAGGCTGTTCGGCTGCAGCGACTAACTAGCTGTTGATGCGATGTTATTGATACTTCATTATCGATTCCTGATAATTGTTGGGTGAAAAAAAAGTGTGCACACAGGCAACACTCAAGACTAACATTTTTCAACACCATCCCGAAATTTTTTTTCAAACAAATCAACCAAATCTTCTGAATTTCGACTTTAAAAACAATACAATTTGGACTTAAGAACTTCCAAAGCAAGCCCTGCTAAACACTGCAGTATGCAACAGTTAAACTGTAGGACAATGAACAAACAGATAAGGATGAGATCTCTCTATTAAGAACATCTTTCTTCCAGCGTACCTCCTTTTCTCCTCATTTCTCTGTGTTTCAATCAAGACTAATTGTGGATCATTTCTCCATCTCTCTCCTTTCTTCTTCGACCTTCACTCCTCCGTGACTTGGAGAAGACACCCCCCCCTTCTGTTTGCCTGTCCTCCCTCTTCCCCTCGCTGCCCCCTCCTTTTGTAAGAACCAACAAGTCTGCCAGACAGAAAGAGGTCAGACTTCTTATCCCAGCTTCATAATGGTTTCTGAAGAGCAGAGCACTGTGCATTGCAATAATTACCAAGCCATGGGACAATAGACGCTGCATAATCAGTATGGAGATGTATGCTGACTGTCTGTGCTTTTCTAAATCAAACTAAACACTCACCGTACTCCTGCTTCCTTGGAGTATGTATTCATTTGTGGAGCTTTTCACTCTTTATGTATTGTGTTATATTACAATTTGCCACTCACTACTCAACCATGTTTCTCTTTTCCTCGTCTCTTTTGCCCCTTAATTTCTTTTTCTGCCTTCCTCCAATGTCTTCATACCAAAACTCTCCATCATCCTCGGTGAAAGTGCCTGAATGGCCGGAAAAACTCAGACTTGCTTCAATTCACAGCAGGGTTAAGAGTGGTGGAATATGTGTCTCAGCAGGGTTAAGAG
>NW_022280042.1:4713654-4727828 GCF_004355925.1 Anarrhichthys ocellatus
TCTGCAGGGTTAAGAGTGGTGGAATATGTGTCTGCAGGGTTAAGAGTTTGTGAGAGTGATTTTGTGAACGTGTGTGTGTGCAATCTTTGTCTGTGCAGGGTCGAGAGCAGTTAGTCAGCACCTTCTGGCCCCGAGACCGCAGCACCTACACACCTCAACCTCTTCAACCTCCACGTTCCCCTTACATTTCCTCTTGGTTTGCATAAGTATTCTGCATCTGCTTCTTCCAATGCTACACTGAAGATATATCACACTTTTAGTGAATAAATCAAAACCAAAAAGTCAAGTCTCCTTCATACGCAACCATTCTGCATAATGATGAACGTTCACTGGTGAAGTTAATAAATTGGAAAGAAAAGCGAGGGTGTTAAGGTCAGGGTAACTTCAACGCTGGTAATTCTATCATTTCAATTTAAAAAAAATCATTTTCATACTTGTATTGAACCAAGGCCTTTAACTTTAACTGTAATCATACTTTTGATTTCATGCAGAAGAATATCTTCAAATACATATATATAAAGAATATGAGTGAATAGTGAGCAAAAATGTAACACAGCATTACACTTTCACAGTGTTAACTAACTTTATATATCTGTTGGTTTTGTCATCATTCCTTCTGTAATAACACTTATAGTGGTACACACGGTTTTCCTGTGTTATGATGGCTTTTCATAGACACTTACTTTACACATATTTTACCTGAAAGTGAAGTTATGATGCTTATGATGTTACTGAAGCTGTGATTATTGCCTTCATATTATATTTGTCCAATGTAAGTTGTTTAACTGTAGTTGGTGCTTTTAACCGTTTTATTTGGATCATTATTCAAGCGTCTGTCACATATGTTTAGTACAGTTGTTGCTAATCTAACTGATGATCATTTTGGCTTGAACCACTGTTGTACACACACTTTTTTCACATCGGCATGCACAGGTCTGTCTCTCAGAAACGTGTGATTTGGGCGTCGTCCAGCGCAGATGGCTCAGAGCGGAGAGGAAGAGACTGAGGGAGCACAGCCAGCACGAGTTCACAGGTAGAGCGAATACAATATAATATGGTCAATGCCAATATTTTAAATTCAATTTCATTTCACAGAAGGAGATCAACATTTTAAAAGGGACACTACATACTATAAGATTGATATGTTTCATGCAATGACGTCAACAAAGCTGCATGCTCAAATACGCTCAAGGAAACACGTTTTATCCCAGATTGTGTTTGTTTTTGACGAATAACAAATATATTGAAACAATGTTGATATGCACGTATCAAGAGATAGTGATATGAAACTTATATTTTTGGTGTAGAAACGTCGAGATTGAACTTATCCATTTTATTCTGGCGAGTGGGTTGCTGAAATCGTCAGAATGGGCCTTCTGAGTGGCTACATTTGAATCACAGCTAAACTGAGTCTTGCCTTCAGTTATGACTGAGCACTGGTAAAATACAGACCCAACTGCAGCACTTCAACTGCTCTGTCTGCTGTGCTTTCAACTTTTATATCTGGCTGACCTCAAAAGGTATTGTCATGTTCTGGGTACAGTGTCAAGTATGTATAGGAGAAGTTAAAAGTGGCACAATGGCCCACATTCATAACACTACAAAATAAGAGCATGAAGAGCATGAACTGTACAAAATGAGTTTTTCTCTCTCAGAGCCACCAGGTACACATCATATCCACACATTATATTTAACCATCCAGAGAAGTGTTTTAAAATTTAAAATGAATCAAACGAGGACCAACACACAGGAAAGCTGAAGGATGAGTCAAACCATCATGTACGACGACAATGTGAAACCATGTTATTAACATATCAATGTATCATTCGCAACAAAACTACAGGAATCTATCAATGCACCACGGTTAAAGGAGGAAACCACTATATCACTATATTATTATATTTAAAGTGATTATATGTTCGTGGTGTTTGTTTTGACTTGTCTACTTATTTGGTCAAAGTCGTATCAAAAATAAGCTAGTCTCCAGCTACAAAGTGGAAAAAATGCATCAAAAAGGCATCAAATATGTCAAAAGAAGTGCTGTGAATAATAATAATTGTCAAAACTTTACCGGGAGGCAAGAAATGATTGTCTGTTACAGTTTTTGGCAACCAGAATCAACACATATCAAGAGAGAAATCTGATTATAATGTAAAATAATGAACTTGTATTTGAGAGATGAATATGAGGGCATGTTTTCTCAAGAGGGGAAGGAAGGTAAAACGAAATAAAAACAAAAAGTTCTCAAATAACTCTTTTCTTTAAATCTCTGGCTCAATCTTTTTTTTATTTATAAGAATACACACAAAATACATCATTTTCCTGTCTTGTGCGGCGTCAGAGAAGACATTAATAAAAGATGACCTCCGTCCAAACACGAGTTTCTTTCAAAGTGATCAAACAGCAATTAAGGAATTTGTAAGGAAACATCATAACAAATTATACCTCTTTAAAGTTTGGTATCTTCCTTTAATTGAATCAGCAGCGAGGACTAAAAGAAAAACGTTAATTATTTTTTTTTTTCCTGCTATTGGTGACTTTTTATTAGACTGCAACAATTTGCATAAAGGCACCACTATGTCTGTTTAGGACCGAACCGAGGTCAGCACCTTCTCTTTCTCCTCCACTGCAGTTTGTTCGGATACATTCACTACTTACTATTGTGGATTTGAAATGAACTTGAAGTTTCCTTGAATGCTACCATTGGAACCAGCAGGAAGTGTATCAACAGTGTGTTTGTGGGTGGCAGGGAGGCAAAAAGACGATGTTATAACACTTCCCCTAAAGACACACACAGATCCGATCACACACAATCCCACACTCTGACAGACTGCCCATGCTTTAGTGGCAAGCCTGTCTTTTTTCTTTTTCAATTTGCATATGAGGTCGTTAATTTTCTCAAAGCCGCGGACTTAATGAGCGGATGGCTGAGAAGCTGAACGGGATGCAAATAATAACATTTGATAATGCAGAGCCACAAAAGAGGGGGAGAGGCCTCCCATTCACCGAGATGGGACTTGAGGTAAATATGCACAGTAATTATATATCAGTGCACTTTAATGATGAGGCTACACGGGGAGCGAGGAAGAGAACGAGAGAAAGGAAGAAAGATAGACAGAAACACATTGAATTAGACACAAAGGCATATAAATTAAACATTTAAAATAAAGACACAATGAGGGAGGGGGACACCAAGAGAGAAATTACTGGAAAAAATGGAAAGAACGACAATAACTAGACATGAACAGACACACACTTTTGCACAGACTATTTGCAAACATACACTCACACACAAACACACACACACACAAATGGTTACACACACAGCTTCATTTCACGAGGTTGTGTGCGTGACATCAACTTGATAACAAAGTAATCCCTCCAGTAAATGCCACTTAAGAGATGAGAATCTTGAATAAAAGGCAAATCAATAAACTCAAGAAGAGCCTTGTGTGTGTGTGTGTGTGTGTGTGTGTGTGTGTGTGTGTGTGTGTGTGGATGCTCTACATCGTTATATTAACAGCAGAGGAGTGTGTGAGCCAAGCAGGAGGCCACGCTTACATTTTGATAGGCTGAATAAAACAGCCCCACATGTTCATTCATATACTGAATATGTCCATATCGATCTACAAACATACAGTGTATATTTGCTGTACACAACTTGATATTTGCAAAGAGGCTCCACATGACAGTTTAACTATTTGTTATCTCTGGACAATGTTGAGGAGTGTAGCTTTATGTTGATGAAATGCATGTTTTACCTTCCAACAAGCACTTGCCGTTGGCGAAATATACAAAGATCGACATGTTTCTGACAAAACATTAGAGAGACAAAATGTCCAATGAGATGGATCTTTCATCTCAAGCAGGTTTGCAGTCTCTGCTGATTGATTTTCATACTGTGTTGGCTTACAATCTATTGGAAAGAAGGTTATTTGTAAACCAATCAAATACATCCAGATCTAAAAAGATAGCTTATAAAATGTTGTACTTTAAGATTTCTTAAAAGCGTTTGTTTATGTTATTGACAGTGACGAGGGATGGGAATTGATATGATTTTTATGAATACCGATTCCATTACCGACTCCTCTCTTATTGATTCCTGATAAATTGTTTCCGCTAATGTTATTCTAATAAACAGGTTTTTACCGTCGGCAGTCGGACCGGACGACACACTAGCGCCGTTACTGGTACTCGCCCGTAAAAGAATCATTCCTGCTCTTTAAGGGCCTTCTGAGTTGACAACTGGTTCAGAATATTTCTAGTATTTCCCCCTTTGGATGAAATTGACATTTTGCTGATAATACAATGTGCGCTGTTGTCATCTACTCTGAAATGCAGCCACGCTTTGAGCGTTTTTTTCTGTCTGCCATGTCTCCGGTCCCAAACAAACAGAAACGTGATACAGCGTGCGTATTGGGTAACGTCAGTTGTCACAGAAGGACGCAATTCCAAGGAATCGGACAACTAGGAACCGATTCTCAACTGGAACCGATTCTCGATTCAGAAATCTAACAGTGAGAATCTGGTCCAATCAAGATGATAAGATGCTCTATTACAGGCAAGGAAATCATTTGAAGCTAATGTACATCTGCATTAAAACCACACAATGACACACATAAAAGCAAACTTTTTCCCCGAGTCCACTCTGAAACAAGCCAGCGGTTCATAACACGCTCATCGTTTACAATACGAAGAAAGGGAATGAAGAGGTGGAGAAAAAAAGCAAGGGGGACAGTTTAAAAAATATAAAGACAATTTAAACAGATGAATTTGTTGAAGACATTTTTTGGGATGGTTTGATGGATGGAGGGATGAAGAGAGAGAGAGAGAGAGAGAGCTCTTCAGAATGGGGATGAGGAGGATGAGGAGTGGGTATGGAGTGGACAGATGTGCTCTAATGTGTTTTGGCCAGATCTCTGCAAGGACAAAAACATGAGCATACACACACACACACACACACACAGTCAGCCAGCCAACATATCTATTATCTACTCCTTTGTTACTGGTGGAAGAAAGAAAAGAGTGTTATATCATTCCTCTCTGTCGTTATATAGTTTGTTTTCCATTTGTCTTTTTTTACTCTCTCAGCAAAGCATGTCTTCAACAAATTCATCTGTTTTACTCTCTCAGCAATAACTTTTAAGAAATGTCACCTTCCCATGATCATGTTGCAAACACACATAAATCCACAAACATATATATATATATATACACACACACACACACACACACTCCCTGTTTACATGGAAAGAAACCTAATGTGTCAGCCAACCGTCCGGTGTATCCTCTGCCGCTGATTTCAGCCAATCACACAATTAGAGAGCTGATGACCCATCTGTCCATATGATTGGCTGACGGATGTGTGTGTGTGCGTGTGCTTGTGTGTGACGGTCTGACGAGCCCCCAAACACATCTAGCCAGTGACAATTTTCTTTTGTTACCCGCAACCACCAACATTTTCAGAGAGAGAGACGGAGCTAATGCGAGCCTGTGAACAACTTAATAGCACTTGAACCAGTTTGCCAACTTGGAGAAATAATTTCATTCAATTAGATAATTCTCCCCCTCTCCCGCTCCCGCTCGTTCTCTTGTTCTCTGGAATGAGTCATTTGTGATATAATAGCCGCATGATGGCTTGGAAGCGGATTCGGCGGGAAAAAGACAGATGTAGGGTGAATAAAAAGTGAAACGGCGAGGTAGAAGAGGCTCAGGAGTCAACACACACAGGCTGTGTACGCTAGCATCGTGACAGGAAGCATTTCTATAGAAGCGTATAGAAAACACACATACTGTACGCACACACAACGCTCTATTTGCTGTCTATTAACAGTGTGTGGTGCTGAGCGATAGGAGAGGCGATAGCATCTTCTCCGATGGTATCTGTTATCGAAGTACACGCGTCCTTCAGGCGTCCATCGCGCTATCGCTCCTCTCATCTCTGCTCTATCTCTCTTGCCATCCTCCTCCCTCGCCTCCTCTCTCCTCACCTTGCCTCTCCTACGCTCCTCACTTCTCGTCTATTTGTATTTCCATCGTCTTCCCCTCTTCTTTATTATTACTTTGTTCTCCACTTCACTGTTGTTGCTATCAGTTAAATCATCATCCTGGGAGCTCAGTAGGGTTTACATACAGCTAATACACACTATTACATATTTTTACCATATAAAGACATTTACATGACTTCATAGAGTGAATAACATTTGGTTAACATTAATAAGAGACATCTGTCGCCGCAGCTCGGCCTCCGTACCTGGTATGAACTATTTTGGTGCATTCAAGGATACTCAGACATTCAATGCTTGAGACTCAGCAGAGTATAGATTTAAGAATGCAACTCTTAGCCAAGCAGGCGGAAGACCCTCGTTTAGATGAGATGAATCATTCCTGAGAGCGACGATGCTTTTGCCTTTGTGGAAAGACTGGCCAAAACTGCACCCCATATATCCCCATTTAAGCTCTGTGGCAAACAATACGAAATGATACTTACACGTTCTGTACAGCAAGATAATCTCCACAAATGAACACCATTTTTATGACTTTTGCAGCAAAATGAAGTAAAATGCAAACGTAGGCTACAAAGGAACTACACAACAGTCACATGAGCACGAGTGTAAACACATCGAGGCTGTGAAGGCGCACGAGTCAGCGTGGTGAGGTTTTGTAGTCTCATTTAGCCAGCGCCTTTATAAGAACTTTTTAAGAATTTGAATTTAAGATGACAGTTCTGAGACACACGACCAAACTCTCAGACCAGCGCTCACGCTCACACACACACACACACACACACACACACACACACACACACACACACACAGAACTGGATTTCCAATCAATTCCTGCATTTTTCTCCAAGTGGTCTCCTCAGGTGAATCGGCCGATCGCTTCCATCAAGGATTTCTGGTAAGTACTGTACTCTGCTGAGAGGAGGGAAACTTCTCTCTCTACCTCTTGTCTCACTGTCTTTCTCCCTGTCTTCATCTCTCTCACACACACACACACACACACACACACACACACACACACACACACAACACACACACATAGCTCCCTCCAGGAGGCAATCAAACTCTTGTGGAAAGGTTGGAGTAGTTCATACGAACACTGTGCTCTGAGTGGTTACTTGAGTCAAGAGGTCATGTCTTAGCCCCCACTCTCCTCTCGCCCATAATCATCCTCCATTACCCTATTTGTGTGTGTGCATTTAAATTTGTTTCCTCGTATATGTGTTTTCTATACTTGCACACTCTTTTTTTGTGTTTGTCTCCACGTATGCATGCAGATCTTCATTAGTAATGTGTGTTTGCATATGAATACTGTAGGTGTAAGTGTGTGTGTGTGTGTGTGTTGGAAGAGCATCCTCAGAAAAAACGCAGGGGCCATAGAGGTGACGGAGGAAATGAGAGGAGAGGGAGAGGGGGAGATTAAGGAGGTGACGGGTGAGATGGTTGATGGGAAGGAAGGAGCGGGGCGAGGAGAGGAGGGAGGGCAGGAGGAGACCAGGGGTGAGGAAGGGGCGTGAAGGAGGGATGGAGAGAGCGAGGAAGAGAGAGCTCTTGAGAGGAAGAGGGTGGTAATTACTCGAGTTCCTTCTCGGTCCCTCTCTCTGCACTTTGAATGAGTTTTGTGTCGCAATGTGCTTGTGAAGAAGAAAAACTAGATTTTATATTGTTCTTTTAAGGTCCTGATGTTTCATTAATAAATAAATCATCATCACACTATATAATCTAAAATAATGAATGTAGACAAACCCTCCCTGTATTCTGCTGCCAAGAGCACTCCATTTATATACCAGTACATATGTAATCTTTACTCCTCACAGCTGCAACTATCAGCAAGCAGCTTGTATTTGTCTTAAATGCTAAAGTTTCAATGGTATTCTTATTCTGGCATTTTAAGCGATTACCAAAGAGCAGTAAACGAAAGTATATTAAATCAGAATTTATTGCAAGACACGTAAAATGCATTTTGCTTTAAGGCTGTGAGTCAGAAGAAAAGAAAAACAATTGAGAGACTTTGGGCTTTGGGCTTTGTTTTCCTTTTTTCCTGACGTTCTACGGACTTACCTTACAGAATAATCGAATCAATGATCGAGACAATCAACAAAGAGCATAATCATATCGAAATAATTATAAAAATCACTGCACTTTACAGCAATTACTCTTGAAACAATCTAACTTGGGACCAAAGCCTGACCGTAGAGCCATTCAAGGCTTCTGCTGACAGCCAAGATGTATGCGCTAACCTAAAGCCATGCCCTTGTCAAACCACTACCACTGTACCAGCTGATGGATGGAGGGACAGAGAGAAGGGTGGAGACACGAAAAAGGATGGGTGGATGGAGAAGAGAGGAAGGAGTGATGGATGCAGGTGGGGTTGAAAGAGTGAGATGGAGTAATTGATGGAGAGGGACAGAGATCAGAAGGAGACAGCAGCTGTTGGACAAAGACAATGCTGAGATACGGTGCTAGGTGGCTTTCATTGAAGGGACAGCTACACTTGTTCCCTGACGGTGCCACTCATATTTGTGTGATGTGTGTGGAAGAGAGAGCTGTGTATGTCTCTGTGTAAAAGGGTCAAGAAGGTGTTGAACTTTTTTTTTGATGATAAATCACTCTTTGATTCACAGCAGGAGGAGGTGAAACCCCCTCTCATCCGTCTCTTTTCCCTCCATCCTCTCTGTCTTTCCCTCGCTGTTCCTTTCTCCTTTACGCTGTGGGATCCTGTTCTTTGACAAAGGGCTAAAAAATGAAGTCAAGAGGTGGCAAAGCTTCCAACCGGAGGAGCCAGGTTGTCCGTCTCGTGCAATTCTCTTCTTTCAATGTTTGCACACAAAACAGTATATTAAGCCTGAATAAATACATCCTGTGAGTCAGATGACACAAGAAGAGAAGTTAAGAAGAAAGAAAAGAGTGGTGGACCATCAGACGGACACTTTTCGACGAAATAAAACAGGAAAAGCAACAATGCTAATAACTGATAAACCAATGAATGAACTAACTGTTTCAGCACTACTGTAGCACTACTGTCAGTAAACGGTGTTTGTGTTCCCAACACAGCTGGTTTAGGCAAGTGTGCTTATCCCCACTTCATTCCTTTTCCTTTGGCCCTCTAAGGCGTCTCCCTGGTGACCATCTCCAAACAATCCTCCAGCCTGAGCATCTCCAAGACACATACTACATCCTGAGGGCTCTCTCCGACTTCCTGCCTTTCTCCTTCTCTCTTTCCTCACGCATGTTATTTTATCTCTCGTTCTCTGTCGGTCATTGTCACATCCTCAGCGGTCTCCCAAGAGTATCTCGTTCCAGCACGTGTGCTTGTGTTTGCTCTACAGGGACATTCCTTGCAGCGTCAAGAGTGTCACCTTTTTAAGAAGAACAGCAATCAAACAATGTTTCCTCTCCTCTTCCACCCCTCATCCCTCTCTCTTCTCATCTTTCCAGAGGATTAACCCATTTATTTGTTCTTCTCATCCACTGGGATGCGTGCTTGTTCCCTCGTCTTTTATCCTCTCTTTCATGTTCTTCCTTTCTCCTGTCTTAGCAGCTGTTGTGAGCGTCACCTTTTCAAACCACTGTTAGCTTTACAAAGTTATCAGTTCTCTGACAGTGTTTACAGGAGAGTGTTTGGGAAAGGGAACATGGTTGACGCGACATGGACGACACCGAACATGGTGCAGTTCTGATTACATCAAAAGAAAGGACCGAGGCAGATTTTTTCGTGGATTTTACGAGCTACAGCGCAAAACAAAAAAGGAAAATAATTTTCTCGAATGTAAAGAGCCGTAGTGAAGAATCTGAATTATGTTACCTATTGTTGCTGCATGAGCCGTGAGGCTTTGGGGTTTTAAATTTGGTTTATAGACTGATTTATTTGTACTATGACTTATAAATGAAATTAGGTTAAACTAATTGATACGAAACATTATCCAACAGAGTATTTTGAAGTCTCTGTTGCTCTACATGGAGTTATTATTGATATTTTAAGGATAGCTGCCTTGTTATAAACTAGAGAGGAAGAGGGTACTTTCTGAGTGACAAAACAGGATATTCGGTCCCTTTTGGATCATTACTGAGTGCTTTTAAAACAATACCATTTCCAGGATTTTCTATCAGACCCTCGAAAAACAATAAGAAAGGAAACTCTCTCTACTTTTACAAGTAACTTGGAAGGTATTATTCCCCCGATCTCCCATGCCCGCCGAGAATCACATTGTTCCAGCAAGTATAAATAGAAATCAAGAAAAAGTAAGTTGGAGACACAAACTTTTTTTTTTCCTTTAAAGCGAATCCACTTTTTAAAACCATCTTCGTCCGTGGAGTCCAAAACGATAAGCCGGGGAATAAACTCCCACTAATGCTCTTCCATGTTTTCCTTCAAACGGGCCTTCAGTTGCAGTAAAAAGGACTGCTGTCTTGGCTGCCATTATGCCGTATAGACTGACAGTATGGCACTAGAAAGAGACGTGTCAGAAACCATATGCTCGCTTCAACACAATGGCTGTCGCCTATCCTCAAGACGACACCAGGCAGACACACACACACACACACACACAGGTAAAGGTACAAACACACACACATTATCATCACATATCATATATAAAACTACAAACATATCTTTCTGTAGAAAGTAGAAATGTGTCCTCGTAAACGTCATTGTTTCTCTCATCTTCTCCTACAGTTTCTGGCTCACCCGCCCTTCTTTTGCCTGATTGTCTCCCCCTCTCCTCTGTTTCTGTGCCATGCGGTGAAAACAGGACGCATGTGATAGACCAGGAGGCTCCTCACCATCCCTGGGCACTGCGAGTGTGTGTGTGTGTGTGTGTGTGTGTGTGTGTGTGTGTGTCAGCAAGATAGATGGACACAGCTGTCAGCTAAACACTTCCTGTAGCCCCTCCGCTGACCTCGCCTTAACCTGGAAGTATTTCTCAACACCATGGCTCAAGTCTTCCTGTTTGGAGCCGCTCCAGGGCTAAGCAGCTTGCCTGTCTCTCTCTCACACGCACACACACGCACACACACACGCGCACACACACACACACACACACACACACACACACACACACACTCGTAGACATACAGACAAACATGTAGACAAATTCAAGGATGTATCCGCTCTAGTCTGCAGACCCTCAGAGAGACAGAAAAAGGAAAACATGTCAACCACTATCAGACACACACACACTTTTCTTGCTTGTGCGTCTGTTCTCAGTATTCGTTGGTACACAAGCTGACCTAAACATAACCCTCGCTGTGACCCTGAGGATATTTACATGCTGCAAGATATTGCTCATATACATCTACACAAATGAAAAGACGATTTTTCAGCTTGAGTGGCTGTCATTCCACATCCACAGCATCGTCTCTCCGACTCTCCTGTGAGCAAATGAATAAAAGAGCCACAATAAATGAATTATAATCATTTGAATAAAAGCAATCGCTGATGTGACCAATATGAATGGCCCTCCGGATACTCTGCTGTGTGCGTGTCCAGGGGCAGGGTTGGAGTGCAGAGCTCCACTCGAGAGGCCTTGTTGGGCGTCGAGCCCCGGGGCTCGCCTGAAGGCAGAGCCCGTCTGGAGGAACCCTTGGCTGGGAAGCAGCTGAATTAAAGATGGGAGGGAAGAGTCAGTCTGGAAGGCCAGGAGCGCTGGGAGGCCCTGCGCCTCAACGCTGAAGACAAACAGATGCTAGCTGAGACAGGAAAGGAAATAAGAGTGACAGAAAGAAAGAAAAGAAGTTCTACTTGTGGTATAGCTTCCTTTTGAAAATGGGCTGTGGCATTCACTGACCATAGAAATGATCAACACCTTGCTCTGCTTCCTCTACTATTGTGAAGCCATAATTCAACCCTTCAGATTCAAACCTCCATGTGTCAGTGAATTAACGGAATCATAATGGATTCAATGAACATTAAAAGTACAATAAGAGTTTCAAGACTTCACCAGTAAACTCAGACAAGACGTTTGAATTTGACGACATGTCTGCTTAACAAAAATCTGTCATCACAGTACAGTATCCACTTCAAATCCCCAATTTTCTCTGTACAGTGTAACCCGCTCTCTCACTCTGCGCTGTAAAACACATCCATGTGAGTCGTAAGTGTGTGCTAATGAGTCGAGTGTGTGGGCAGGGATAAGTACTGTACGTGTGTGTGTGTCTGTGTGTTTGTGTGTGTTTGCGTACATGTGTGTGTGCAAGTGTTTTGCATTTGAATGGAATCTGAAGAGGCCCAACGTGTTTCACTAGCACTCTGCACAAACACAGCTAGTGTTTTATAGACACCTCTCACACATCCTCAAGAGAGTGTGTGTGTATGTGTGTGTGTGTGTGTGTGTGTTCAAACACATTATTAGTGATTGCAAATAACAAGGATGTGGACTGTTTTCATTTCATGAGGTACAAACTCAAATCGTTTGTTGTGTAACAGCCTTGGAGGATTTGTTACAACTTGGTTAAATAATGAATATAAAAGACCCAGAGAGATATACTGGATACATTAGACCACTGTATTAAAGCTTCAGCTAATATGTTATTTGGATTCATGGGAAAAAAACTGAAGTAATTTTTGATTGAATATAAGCCATTAAAAGGAAAATGAAAGCCCAGAAATAATTATCTTAAATGAGTAAATTAAAGTTAGAGTGAGGAACTTTTAACTGTTTTTTTAAACACTTAATACTGATGCCTCTATATGCCCTTTATAAATTGTCTATTTCTATACAGTCGTATTCTCCTTATTCCCCAGGATATTAGATGAAACAATTTGCTGGGCAGGCTGGAGGGAAGGGAGGCACGGGAGAACCAGAACCAGGACTGATTGGGGCGGACAGTCAGACCCTACTGCAGTAAAATGAGAGTTGTTTTAAAGGGACGCTGGTGCACGGAAACACTAACACTTGGGTGTATATAGGACTGACACAAAATAAGCCACAGTGGCCACATTCATGGTATTAAAGGAAGGAACATGTTACCCAGTACTACGATGTGGTTCCTTGATGTATTTCAATTGTTTTTGCTAATTATAGAGCTCTATGGCACAGAGGTATCAGCCAACACCACAGGGTTGTAAGTAGAGATTGCTTTGCCACAATCCGACATTTTGGGAGCCAGTGTATTAAACTACTGTGCGTCAGGCTTTTTGCACTATAGCCACGTCATTAAGATCACTCGACGACAATCTAATACATTACTAGAAATTTGCCTAAAGGTCTAGATACAAAAATATATTAAAGAAAATAAGAAATCATTTGTCTGTTTCTTTGGGGCAACTGGCTGAAGAAAGTGTGAAAGAAAAGAAGACTTGGGAGAGCTGGAAGAGAAAAAAAGATGATGGATATACAAAATAAAAAAACAAAGCTTCTGACAAATTAAGGATGAATGGAAAAAAGTACGAGGAGGGAAAATGAAAATAATAAGAAGTCGGGCAAATGACAGGAGACAGAAGACAGAAAGCGATAGAGACAGAGGTGGAGGGAGGAGCACGTACTGCGTTAGTTATCTCGGCCTCTCAGTGTTAGCTGATAGAATTGAAGTGTTTAGCATATATGCTAATCATTCACACAGGCACCGGATTATCACTGCACTCTGCCAAGAGTCCTCTCCCTCCACCCAATCTCTCCATCCACTCCTCTGGCGATACCTTGATCTCTACCTTTCCAGTCAGAACCCCCCTCCGTATCTTCCTCTTTTCTCTTTTGTCCTTTTCAGTTCCTCTGTCTGTCCTTCCTTCTTTCTATTTTCCCCTTTTCCTTCCTCCTTTCCGCCGCTGTCCCTCTATCTCCCTCTGTTTTATCGATGAGCACTCTGGAAGACACGCTGTTCTGTAAGTCGAACAAGACAGCAAGAGTTTTACATCTGATGGACGCTCACACACACACACACATGGTGATCGGCTCAATGCAGGCTAATAATAGATGATTGGTCATCATGGGTGGTGAGCTGAGAAAAGCACACAGTAGGAGTTTATGAAAATGAATATATCAGAGAGTTGAGGAGGGATCGGTTCAGAGGTGAAAGAGCCGAGCCGTTGTTTTTCAGCACGCAGGGATTCAAATTCAAGCTCTGAGTTTATCTCGCTCATCCACAGAGGCCGCTGTGCAAATATTTCACGAAAGATTTCATGGCAACACACACACACACACACACACACACACACACACACACACACACACA
>NW_022280042.1:4727838-4735422 GCF_004355925.1 Anarrhichthys ocellatus
ACACACACACACACACACACACACACACACACACACACACACACACAAACTGCATTCACAGCCCACCACCACCAACACACATCCAGGCCAGAGTCCTTTGAAAGCCACGGGATATTTTCTGCTCCGTATCTGTCTACCCAGTGGATGTCATGGCTCCCATTTGTGGAAGCGATTTCAGGTCTTTAGCCAGATCAGTGGGGTGGGGGTTGGGTGGGTGAAGAGTGTTGGGGGCATTAATGGTCAAAGAGACTGCCCTTCAACACAGTGGTGGGGGGTTAAATGTTCCAGGAGGACAGAGCTCCGTCCAGGGATCGGTATTGTTTGTCACAGCTGTGGTGCCGGGGCTTTAACAGCAGGAGGCGGGTTGCCCATGTTCCACCGTTATCATTATGGATTCAAAAGTTGCGATCAAGAGAAGCTGCGTGATTGATCTCCGTTCAAGAAGGAGATCAATCATTAAAGGACAAGTCTGGGAAAATTCTATATTCTTATTAATGTCAACAAATCCCATAAAAAACGTCAAAACAGTGAACTCATGGTACTTACTCCATACTGTTTAACACATAGGTTGCTTGTAGTCTATAAAAAAACATCCTAGTAGTAGTCGTAGTATCAATTTTATTTATTTTTATTTTATCGTAAGCACAAACTGCATCGAAAACACCATCTTTTGATACACTATGTATCATTTTATTTTCAAAGGAACAGCATCTTTGATCCTAAAATGTGCTGCATTAATGTTAATAACCTGGGATATTTGTCAGCATGTCAAAAATGAATGTAAATTGATACATAAAATATAAGTTTCATCTATTCAATATGTAACACTCAGCGTTTATGGAAAAGAAACTGTGAGTAATGTGATTTCAGTTTGTTAAACAGCTCTGCTGTCCTCAGTCACAACACTGCCACTGGCTATAGGAGCGATGGTATGGACACATACACACTAATACAGATCCGTATGTTGGCACATCCTAAAGTATTAATAAATATGGGGCGAAGTAAGACGCTTTTTGATTGCAGGGGATAATCTGGCATGAAACACACACACGCACACACACACACACACACACACACACACACACACACACACACACACACACACACACACACACACCCATTTTTGCTTATTATTCTTCTTTGGTCGCCCTGAGGCTATCTGCGTCTTCTGCGAGACAGCGTTTCCTTAGACGTCAGCTATAATGGGCTTTGAATGATGTTTATGCATGTTTGAAACACATAAAAACAAACCTTGACCCATTAGTGTCCATCTGCATTTAACATATCCGTCTCCTGCTCTGTGACTTCGTTCCTCTCAAGGCTCAGCCTCCACACACAACCTTATTGTAGACAGACGTGTTCTGAAATTCCCTGAACACACGTGTGAAGACTGCAGAAGTTTATTTAAACACTTTAAACACAGATACACACTTCAAAAAAAGACTCAAACTGATTATTGATTAGCGGCACATTCCCCAGGGAAGGCTCATGTCTGCTCAGTGAGATCAGCACCATGGACAGCGCAAGTGAAAGTGCTGAATCAAAATAACGTGAGTCTAATTTTTGTTCTTTTGGCCAGAATTACATTTAGAAGATGTCATCCAGCAAGGCCCTGCGTTGGCCAATCATATCCGTGCAATCGGAACATGTTTATTCCGCAATCATCACAACAAATAATAAAAAAGAGAGTCAAGCCAACGGATCACTTTGCAGAGTTCCTAAATCTTCTGTCAGTATTATAAACTGCTGTGCAGTGTTTTAACGCTTGAGAAGCCTTTTTTCTTGGCATCTCTCGCTCCCTCTGTTCATCATACCCACCACCCCATTTCATCTCTCTCTCTCTCTCTCTCTCTCTCTGGCTATGTCTCTCACCCTCCTTGCAGATAGTGGCAGACTACAGCAGGGTCCTGGTGTGAGGTCACGGGCAGCCTTCTTGTAGCATATGGACTTGTTTCCTTCCAAGAAAACTCCAGCCAGATGAGACCACACACATGCACAGAAGCATACGCACACAGTATATCGAGAAAACAAACTAATAAAACACAATATGACAAAAACACATTCATGTACAGCATGTTTGCAGACACATGCACTTCAAATACACACTGGCAGTGTAAGTGTCTGAGATTAAAGAAAACCACGAGCTATCTGATCTTGCCTCTCATCTTCTCTGTGACCCAGGGGCTCAATCTATTTGACTTGGAGTAATCTTGGTGTTAAGACACACACACTCGCATACACACTGCACTCAGTGTGTGCCCGTAATCCACCAAAAACCAGCTGAGGAAGTGTGAGCACACACACACTCACTCACACACTTAATCTTGAAAAACGTCTCATAATCTGGCACAAACTCACTGACTTCTTAAAGCACGCTAAGCATGACGACGCTCTCCAGCAGGGCATAGTAATCTTAAATAAGCGTCTCAAACACACACACACAAGTTAAGTGGTATCGAGTAATCTTTAGCGGGCTTCAGTGGGAGCTCTTGGACACACACACGAGCATATGCAGGAGGACACACACACACACAGAGCTGGTAATCTTCCAGCCAGCTGAAGTGTAATCAAGAAGGAGACAGCCATATGTCTGAGGGTGCTGAGCCTTGGCCTTTCTCCTCCTTCTCAACTGTCTCACAGTCATTCTCTGACTCGACATCCACTGTTGGTCATTTTTGCTCACTTTGAACTCTGTTTTTCTTCCTGTGTCACTATTTGTCTTTAATTTCCTGCATAGAAGAAAAATAAGATGCAGAGGAGAGACACTTTTACTCAATTTACACAAGAGTCTGCTAAATACCATCCATTTCACAGCAGTATTATAGCCTTAAATTGAATTTAAAAAGCATAAATGTGTGGAAATGGATGCATTTATGTAGCTGGTTTGCATTACCACAGAATGTATGTCATGTCATCTTTTTATTTACCACTTAAGTATCTTTCTCTCATGTTATCTCAATTTTCAGTAAAAAAAGCAATAATACAATCACAATTTATTTGTGTTTGTATGTGACTAGCGGACTGTTTTCTGTGTGTGTGTGTGTGTGTGTGTGTGTGTGTGTCCCGGTCCCCTGTGTGGAGACAGCTGGTGTGGCAGTGACCCCGGCTGGAAGGAAGCCTCATGCTTTTTCATGTCTCCCTTCCCATAATTCCACTTGGGTCCTCGCAGGGTTTGAGTGCCAGTGGTTCAAAATCACTTTTTGTTGGTAAAATCGTATGACATATATAAATCAACTCCTAAGTAGTCCCTGATTGTAAAGATTTAGTTAAATTCCATAAAAGCAATGAGCTAAAATCATTTTCGTCTTCTCCTCCAGTCTATCCCTCAATCCCCTCGTCCATCTCCGTTTCTTATCATCTATTTTTTCCTCTCCTCTTTCAGTCTTTTCTTAATCCTCCAGCCGTCCACTCCCCCCTGTCTGATGAAATGACCATATCTAATCCTTTGGTCCCCTTGGGAGAGATGTAACTGTATTAAGACAGTAAATCCATGTCCTTACAACTGCTACACATGTCTTTCTTTATTATCCCCTCTGTCTCTTTCAATCACTCCGTCTCCTCACATCTTTCTCTTAAATCTTCTAAATCTGTTCTTATGTTTTATTTTCTGAGCTCCCAAAATGGGACATGAATAATCTCACGTTATGTTTTTGTCTTTTGTTGGTTTCCTAATTCCTCACAGTTAAGGTCTCACAATGTCTATAACCTAGAGATCAGACAGTCTGCTGTTCAGGCCTTAAATTAATCAGCATATTCATCTAATACTGTAAAACATCATCAGCACTTGAGCTTGATAAAGCGCTGTTGGTCTTGTTAATAAATGATGTAAGCCACTGTGTAATCGAGTAGATTGTTGCTTTTACTTCATTTATGAAAGCCATGAGTAACAATTGATACAGTAAACGTTTTTTAAATGTTTACATTAATACAAAAGTTATTATAAAACAATAATGTGCCTCCATCCCTAAAAGACTAAAATTCATCCTTTTCCTCATGACAGGCAGCATCAGTTTGACACAGCTGATGCATGCTGTTCATCTCCATTATTCCCTCTTCCTTTCCCCTCCAAGAACACAGCAGCAACGTGCAGATGTGTCTTTTCTTCTTCACTACACATTAGCCACTCATCCTAATAACTGATTGTGTGTGTGTGTGTGTGTGTGTGTGTGTGTGTGTGTGTGTGTGTGTGTGTTTCCTTTGGAGACCTTCCAGGTGTCTCTGTGCCACCCTGCTGATCAGACAAGCAGAAGAAAAGCTCAGTGTTTTTCTGCTCCATCGACTGCAGCCGCTGCTTCACTCCTGCCAAAGATGCAAAGCGCAAAGACCTTGGATAAACTGCCTGATAGCGGCCTGGTCTTTATACCTCTCAGGCTTATTTCAAACATGTAGTCAGCTTTTATCTGAGCGTGCGGATTCATTTTAATTTCAAGAAGTGCCATTTATAAAAATACTATATTAGATATTCTAATATAAGTCTGAACAAAAGAGAGAATTGTGTGCGTGTCCGTCTTATCGTGCTTGTTGGCATGTAGCCTATACCGCTGGACTTCGCCATTTGCCTCAGTGCCTTGGGCAGATAAATACACTCACACATGCGCTTTCAAGGGGCGGCAGAGGTTAAAGAAGGAGAAAGGACCAGCTGCCAGCTTTCTAATGATTAAAAGCAACTAAGAGGAGATTTAGAGCTGTGATGACAGGGGATGGGTCGAGATGAAGGGATGTTAGAGAGAGGAAGAGGAGGAAAGACTAAAGAAGGATGCAGGTGAAGGGTAGTCAGAGAGAGCGAAGCCAAGTGTTTTCTATTGGCAGAGTGAGGATAAAATAAAATAAAAATGTGAAGAGTCAAAAGCCAATACAGTTGAAACTGGCCATGTGACCTTCTCCCCGCGAAGCAAAATAATGAACGCCTGCAAGTTTTGAAAGAAAAACAAAACAAAGTGCAACAACAACGCATATATTAAAGTGGCAATAGTCATGGTTCTTGCTTTCACTTATCATTAAGAAATAAGTGTTGATTTGAGGGGAAGAATAGTTTTGTTTCCACCTTAAGTTGCAATTTGGGTATAGCCACTATTTCATGATAAAAACACAAGGATTCTGATTATACTTCCATATCAAAACAGGAAATACAAGAAATGTCCTTCAGAAAGTCTTCCATGGACAAAAACTCAAGCTGATCTGCTCCAACAGTGATCCCAAGTTACTGCCTCACCTGGTCATTTCTGAGATGCATGGAGCGTAATCAGCTTTTTCAGATCAATTGGACATCAAACACAGCTCAGTGTGTGAGTTTTATCCTCTAAACGCCAAACACACACACACACACACACACACACACACACACACACACACACACACACACACACACACACACACACACGGAAGGGTTGATCAATCGAAGGCAAAGACAAGCGCACAGAGACACAGGAAAATACAAGAGACACAAGAGTGACTGCAAAACAACTTCAGTCCAGGACGACAAAAAAGAAGGAGAAAGAAAGATGTCATCCTCGTTCTAGATAAATAAAAGTCCACAGCAAACGTGCCACATGCACACTGTTTGACTATCTCAATTAAAAAGGTTACACATGTATTTCCATCTCCACTAAAATACTGTACAATCAGCTAATTTTTCCATCTGGAAAGGAATCTGGGCTCTCTTCCTGGGCGTGGACGGGGCAGTGCAGCGCTGCTCTTTGTACCTCTACTGAAAAACAATGTGAAATGACACCGCTCTCAACTTCTGGACCTGCAGTTTAAAAAGAGACACTGCATGGAGAGGTTTCCACAGGAAATGGAATGACGGTATGTGTGCTGAGATACAGTATTTTGACAAGAGAGACAGACAAACAGAGAGAGACATCAACACACAGACAGGGCGACTAGACAGAGACACGGGGAACGAGGCAGCCGTGCAGACAGACAGTTCAGAGGTCATCTACACAGATCTACTGTTTTGAGGTCGCAGATAAAATGATTGCTCTTCTACAATATTAAGCCCTGCGCACACTCAAGGTAGCAAGGTGAGCTACATGTCTCCGACAGACAAAGAGGTGACCAATAAAAAATAATCAGAAATCTTTGCAGCAACCACTTCAAAATGTTCTTTAAATGAAACATATTCACACAAAATCCATCCTTCTATCTTAGCGTTTATAAACACCTCGGTCCAGATGCAGGTGCTATGATAAAGCCACTACTATTTATAGCTTTAATTACAACTAAGCGGACTATGCTGCTTCTGCTTATACACACATCTTTACACTGGCCTCACACTTAGTAGTTAGAGAAGATGTTAAAGTGCAGCTGGTGGCTTTGTTAGCACGAGCCACGGCTCAGTAACGAGGTGTGCCTGTTTTCTGTTTTTTATTTGAGGAATATCCCGTGCGTCAATGCCTGATGACAGAGGAAACCCCTGGTGAGCCGCCAGTGGGGCTGTTCACAAAAGCTGAACTTCTCTGAACTTAATGAGGAGAAAAAAACTGCCTTTCTTGCCAATTATTTTTGGTGAAATGTGCGGATTAGTACTCTACTTTAAAATACTGAAATTGATTGTATTCTTTAATAAAAGACTTTCCACATTGACGTTAAAAAGCCGGTTTAGAGCCGTTGTAGACACACTGGCCTGGTGATTTCCTCACACCACATGTGTATAATGGGTGCTGACAGATTTACTCTTGCACACCCCACCTACGGCATGCATGTGCACACTAATTTACAATCTACAAAGTCACGTAAACGTACAGGCAATAAGTCAGGCCTGGTCATTTCAGCACAGGAAACACAAGGGTTGTCTTAAAAGCTGCTCCATGAGCCCCATGAGTAACACACAGCAGTGCTTTTATCGTGGTATTGTTCTATTTGGACAGTTCAGATGAAGTTCAGCATACAGTCAGGACACTGGGGCATGCCTCGTAAAGACAAGAGAGTCACGGATTAAAGCTGAAGTTTGGGTGCATAAAGAGCTTTTGATCACATGGAAAAAATGTACTATTGCAATATGAATATTAGAAAAAAAGCTGATCAAAATTTGATTCATTTAAAAAATATATAAAACATGTTCATACAATTATGAGGCTTTCAAAAACAATCAAGAACTAGGGATATACAACGCACGCACGCTCACTGAGTCAAGTGAAAAACGCCTCCAACTAGAGTCCTTCTACTTCCTGTTCAGGGTCAGACAAAAGGGGACACAACTTTTACTTCCTCCGTCAAAGGTCAGAGGCAGGTGTAGGACCGCACCGCAGCTGCATCCGCAAGGATGTGTGTCTCTTGGTGGGCGTGTATGTTTTTCAAACCTCGACTTGTAACCAAACACAGATCTTTGGATTGAAGTTCTCTTAACTGACATCATTGAGGCTCATCCCTGACTGCATTCGTTCCTGTTGCATGTTGGGGGAAATGTTGCAGCTATTTCTGTCTTTGTTTATGTGTTGCGCTTGCTACTGACTGAATTAATCTACTTTAATGTGTGCATATTGTCATATAACTCACTGGGGGGAGTGTAGAGGAATACACGTACAGTCTGGGCTCACACACACAAACACCCCCCCCCCCCCCCCCCCCCCCCCCCCCCCCCCC
>NW_022280042.1:4735522-4745880 GCF_004355925.1 Anarrhichthys ocellatus
CACACACACACACACACACACACACACACACACACACAAACACACACGGTGCTCTCTCAATCACCTTGCCACAGGCTGTGTCCTCCTGCTTCAAGCCGGCCCTGTCTGTGAGTGTATTGAGTTGGTTCAATCAATGGTAAATTGTGTGTGTGTGTGTGTGTGTGTGTGTGTGTGTGTGTGTGTGTGTGTGTGTGTGTGTGCGTGTGCTTGGCTGGCAAGAACAACTAGTGACATCTGCAGATGAGTGGCATTAAAGACAGACATGAAAGGGTCATTTAACGTACCTGTCTCCCTTTTCTTTGTCTTCCTGCTGCTATTGACATAAGTTTTATCTATCTACCTTTCTATCTTTCTATGTTTCTACCGATCAACCTATCTATCTATCTTTATATCTTTCTATCCATCTACCTACCTACCTACCTACCTACCTATCTCTCTATCTATCTTCCTCTCTCTCAGATGTGTCGGGGTCTTTAGTAGTGTGATCCAGAATCGCCTGCCGCTGCTCTTTGGGCTTCAAACACACAAGGTGAGATCAGCACACATGAAACGATCACAGAGAGGGACAAAAAGATGGAGGGAGGGAGGGAGAGAGAAAGGCAGCGGTGGGAGGGAGAGGATGTGGGGACGGAAAAAAAATCATAGGGAGGCTAGCGGCAGAAAAGGATGAAAGTAAAGGGTTGATGACGAAGGGAGGAAAGATGGAGAGGAAAGGAAGGGGAAAGCTAAAAAGAAAATCCTGAGTGGTAACTTTGTTTACAAACCACAGATAACTGGGAATAAAATTACTAATGTTTACGTTTTGTGTTGCCAAGATGTCTTCCGTCACGAGAACTTCAAGGAACCCACAAAACTCTATTTAAAACGTTCACCCCAGCCTGGCAAGGACAGGTGAAAATCAAAGTATTTATACACGTCCAAGAAGCCACTGTTCTCAACAGGACAGTTGTTTTAGTTGTGAGAGTTTCTCTGTCTGCCTCGCAGCAGTCGTGGCCATAGCAAAGCTCTGGGCAAAGGGAAGTGAAGGGCACCGCTAGCTCAAGGCAAACAAAATACATAAACACACACACACACACACACACACACACACACACACACACACACAGGCTTCAGCTCACTCTTACACCAACTGCAGCTTTGTTGTACCTGTGCTTTTAATTGCAGATGTTTTAAAGAGCACGGTAATTGGTATTTCAGCATCTTAAATGCTCCTTTGTCTGGATGCAAATCACACCAGAGGTGTGGAGTTGATGAGGGACTGTTAACAGGAAATGCTGTGTAAAATGGTCAGCGTATACGGTTATTAAGAGCAGCCAGTGAAGCCAATCTACGGTGCCTAATACTGCATTTAAAATGTACACGGCAACTGTCACACGATTTTGCGCTTGTATTGTGTGCACCATCCAGCTCTTTTATTCAGTTTGCATTTGCACATAAGAACAACAAAATGCAAGTTGTGGCTGATATGAAAAAGAGAATAATGCTGCAACGTATTATTCCGTAAGACTACGAGAGCAGAGAAGTCCACTGAGCTGTGTCTTTTGTCGTTGTCATTGCTGTTGTTGGATCTGGCCTTCAACGCTGCCGATAACTGAGATAATTATGCTAATGCTAACGGCGGGGCTAGCCTTCCTCGGTTCACGGTGTCAGCGTTTCTCACGTGAACCGAGACACTCGGCAAAATGTCAACCTCCACCTCCTGTGTGTGTAAGTGTGTGTATGTACGTGTGTTGAAGAGAGATGGCTTGAGATAAAGGAGAGTTGGCCACAAGTGTGCAAGGAAACACATGCACACACACACACATTTGCATGCTTTGACACACACACAGACCAAGCTCGGATATTAATTAAAGTTCATTGCTTCAGTAATTAGCAGGGCAGGATAATACCAATATGTGACTTATTGCCCCCCCAGGGTCAGCTCTCCCTCGAACTTTAATTGAATGAGCGACATTAAAAACTTCAGAGGCCATTTGGCAAGGTTGACTAAACAGTCGTAAACACTAAAGGAAACACTTTGAGCATGGCGACAGGCTTCTCAAAAACCATTAAAAGTGTCCTCTTCCTTTAGCTCTAGGGAAGAAGCCATCATCCAATTTGAGAAAGTTTAAGTTCCATGCTTTGGTCCCTGAACAATGTACCAGTTTATTAAGAACAGATCGACAACCTCATAGAGTTCAGGTTTGGCTTCTCTCTTCATTGGATTGCGTTATATTGTACCGGGGATCTAATGAACTGCTTAAATATACTGCTAGGTGTAGAAGAAGAAAATGCTGTGATTAGGCTAATGCATTTCATGTTGTTTTTCAAAATTACTTATAGGTTGGGTCTGATAAAACTAAAATTGTATGAAGTTTCCAGTAAATATTCCAATGTTGCCATTTGAATGATGAAGTCCAAAAGAAAAATGAGGAGGACAGGAAACTACAGAGTGGCAAATATTTGTACTTTTCATCCAGACTACAAAAAATAAAACACTTTTAAAAAACTCGAAAAGGCTCCGATGCTCTCATCTCATGTGTTTCATAATTTATTGATTTTTTACTTTTAAATTATGAGTCCTGCCAGTTACACCCCCCCCCCCCCCCCCCCCCCCCCCCCCCTCTCTCTCTCTCTTAATTCATTTCTGGGTCGTTCTCTCTTTCTCAGCATCAAGCCAATCAATCATCGTCCCTTTTGTAGCTCTGCTGTCTCGTCCTCAAATCTTACAGACACACACACACACACACACACACACTCACCCTCATTTACACATATACAAAGGCATGTACACAATTACACACACACACACACACTCACACAACAGTTTCTGCTGCGCCTTTGTGCTCCTTTAACCTTGAGGTCTGCAAGCGCCCAACTGTGATAATCTCTCAGACTGCCTTCATTACTGTTACAGGACACACACACACACACACACACACACACACACACACACACACACACACACAGAGACAAGCATCAAGGAAAAGCACATACATTCAAGCCCCAACACGACTACACTTACACACACACACACACACACAGGCCTGGTAAGAGGTGAAACATTTAAAAGCCATCTTTTTTTTTTGTCTCACTATTGACTTGGATCAGCATTAGGCTCATCAGATAGTCAGGGCAATGCTGTGTGTGTGTGTGTGTGTGTGTGTTATTGGCTGTCCTCCCCCTAACTGGCTAGACGGACACAGCCTCCAGGAATGTCAAACCTCCAACCTGCATTCTGATGTGGGCACCAGCAGTCCCTTGTACACCGTCACCCACCGCGCATTAGTGTGTGTGCGTCTTTGTGTGTGTGTGTGTGTGTGTGTGTGCTTTACTCATCTTTTGCACAGTTGTCTGAGTGACAGGCCTTGGGCGTCGCGGTAACCAGACAGGTACAGAAACAAAGTGGAGAGATGGGGGGGAAACTTTTGACAAAACATCATTAGCTAATCGTCGGTTTGTGTGCGTGTGCGTGTGTGTGTCCATGATTATTTTTGTATCACAGAGTAATCTTTAAATATTGATAACTTTACAGGTAAATTACTGATTTTTGAGATAAACAAAGATTGTTGTTTTTTTTCAAAATAACCAGAAACAGATCAATTCAAAACGCCAAATGCAGAAAATGTGATTTTATATTTGGTTGAAATGTGCACACATTTTTAAAATCTTTAACTTTTACTCCAAATATACAGCAGCAACTGCATGAGAACATGCCGGAAGTTGGACTGTACAGTGTGTGTGTGTGTGTGTCTGCCCTTTAAGTGCCAGTGACAGTGGCTTGGCATGCGATCTGCCCTGCCACTCAGTCACCCTGCCGTTCTACCTTTCTCTTTCATTCGCACTTTCATCCCTTTGTTCCCTCTGTAACACAACCTGTGGTTTCGGAGAAAGTTTTGAGTGCTTGATTCTTTCATCTTTTTGCCTGTGTGTGTTTGTACCTGTGTGTGTGTGTGCGTCAGTCTGCTTGCCTATTCTTTAAAACTGTCGGGGTAAAAAACAAAACCTTGACGTTTTCTGAGAGTTCCTGTTTCTAATTCAGTACTGAACAAAAAAGCAGAATTCACACTGGGAGTAATTATTAAAAATCTAAATGGAAGATGCGGCAGGGATATGACCTAGACTTGTAAAACTGGAGAGCACCACAAATACTAAGGCTGTAAAGGTTCCTTGATTTTGGTAAAACCAGAAGATTTAGTTAAAGCATTCTATGAAAAGTTGTAAAAACATGTTCCTACCAAGTCAAGCATTTCCACATTGTGTTAAAGTCATTGCAGGTAGCTCAGCTTACTGTACACGATGACCTTGTCAATAAAATAAGCTTTAATCTATTGAGGAGCACTTGGGTCAGCGTCATTGTGAAATAGGAAAACAACTTACAATAAAAGATAAAGAGAGCAATAAAAACCCCTGTAAATTTCTCAATGCAAGAAAGTCCTTCACAAGAAATCTCTTTATAGATACAGTACGCCTATAATTAAAACTCCATTCAAATGTACAATACGGAGGAAGCACGGCAGAGGCTTCTTTTTTTAATACAGAAAAATCATTTCAAACTTTCTTAACCCTAACCCCTACAAAAACATTTCAAAGAGACATAATTAGTTTGTCTTAAAGATCCTCTGTGATTGGATTTGTTTTTCAAATTGGCAGAAACAGTTTAAAACATCGTGGCGGTGTAAATTCACTCTGGTCCACAGCCCTGCATTGGGTTTGAGGATTGTACTTCGGGTGTTATGAAAGTTTACGCCTACTGTGCTCAGCTTTGACGAGAGCATCATCACATGGGACATTTGACAATTTCACCCCCATCGTGAAATCTGCAGGAAAGGATGCAAAGTCCGAAAATATTGTACTTATTATATACGTTAAAACTTAAAGATTAAAGTGGGTAAAGCCATAAGGAATAAGTAAAATACTAATGACGGAGGAATACAATAGGAATATTTTAGTTTTGGCCTTGCAAGCATCATTCTCTCTTCGGCAACGGTGGAATGGTGCAATACACATTCTCACACCCAACTTGTCAGATACCAACGCCTGGTCGGTGTTGCTCTAGGTTCCCCTCCTGCGTCACTTTTGTAAGCATCAGGGACGGCGTTAGTTTCCGCTCTTTACATGCAGTGTCTTTTGTAAAATAAACTTCTGTGTTCACAGGAAACGTACAGAGAGTCCCTGCCGTTCTATAAGGACGGACGTTACGTAGCAAAACTACGGTGAAATAAGTCAGCGTTGACTAAGTTTCAATTAGTTCTAGCATTTATGAAAAATACTTTATGCAACTTGCTTTGAAGCAGTCATACATCCTCTTTACAAACTCAAACAATCTATGAGGAAAATAAGCCTCACAAGTCATGGCGGAGTTCACATTATGGAAAATAACTTCAAAAAGACATAAAAGACAAGGTCATGGCTTCGACGGTTACAATTGGAGAACCCATGAAAACAACTTTCAGGAGGAGCTGCTGTGAGCTTGGAGCCACTGATGGGAGTTCCTTCTGACTGGAATAAAAAGATTTCAATTACATTTTTTACATTTCCTCTTCTTCTTATTACCTCTTCATCCATTGATTCATTTAAAAAGAAATTAAATTCAAACTTTGTCATCTGAGGTCGTAGAGAAAAATCTTGTGCAAGTTTCTCCACCTTTGGAACAGCATTCAAAGCCATTTAAATGAACAAAAACATGTACAAAATTGAACCGAGGTAGTTCAGTGTATATGTATTAAGACACAAAACGCCAATCTTTTCTCAATGCCCTGACAGCATCCTTGGAGAGATTTAATTTTCCCTCAAGTGCCTGCCTCCCATCTCTTAGAAAAGTGTGTTGTCGGTTCTCCACAAGGTTCCCCCACTCGGAGGATGCGTCTCTCTTCAGTTGGAGTTCAAGTGTCTAATCTTCTGTGTCTCAAGGTCAGCGTTTGTATGCACTCTTAAGGGTCTTGATTCAAACAAATGAGAAAGAAAATTAATCGGCGGCAATGTAGGAAGTGTTGTGTGTGTGGTCATGTGTGCAGGCATGAATGCAAATTATTTTGTGTGTGTGTCCAACTGGAATCGGGGAGGCAGAGCTCAGCTGCTCAGGTCCTCGGCCTGACGGGATTGAGCGAGGGATGAAAGAGAAAGATAAAAAGACGGGGAGAGAAAAGGTGAAAGAGGGAGAGCGATCACTGTGCAGAGCGGAACATTGTTCTCTGGATCACAGTCAGAAGGTTGTTTGTGTTTCCGTCTCATGTCATGTTCACGACTAAATATGAGGAGGTTTGCTACAATGAGATTTTGGTGTTTGTAATAATTCACAGGTCCATGTAAGGACTTCCTCAGACAACTGACTCCACCCACAGGCCTTTTGTATCCCAAAATCCCAAACATGGGGAAACATGATGAGGATGGACAGACGGCAGTAGAGTGAGGTTTTACAGAGGGTGACTGTAAAGCAGGGCGTTGAGGAACAACACTATTCAAAATTCTTCTTGTTGTCACATCCATGTAAATAAAGCTTAGAGCAAAAGTCCCCATGTGGTTATAATAAAATGGGTGCAGCTCCTTTGTGCATGTATGGGAACATAAAAGGGGAGGCTGCAATTTGCCCTCATTGTTTTGAAAATCAAATATAATATGTACTATATATTTCATACTTTTTAAAGTCTTTATGCTCCAAAAAAAAAGTATCAACAGTCTCATGAAATGTTTCAACAGAAGCTAAAAAATTATAAAAATAAAAACATTTTCTTGCCAACTCAATGTCACATCTTTGATCTCAAAGAAAATGAGATAAATACAGATGTGAGTGGTGAAAGAGAACAGGAGGGGCACATTATCATCCCTGTCATCCATCCATCCCACCTTTCCTGCTCTCCCTGTTCCCTCACATCTATTATTCACCCCCCTTTTGGCAGCCAGGTTCACACCTAAACAAACCTCCAACCACGGAGTCCTCCCCATTGTATCCATGCCACTCTTCAAGTAATTCTTTCCTCTGTGTCTGCGTAAACCTACAGAATAAGTCAGTCAAAGATTTTTTCTGATATAAAAATCAAAAATGACATACATCCACAGTGGATGCTTTTGCTCCAGCTCCACTGGCTCCACTGATCTAGCAACTGCTAACCCAACGATCTCTAATCGTTGGGTCTGTTCCAGTCATTATTCCAACTCTAACCAAACACACCGCCGGATCAACCAACAGTCCGTACATCCTCAACACAAGGATGTACAGGTGAACACACCCGGAGAATAAGTGGGACGTTATTGAGTAGTGAGTCAGCCTGTTTAGGCTGACAGTTCAGGAATCAACACAACGGTTTACTTCTTGCGCGCGCACACACACACACACACACACACACACACACACACACACACACCTCTAATCCCATCTGCTAAAACACAATGTGTGTGTCCCTTCATGATCCCTGTTAACAACTGTGTTACTGTAGTAGATATGGAGATCAAGAAAGATGTATGAAGGAATACAATTACCATCTTAAACTCATTTTTGTGGTCGTCTCTTTCTCTTTGGAGTTGAATTTTAAAATCAACTGTGATGTTATCTATTATAAATGTGTTGGCATGTCAAAGTGACATACGCACACGCCGACACAATCACATTCAGAGCTAACACTAGGTTTTCCCACATGTGCCGACTCCAGATGGCCTCAAAGAGACAACGGGTAATGCCAACATCACACACACACACATTTAAGAGCACACACACACACAGTAATGACCCAACCCTGACACCCCTCTAACCAGGTTTCATGCTGGGATCAAAAACAAAGTAAAAAAGAAGGCTGAATCAAAAACGGATGGTGGTGAAGGCTTTAAAGAGAGGGAGAGACACAATTACCTCCCTTACAATAAGAGGGAAACTAGAAAGATCTTTGTGACGACATCAAAGCCATGCGAAGAGCACCTGTACGTGTAGGTCACACACATAGAAAGTCGATGAACCAAATAAAAATGAATTAATTGAATTGCTCAACATATCCAGCCTGTCTGTATGGTTACCCGTCATCTTTAAAGAGGATATATTTCCCGAAATGTTTCTGCAATGCATGATGATGAATTCCGACTGACACTTTAATGACACAGTAACAGCTTCCTTTTTAACAGAGGGAGAAACAGTTCTAACCCACCAGAATAAACAGAAGTTTGAACATTTTTTAATGTGTACGCACTGCAAGAAGAAGCGTAGTTTGTAGAACACGTTTCTTCTTAGCTCCTCTTTAAGAGACGGTGATTGGTCGAGGACATGAGCCAATGCAGCACCAGCAACCACCATTTGTGTTTTAAACTGTTAGCCATGTAATCAACAGACAACGCAAAACACAAACAACAGCTCATGACTAAAAAATGGAAGAAAAGCTGGACAAGTGGGCCGGCAGCAGAGTCCAGTGCAGTTCCTCTCAAGGAGACCGCAGAACCGTTTGGTCCCAAAACACCTAACAAACTGGTGTCAGGGTGTTACAAAACTGTATTCACAATATGCAATAGCTACTGCAAATACTGTAAGTCAACAAACCCTAACGTAGAGATGAGCTCCTTAATTAGTGCTCCGTAACACTACATAAGCTCCATTAAAAGGAGAAGAAAACACACAACTTATGGTTACCAAAGTAACAACTGAAGGAAGTCCATAAAATGTGATTGAAAGCAAAGTAAGTGGACCTTTACGTTTTGATTTTGATTTTCCAGTCATGGAACAGTCATCACCAAGACAGCACCATGATGACATCTTCTATATTTTCGGCGTTGGGAGACGTTGGGTTGAATAACGTCATGATGAGTAATGTCAACATCGTGCTGTAGCTTAAGTTGTCGGGATGGTTCAGGTGAATAGAAAAGTCTATTTGATGTCCCACTCCCTGTCCGGGTCACGGACATCATGTTGACTGATTATTTAACACTAATTATCAAGATATTATTTTCTCCTACTTGTTAGATATTAATTTAAAAGTATTACCTATTAGATCGGAATTATGAGACAGAGTACTTCTGCAGCAGAGTAAAAGTAAAAACTCTAACCCCTGCCTGAACTCACCTGGCTTTTACCATCTCTGCCATATTAGTGAGAAAATAATCTTCAGGATATGTTGTCCCTCTCTAGACCTGGTAGGAAAAGGACTTCTCCTTTGTAGAAGTGCACTGACCTTTCTGAGCTGATAAAGCACAGCAAACATTAAATGACAGAGCTAATTGTTTCACCCCAGAGTCCATTCCGTCTCTCTCATTCCTCTTTACTTCCAACAGGCCCTTCCATCATTTCTTCTAATTTCTCACAATTACCGTCTCCTTATGCTCTCTCTCATGGGGACGTGTGTGTGTGTGTGTGTGTGTGACCTTCGTGAACTGTATGGCCATTTATGGAAATTAGATAAAGTTGCCTCTTGCGTGACTCATTGGCATGCATTAGGCACTGTACAACAATAACACACACACACACAGACGTGCACATAAAGACCATCTTAAATCGAGGATATAGGACTGAATTAAAGGTAAAAGCGCTTTTGCTTTTCTTCTTGTGTGAAACATCATCTGCTTTTCAAAAAGCCATGTTCAGCATCCTCTTCCCCCGCTCTAATGGATTTTTGATTTTTCCACAGCATGCAACACAATTAGCTCGTCTTCCTTTTTTATTAATGACACATTTACTCTTTTCTTTCCCCTCGCTCTTTATTCTTGCACTAAATTGGAGAGCAAAGAGGCCTTAAAAGTGCATGTAATTTGTGTGTGGCTGTATGTGTAATTTGAATATGCTCAGGGTTCATTGTTTTTGTTTTCTATTTTTATGAAACCTATAAATTCATCAGTGTTTATATTGAATACAAACAGATAAAAATGTAATAAAAAGTGCAAAAATCAAGGTAAAAGTCAGGTTTCTAAAATACCATTGGCAGTCAAGACACTGAAGTTTAACCATTTATTGTTTTTTAATACCTAAGAGACTGTGTTGCATAATCAGCTGCTCATTTGCATTTTTTCCACATTTTTCTTGTTGTTATCATTATAAGCATACGCATAAGGGGAGCTTGCATAAACTAAAGTGAGCAGTGTCTCCTTGCAGCAGCAAACATTACCGTTGACTCCAGGTAAAAAACAATTGAGTCTTTTGAAAAACTCTCGGTACTTTACCGTGAAAATTGATAAGGAATTCTAACGGAGAACTTTAAATACAATTTGGTAAGAGAAAGAGGTCATAAGGGCTGTTCATAAGCCCGACTACGCAGGTAAACATAAAAGACAGAAAGGGTAAGTTTTACATACAAGAAAGCTAATACGAGCAGAACATGGAGAATTTTCCATGCAAATCTGTTGGGGGAGCCCAGATCCAGCGAGGGGGCCGGCTTTTTCCCCTTCGAAACTGTATACGTAGAAAGTAA
>NW_022280042.1:4745980-4770709 GCF_004355925.1 Anarrhichthys ocellatus
GGGGTTGCCTGCATTTGCACCATGCAAACTGTAATCTGAGACATGAAATGTTGAGACTAATCCTGAGCATGCTAGAGCACCATCACAAATCTACCTCTAAGGGGCAATCGTTAGTGAAACATGACTCTACCCTCCATCACACTGATTGTTGATGAGGGTTACGTACATGCAGGAAAGAAGCAAATTAATAATTACATGGAACAAAAACCTCAGCGCACTTTGCATTGGCACGACTGACATCTACAGACAACAAGCCAGACTTTCCTTCCAGTCTAAAACATGAGGCAGGAGAAAGATGCATCGAGACAGCGATGGAAATGAAAGCTGCTCAGTCTCTATCTTTTTGTCTTTGCCCCTGTGTGTGACGTGGGTTCAAGATATGTACGTGTGCATACCTGTATCAATGCCTGCGTGCTCCTGTCTCTTGGTGTTGGTGTGTGTGTCAATGTATTGGCAGTTCAGTAGGTGCTCATGGCCACAGTCAGTGTGTGTACATATCTGTAAGCAGCGGGGGGGGGGGCATAAGGAGATGTGAGATCAAACACAGGTCGCCCTCATTTCTGCAACTCAACAGAAAGAATTGGTAAGATCAAGGCATGGCCACATAGCTCCTTTTCTACTGGAGAAGAAGCAGAGAAACAGTGAAGGGTCTAATGAACTGTACATGCACTTTGCCCAGAGGAACCGAATCTGAATTAAACGACAGTTCATGTCCCTGTGACAGCCTCTGCTCTGGATGGAGTACTGTACTTCCAAATAGTTCTAACTCTGACTGATTCTGCTCATGCATTCTGCACATTCATCTGAGGGACACAAACTCAGCTCACTCCAAGATCAAACTGCCTCAACAGACAAGGTCACAAGGAAAAATACAGCTTTTTATAACAAATTAGACAAATAGGTGCAGAAACATTTGAACATAAAGCATGTATTAGAGGTAACCAAAGAGAGATGCAGTGAAGTCATTGTATTTTTTCACGGTCATCGTGCCAGAATATTGATTTTGGCAGTGATGTGTGGATTAGTAACAATAACAATGAGGTAGAATAGGATGCCTCCTTCATTTTGATCACACAGTTAGATTAGGTTATCTTAAGTCTCTCAAGTCCTCCCTCCTGCTTCACACTTGGTTCTTCAAAACAATGCTTCACTTGGCTTTCAAGTCTAAGAGTTTGCCTTCATATGCTGGTTTATAACCAACAAACACTTCCACTGGCATCTTTTGTTCCTCCTGCCTCTATTCCTTGTTTTTTCTCTTATATAGAGCCCTGCTGTACAGAAATCTGCTGAGAAACTCACACCAAGATACAGACACCCAAATGAAATCAAGCAGAGCCTCCCTCCTGGGTCCATGTCCCACTTCCTCGCCAGGCAGTACATGGCCATACTGGCGCTGTGCGACTGACGGACTTCTGGCACAGAACGGCAGCGCGGCGGACACAAAATCCCTCTCAAGGAGCAGATGCTTGCTTCCTCTTGACATATGCCCCTGAGATGGAGCAGGGTGGAAGGGAATTGGAGGGGAAGGCAGAGAATATTAGAAGGGGGAGAAGGAGGGAGTTAATCTGGAGGCGCAAAGAGAGAGCAGAGGAAATGAGGATACAACAAGAGAAAATGAAGGATCATTCTCAAAGTTATGTGTGGTTGGATATTAAAAATCATGCTATGAATTTAAAAATGTCTCTGCAACTATGATTCTGAGTCAAATGTTATCCTGTCAGACTGTCATGTAGGTTACGTAAAGCCCTTCCAAGGCCAGTGAGGATGAGGATTTAAAGAAAAGCTCTCACTATCTAATAATTTAGAGCTAAGGGCACGGGGCCAATGTTAGAGAATGAGTTTAAAAGAAGAGAAAAGAGCCAGAGAGCAAAGTGAGCTCCTTCTCAGCTGAAGAGGAACAGATGGTGTCGGGTGGTGAGAGAAGAGATATGAAGGGATAAGATAGGATGAGGCGAGAGAGAAAGAGATGAGGGGATTACAAGAAAGAATTGCTACATTTGTTTCTGAACCGCCTCTTTGCATCATTTCTACTCTGCAAATATTATTGACAGGTCACCACACTCCATCACAAAGAGAATGCATTGACAGTACTTCGCTCCACAATCATGGCTATTACGGGCATTTTGCTACCTGAAAGGTGTATACATCCATAGTCACTTTAGGTTGGATTGGATGTTTTTGAAGGATGGGGAATCAACATGAAGCAATGGGTCGTGATCCGTATTCAGAACCAGAATGTTTCATCAGTGGCTCTTTTCAAAGACTTCACATTAACTTGGCCTTGGTGTTTCAGTATTGACTGGGCCTTCAAACAAATATAAAGAGGTAATATCCATATTTATGTATGTTTGATTTCAAATATCAGGTCATCCAAATTACAAAAACACTCCTTCTTACTAAGCTCTAGTAGTACCTAGTCATGCGGTTAGTTTGGGTTTCATGGGCTCATTGCTGCGGTCTCAATATAATGGTGAAAACTAGATGAGCATGTTTGATGCTCACACAATCAAACAGCCGTACTAGCTGCTCTGTGAGGCTGTTTTTACAACGTAGTTACCTTGCTTTTAGGTTTACACTTACGCAATTAAATTACTTGGTTTGATTGTGGTTTGGGTTGCAATAACTACATTTTGGTACATAAAATACCTGTGTTTGTTACGCAGAACTACATAAGTTACCTAACAAGACTACGGTAAAAAAGGTCAACGTTTCACACAAGCACAAATAGCGGTCTCCTGAGTGAAAGTCCTGTGTTTGTTTGACCCATCAATCCTCCCTCCAACCTGCCCTCAGCGGACTTTCTCGCCCTTTATCGTTGCTCCGATTGTCTAGTACCGATACGCAAATGGTTTAACATCGGAGTTCGTTTAAAGCCCCTCTGACGCCGAGGGGCACGGACCTAGCGGCGTTGTTTGATGAGCGAACGTGTTGGGACAGCGTTGCTTTGAGCTAAATGCTAACACTAGCTTCTCTCCCTTTCTTCACAGCAGCCATGTATCTATCACACACCCTTAACTCTGGTCTTTTCCTCTTCTTGTCAGATTTGACCATCGTTTGACATTTACTTTGTGGTAATAACCACAGAAAATACAGTATGTTACACACGTAATGTGTAAGGTGTGCGCATTACACACACACTTGCACACAGAGAAAGCACTTCCCAAAACCAATACTGTTGCAAGGTGAAATCTTTTCATTAAAGCAAACAAACAAGCAGAGAACACGCGCACACTTAGAGAGCACCGTAAACAGCGATTCTAAGTCTTTCATTAATACGCACAAGAATTTAATTAACGGCTATTGATGAGCTTCGTCTGTCTTAAGGACATGTTTGTTTGTGAATATGAATGCGTGTGTGTGGGTGCGTGTCTGTGTATCTTGAGGACATGCTCGTTATGCACTCATTATACGGTGATCTTGATTCGTCAAGCGTGAAGAGGAGAAGCACGCACACACACTCGTACAGTGCAGAATATGAACACGGTGAGGAGACGGATTAGATGGGAGTTTTTAATCATCTTAATTAAGCCTAATTGTTATTTGTTGAATATGTGGCATTTATGAAGTTCACCGGAATACGAAAGCAGATTGAGCACTAATTAAAACCGAAGAACTGTGTTTCATTACAAGGATCTGTTAAGAAGCGAGAGAGGTTCAGTGGTGGAGGAGTATCAACAACATCGGGCTCACAGTAGGATTACTAACACGAGGGTTCCTTGTGGCTAGATAGAGATGTTACAATGAGTCACTTTTTGGACTTGTTCCCACCACTCCGACTGTTAGGACACTATCATTGTACATTCACAGACCAGGAACATGTATGAACACATATATTTATTCATTGTGAGCAGGGATTGATTCCCACCTCTGCTCTTTGAAGATGATGTCATTGGAATAACAGGTTGAGACTTGAAGAGGTAAGACACTTTTCTCTTCTTTCTTCAACCAGTTTATATCTCAGCTGCCAGGTTGGAAACTGATCTACGTTATGGACTAGTGCCATGATACCAAGATTGTGACTTTGATATGATGCCCTGCTTAAATGTCTTGTTCCCGATGTTGAAACGATACCACGGTAAACATCTGAAACATCAGGAAGAGTAATAAAATGGGGTATCGTACCGTTTTTAACTGCAGGGTTAAAAGCGATACCTTTCTAATATCGGTATACTGTAATGGACAAACTACGCAAGCATCTAAATATCATAAGTGTGACATTAGAGAACAACTAGCAGCCAAAGTAAAGACAGTGAGGTTATTTAATGGGCCTTTGCATTTTAAGATACTGCGTAGAGAAGTTGTGTTTAATAGGCAGCGGGGAGTCTGTAATTGGCAGTTTATACTTCACAGGTAGATAATTGTGAGTGTGAGTGTGTAAGAGAGTGTGTGTTATAAAGTAAGATGAATGCCTGATTCTTCTGTGGCTGGCAAGAGTCTTCCTACAACAGTAATTACAGACTCGTCTCTCTGGAAGATGATCCAGGAGCACGCACACACACACACACACACACACACACACACACACACACACACATCCTGCCAAAAGACAACACCCAGCACTCCCTGCCTAGATGCACCTGAGGAAAGAATAACTGTCACCACACACACACATCCTTGCACCTGAGTACACTCACTTGCCAGCAAAAGGCCACAGCACCGTCTGTTCCTGCCACACACCCTCTCTCTCACACACACACACACACACACACATCCTCTGTCTCTCCTCTGAGCATTTCATTTTCCTTCTAATTCTATTCTCTGATTTTGTATTTATTTTAAACAAATGTACTTTTCTTTTAGTCTCTTTTATATTGTTTGGGTGAATCATTCATCATGGCGCCCATTCATGTTACTTTAAGAGGCGTTTCATTTAGTTGATGTATAAGAGTCAAATGTTTTGACAGAGGGAATTTTTATCACTTCATAAATCATAAAATCCATCTCCACCATGTTTTAGGTATAAAATGTTCTAGTAATCAGGTTATGAATGATATACGAACAAGACATGGCATGTTCAAATATGCAACATTTGTGGTGCATTTTTGAAAATATACAGATGAAAATAGACAAAGTAGGAAAATAAAGATCTAAATGTGTATTTTGTATGTTTTCTTTCCAATATTCTGAAATAAATCAAAGCAAAATAGCCAAAACTCTCAAAATAGCCAGTACTCAAATTCAACAGAACATCACATCATGTTCAGAATTAACACAAAATATGTAACCAGTTTTTTTAAAAGCCATTTTTAAAGTAATTGATGTATTTTGCATTTTAGAAACATCCCACTGAACGATACATGAAAAACACCTGAAAAAGTGTTGAAATAAAGCCTGTGTCTCGGACAGATGTGGCCTAAAAGTACTACAATGGCAGGTGTGAACAACCACACATGACAGATGATGTGTGAGTTGGTGTTGGGTGTGTCTCTGTGTGTGTTTATATACACACACACACACAAGTTAATTGTCTCAAGGAGTAAGACAAGTCTTCATACATCATTAACACAAACGCACACATGTTTAGCAGGTTGCCACCTTATCCCAGGTGGTACACACACTCATGCGCACACACAGGTTTGCACCTTGTGAAAGCCCCTGGTGACCCAGAGGAAATCGCGGACAGATTGAAGATGGGACAACAGGAGGAAGAGGAGGAGGAGATGATATGAAGAGGGAGGAAGACACACCTGTTATTAGCTTTTCTCCAGACGGTTGATCGGAGGGAAGTTGGGACAGATAGGTCGAAGGAGGGACGGTGAGAATGAGACAGAAGGAGATCCTGGGAGAGAAGGAGAGAGATTGTCAGGCATTAATAATGGATGGCAGATCCTTAGAGACCATGTTCAGACATTAATAATGGATAAGACTCAGCTGGAGGGGCCAAGGAAACGCCTCAGCACAACTTACCTGAGGTAAGATAAGAAAGTACTGATACCATGGTCCTTTAGAATTTGGTCAACTTTCTGCCGATTGAGATAATTTTCTGAAACTTGATACATTCTGACATGATAATGAGTATTTATTTAACATTTTCACCACTGCTTTGCATTATTCTCGCTGTTAAATACACAAAGTCAGTATAGTTGGAGATATCACCTTCAGAGGAACTGAAACCAACACTTTAAAAAGCCTTGAACATGATTTGGTTGAATATTTTTTGTCATTACATCATGCCCGGGTGTTTTCATATCACTGTCATTTTATATTACCCTGTATTTCCTGGTAAACAGCTGACCCCCACAGGAAGGAATGGAAGTCCCTGACAGGAAATACTCCCTCAAAACATATTGCATTACATTCAGAGTCAACACAGAGTCATCATCTGGTATTGTTAGAAACTATATGTAACAATAACAAACACAAAACAGTTGTTGATACTAAATGGTAAAAAAGTAACCAAACCCTGTAAATCTATATGAGATTGCTGGTGCTTGAAATGATCATAATTGTGAATCCCCCGCTGAGTGTGATTTTAAATGAGCTGTGAGAAGAGACGTGGTTACACTGCAACCTTTAAAACAGAACCAGGAAAACCTTCAATTCAAGCTAAATTACAGAAAAACACCAAAACATTTCCCGAAAGAGCCCAGAGGTTGAGTTTAAACATTCTCAACGAGAAGTTATATGCCAGATTGAAAATCCGACGAACCAAAAATTCAAATATTTCTGCATGAGCGGAGCCACAAGGAGAGGGCGCAAGCTAACTATCACTTACAAAAGCCCCTTGTGCACACACGCAGATGCAACTACACATGTGCACTCACATGTTCATGCACACTTACAGGGAGGGACACACAGTTTGGTGTAGTGCCAGTTATTGGTGACACAGAGGGCAGAAAGAGGGAGTGCACACACACACACACACACACACACACACACACACACACACACACACTTACCATTGCATTGTCTCGCTCCCTCTCTTCCTCCATGTCTGTTACAACCTCTCATCTTAATTTTACACACTCGCTCCCTCTTTTCGTATCCACACACACACACACACACACACACACACACACACAGGCAAATGAGCAGCACACTTAATGGGTGGCCTGATGGTGAATCACTGCCATTTAGCAACAAAGACCTCAGCTTGTTGTCCCTTCATCCCCCTCTCTCTCTCTTCATCTGTGTCTCTCTCACACACACACACACACACACACACACACACACACACACACACACACACACACACACACACACACACACACACAGGGACAAACAACCCTATACACAGATCAACACTTATTTCATATTCACGTCTACTATCTCACACGCATACATGCGCAAACCACACACACCGTATGGGTGTATAATTACAGTGAGTGAAGCAGCACTAAGGAATAATTACAGAGGCTGGTTGCTGTTGTTGTTGTTGTTGTTGTTTCCAACAAATAAACCAGTACACAAACAAGATGGAGGGGTGAGCGGCAGGTCAAGCCATCTCTGTGATGACGCTGTAAAACAGCGCCATCTCCCATATCTAGATGCGTTTTCTCTCTCTCTCTCCTCTTTATGGACAAAAGTATGTGGACATTGCACCGACGTGTGATGGTTGAGCATCTCATTCTAAACATTTGGGCGTTAATCTGCTGCTTTAACAGCCTCCACTCTTCTAGTTTGAGGTTTCCACAATATTTTGGAACCTATGTGTCGATGTGCTCCCATAGAAAAGGCCTCGCTCACATTTGGCGTTCTAGCTCATCCCAAAGGTGTTGACTGGGGTTGAGGTCCGGGCTCTGTTGCCAATACTATTCTTTAAAATATCATCAGCTGTGTTTACAGTCAATAGCCTAGCAAATTTTAAGCGAATGTTTGAAAAGGCGTGTTTCCATCAACTGATTTGCAGAGAATAAACTCGGCTACAGCGTAGTTTTGTCATGTCTGTAATCTGTCAGGAAACGGCGAACCAGAAACTAAACAAGTCACCTTGGTTCTTCTTACACATGGTCGCCTTGGTCACCCGAACATCTATGATAGAAAAATGGAGAGAGGTCGTCAGGAATTTGGGAAGTTTTATTTGTCATTTTATGTCAGCGAGTATTGGCCATGTTTCAAAATGTGCACTCTCCATTTCCTTACTTTTTTCTGTTCTCTTTCTAATTTTTTGTCTTTTTTCCCACATCCTTCAAAATCCAAAAGTCTTCTAACCCCCACTATAACTCTTTCTCACTCCCCCCCCCCCCCCACATACACACACACACAAACACACACAGTGCCCAGGCAGTCACCTGCGCTGAAGGTAAATGGAGTGTGAGGTTTTACTGGTGCTGTGATTGCCGGGTACAGCTCAGGAGGAAATAAGTGTTTGGTTTGTTTATATGCTATCAGACAGCAGGTGGCGGAGTCAGCACACCGCCTCTTGACCTGCACCGGGGAGAGGGGTGGACCAAGGTCCAGGCAGGAGGGGGGTGAGAGGGGGGAGGTACTCTCCAAACTTAAGTCTAAACAGTTCTCAAAATGATACCGACGAGAGGCAAAATGTTGAAAAAGCGAGCTGATGACTGGAAACATCAGCAAATACTTTGCTCAAAAATGATAAAACAACAGACTGTCACTAAATAAATGTTATGGAAGCATCACTGCCTTTGTTGTGCCCGTGCTGCACTCTTGCATGTCCATCAGTATCTGGCAAAGACTCTGTGTGTGTGTGTGCGTGCGTGTGTGTGTGAAGCGGCAGGGGAGGTGCGAGGTTGTGAGGGTGAGGGTTATCCCACTGCCTCAGAGAGGAAGAGGGAAAGAGGGAGAGGGAGCTCTCTTGCATGTTGAAAAGAAGAAGAGAGATGAAAAATGGACGATAGACGAGTGGCTTTGTTCTGCTGCAGGGCTGGGTTCATCTGCAGATGAAGAGCTAAATCTTACTGGGGAATCACAGCTTGGCACAGGAGTCTGTCTTTCTCTCTTTATGCCGGCACTCACTTTCTGGAGTTTTCTATCTCTTTATCAACCGTTAGTTCTTTTTCCTGCTCTTTCTGTCTCCTTTCCGAACGTGTGTATTTCGGATTCCATACCTTCTTTTCAACTGACTGGTTTCAACTTTCCTTACATCTCTGCATTACGTTTAACCTGCACAACACATATCTACTGAACTTTTTCCCCATTAAACATGCTGCATGGAGAAATATGTTGCTTTGGAGACTACTTTAAGAATCCCAAGACGAAACAAACAAAACAACTATCAGCAGGTCTTCACACAAAGTACTGGTAGAAATTCATAACCTGCCGATGGTTTGATGCACAGAACCACCTGAGACGCCGTCACTGGAAACTGTTTGGAAAAGGGCAGGCACTTTCAAAAAATAGTTGGCAGGTGATTGGATGGACCATCTGTCAATCAAACTCTTGCCGAAGCGATTCGGGAGAAAAGTAAAGCCTTCAGTGGCGTTTTTTGCTCTTTATTGCCCTATTTGTTTGTAGCCTGTTTCCAGATCTTACACAATGCACCTTTAAAGTGCAATAAATATCTTGCATCAGAATCATATAATTATGGGTGTTAATAGAAAAGTAGTGAGAGAAAAAGTAATGACAGCAACGGAGAAGTGTTGAAAACCAGCTTGTACATACACATACAATATATGAGCATAATTATGAGCATTAAAATGTTATAATATCACAAGAGAAACTGTATCAAACAATCTAGAATGTAATTGAATAAAATAAAGGTTTAAACATTACACTCGCAAATTAAATATAGAAATAATTGTTTCTGCAGTAGAATCAAATATTGAATATAAAGATACTGTTGTGATGATATTGGTAATTATGTGATGGTGATCTTAAATATGTTCCTTCTAGACACATTTACTTCAGCTAGACTGAGCATTACCATTTAATTACCCTCTTACTTTAGCTCATGTGAACGTCTCTGAGTTTAATACCCTAACAACCTTATTACTTGCTCTGTTTTCTACCTTAAACTCCTGCTCTGGTTAAATGGGAGCACGGCTCGGCTTTAGATCAGCCCCAGGCGTTTCTTTACGTGCTCAGTTAAAGGGGCGGGAGGTAAAACTCTCTAATTCAATTTCAATTAAAGGAGAGAAGAAGAGGGAGCTTTAATTGATTGTCGTTATGCCAGAGCAGTGTGTGTGAGAGAGAGTCGGGCTGACTGTACACACACACACACACACACACACACACACACACACACACACACGCACACACAGAGAGATGTCCTACTTTCTCCTTGCTTGTTTCCAGTCTATGACGGGGAGAAGCACGGGGAGGGGTTCAATACTTTCAGACTCTATTGTATTAATTGTATTACATGAAATGACAAATGAAAATTTGAACTATACATTTACTATATTACTAAAAGTTGTCTGTTTATCAGATAAAAAAATAAGGTTAATTAATTTTTATCTTTTGTGATTTTTCACAAGTGAAACAAATGTTTGTTTAAGCTACTTTCGCAGTCCAAAGCGTATTCTAATGTGCCAAAGGCTATCATTATAATACCCCATGCAAATATGGCAACATTATTACACTGAGCATAGCTTGATCCCCAAAGTGATGGCTACTCAAAAACGTCCTGAAAGTCTGCCGATCACATTGTGTACAAAACGACTCAGGTCAATGAGTAGATGTCAAAAGAGAGGGAGAAAAATAAGCTTTTAACAAGTTTGTTTTTGCTCTTTTTTTGTCTTTTCATCCTTTGTTTGTTTGCATTATTTGTGATGGGATTTTTATTCGGCATCTCCTCGTCCCTTGTTGGGCTTTTTTTTTTGGCTCGGCTACAAGGCGTTAATGAAAGCATTTCAAGCAAACATGTTGATTTTTGTTTCCATGGGGATCCAGGAGGCCTGACAATGTCACAGAGGCTTCGGCCAACAGACTGGTGGAAAACACTGCTGCTTTTTCCCTCTTTTATTCACATTGTGTCCCTCTAGTTCTCCCAAACTCTCCATCTCTGCTACTCTCTTTCTTTGTTAATCACTCATTATATTTCTTTAAATTCCTCTCACTCTCTTCTGCATATTTGCCTTTACCATTTGTTTTCCCTTCTGCATGTTTTAAGCAGCTCTTCAGCGCCGTTTCTCTCTTTTTCTCGGCCCCTCTCCTCTCTTTTCTCCTCTTTCCCTTTCTGTTTCTGACCCTCTCTATTCTGCGCACTCCCTTTCTTCCTTTGTTGTCGTCTATGTGTGAAGAGCTGTGATAAATAAAGACAAGCACAGCAGTATGTGTTTGTGTGTGTGCGTTTGAGAGACGGACGCCAGCTCTCTGATAGCATTGTTAGCCTCTCCACCTCTCCTCACTCCACTGCACATCCAGCTACAGGCTTTCTTCCCCCTCTCCATCCAACCAGGCCCCGAGCCAGCAAGTCGGCTTTGGGGGCCAAGTCAGGCCAGGACGTAGGCTTCATTGTGGGATTGCAGGGGGCGTCGCTAGTGGAGGATGAGGACAAGGGATCCATGCCAAGAGACAGACCCAAGACCCTGATCTGGCTTGCTAGTCGGCCCACTAAAGGGCCTCCGTGGCTGGGCACAACATCAGGGCAAGAGGGGAGGTGGAGGCTGGAGGTCTCAGCAGCGGTAATGGCAATGGCTAGATTAAGACCTTCTCTCAGAATCAGCACAATGGAGGTCTACAGCGGAGCTACACACGCACACACACACACACACACACACACACACACACACACACACATACACACTGCCTCTATTCAGCTCCATCCATGTCGCCCTTCAGAGGCAGAAAAGCATGAATAAATACATGAGCAGTGTAGAGCTCCGTAGGACTGATAAAGAGAAAGAAAAACATGAATTACATGGAACTGAAAGAAAGAATGGTAAATTGAAAAAAAGGGAACAGATGAATAATTTTGATGGTTTTGTACTACAGTAATTGTGATGGGAGGGGGAAAAGAAAAGGGAAAAGGAGGGTGATGAATTATGAAAATCCTCGAAGTCCCTGAGCTCAGGAAATGGAATAATTAGGAAAAAGAGCCAAGTTTGAAAATGAATGGCAGAAATGAACTTTCACAGGCCTCTGACTTGTGCAGCAGTATCCAGTTTACTGAAGTACACTGATGTGGTGATTGAAGTGCAATTATATCTGACAACTAAATCAAATCAATTAATCAAACACAGACTGCGACAACTGCCACCACAACTATAACATACCACATGTACTACTATAGCTGATACAGCTGTTATTATTGCTACCACATCTCTTTTCAAACAACTGTTACATCACCACTGCTACACCTCCTTTAACTTCAACTAATAGAATCATAATTATTATCTGCTGCTATTGTTACCTCCACCACTACTGCAACTCCATGTGCAGTTCTACAAAGTGACGCCTCCAGCACCTGCCTGGACTAAAGTAGCAGATGTAATGTAACTGTGGATGCAAAGTAGTTTCATGTGAACATAACTTGTAGAAAATATTGTTGAAATTGACAATTCCCCGTGCTTTTAGCACAAAAACAATGTTGCATATACCGTCATTGTGCTATTGCATAGACAGAACCCTAAAAGATGGATGTGTTAAAACCATGGAAAATAACATTTGGATGGATCAAAATTGAAACAGAAGTTTGAATGGATGGAAAGTGATGTCATTCTTTAAATCACACTGATTGATAAAGTTTCCAGCCGATGTGTGAGGTTGAATATGCCTCAATTTTCAGCATTATTCAAGGCATTATGAGAATGGCAGGAGAAAGGAAAGATGGGAAAAACAAGCAAAGATGAGAAGATGATGTGTGTCAAAATATGCTTTATTGAGCACTGTTCATTTTTCTTTGTGTCAGCTAATGTCCATGTTTTTGGCCACAGAGGAGAGTAGAGGAGCCGAGATACCGTAATGTCTGCAATAAGACCTTTTCACCACCTCTTACCTCTTCACCTATGCTACACGGTACTTCTGTAGTCAAAGTGTGTGTGTGTGTGTGTGTGCGTGTTTGCGTCACAGCTCTCAGAAAGGACCCTGGGACCCTCCTCGACAGTGAGAGCTTTTACCGCTTCTTCACTAATGTCCTGAATAATGGCATCTTGATGGAAAGGGAGCAGACGAAAAAGAGAAAGAGGAGAAAGGGGGAGAAAAAGAGAGCGAGAGGATAACAGTGGAGAGATGGAGAAAAAGAAACCTCTGCATCCATCTGTCTTTACCTCCAGACCTCCATCAGTGTCAGGCCTATCATTATTCCCTCTCTCTGCCTTTCTATTTTCATTATTCCCTTTTTGTCTCCCTTTTCAGCGCGATGATGAGCCGCAGAGATAAAACACACATCTCGGTGTGTGTTGTGCATGTCTGCGTCCCCGTGTAAGGTGTCCTTATGCGACGTGCCAACCTTTTAGCAAAGTGAACTTTTCATGACATTGAGCCATTATGAGGAAGAATATGCTGTTTTTAGGAACATTACCTGAAGCCACTAGATGATCCCTCAAGATGTAGCATCGCTAACAGCAGATAGTTGGCTCCAACAAAACTTCAAGTCTACTTTAGTCCAGTGAGAAAAGGTTTTCTGCTGATAACAGGTGCTGATATATGCCGTGGAGATACACAATAGAGCCAAACTAGCTGAAAAAAGGAATCAATTAGTTGTCCACTTTTAAATTAATCTACAACATTTTTGATAATCGGTTAGAGTCCTTTTTTTAAGAAAAAAAGTCAAAATTCTCTGATTCCAGCTCCTTAAATGTGAATATTTTCTGATTTCTTCCTTTTTCTATGACAGTAAACTGAATATATTTTAGTTGTGGACCAAACAAGACATTTGAGGATGTCATCTTGGGCACTGATCGACATTTTTCACCATTTTCTAAAAGCTCATAGACCAGGCAACTAATCGACTGATCGAGAAAAACAATTACCCTTTGTGTCAGAACAATCCTTAAGAGAAGTAGAGAAGAGAGATGTCGTTGATGCGATGTGCGTGTCTTCTTCGGTCTTTGGTTGAAACAGAAAAGTGGAACTGGAATAAAACAATTTACAACTTAAACTAAACCTGTGGTCAACGACTCATGACTCTTATTCTTATGTGCCTCAAATGTCTGCTCACACGGTGCATCTTTAATGCCTGAGAAACTCACTTTTTATGGTCTTAAAGTCCGTTCAGTAAAAAGTGAAGATCATCACAGAGACAGCCTGGAGTGCATGCAGTAACAGGTTGTTAGTCGTCCTTCCTTATTGCATCACACACGTCATCAAATATTGAAAGTGAGTCCTTGAAAAATATCACATTAATCCATAATGAAGAAGAAGCTACCTCACATGTTACTGTGGGCGCTATTGTGTTTTTTCTCTGGATTGTAAATTTGACTCTTTGGTTAATTCCTTTGATATGAATTAGCAGCAAATAAACTCACTGTTGGTATTTGGGTTGTGAGGTCAAGGATGTCGGTGTTCAGTAAACTGTAGGGACTGTTCAGGGTGACTGGCCATGACCGAAACGAAACACACACACACACACACACACACACACACACACACACACACACACACACACACACACACACACACACACACACACACTTTCCACTACTGTGTGTGTGTGTGTGTGGTTGACTTTCTCTCTCTCTCTCACAGAGTAACACACACTCTCACCATCACTCACACACAAACACTAGTGGAGGGTCATCGCCACATCAGGCATGTAAACACATGCAGGGAGGTCAACGAGTTAAACATTAATAGCCTACATTTATTTTCTACTCATGATTGTGAAAACAGCTGCAGCAACAAATATTTTCAATACTGAACGCACATAATTATGAGAGGAGATGATCTACACTCTTTAGAGGTGGTTTCTCATCCTGCATTGGTCACAATGTAGCTGTTATTTTCTAGTGTTATAAATTTAGCAACTGCCCTTGAACTCCTTTAGCCTTTTTCCTGTAAATTGCCAATATTTTCTTTTTCTAACTGTCTCATTCCGAACATTTTCATCAGCTAAACTGTTTCATAACCAAAATGGTGCCCTCCTCCTTCCACAGATAAGTCCATTCTTCTCGACATACAGCACACTGCCCCCTCCTTTATTTGGCCTCACAGTTAGAATACTGGGATTTTTTTTTATATAAATACATATTTTTCCATAATACATATTTTTCCAAAAGCTCAGGAGCAAAACTTAGTATCTTCTCTAAACGTCTCTAAATCTAAATCGCAGATGCGCGGATCGGATATATAAAGAGAGAAATATTCACATTCATTTAAAAGTTACTAAACTACAAAACGGCATCACCCGTCGTTTAAATACGTCACATCTTTTACAGCTCGTTGTTTAAGTGGAAACAAAAGTTTGTGTGTTGCATTTTTGTGAAGTTCAACTGCCATGTCTGTGCTAAATAATTGGCAAGGGATCATTAGAAAACCTGGGCCTGTTTGCCTCTGCATGCAGGACAACCTGTGTAACACGGAACACACATCCGTCTCCTCGGGGGGAAATATTCATTTTCATTTCTGGGCTTTAATATTTACCTTTTCTACAAATGAACCCGCACGTCACAGCTGACGAGTAGGCTAAATAATTGTGTAACTTCGTGTAAATGCCGATTATTCCCGTGCGTAATTAAGTTAAGAGGAGAGCTGCTGGATAAGTGGCACTGGCATGCACAGCTGTTATGCTGCTGGTTTGTTAAAAAGGGTCCGCTGATATTTCATATTGAATAATAATGCGAAAATTCCGTTTCCATGTTGAATGACCTCGTTTGAATCCGCAGGAACACAAGGCTTCAATAAAATGGTTTCTTCTCAATAACTGTGAATTACAAACGCGCTGTATTTATAGGAAATACGTGTTTTTTATACATTGGCCCACACAGACACGAGGCGCACTGGCATACCTCTGCATGCATACTGTACAAATCTGCTTTAATCCAGTTAATCTCTGATCTAATTTGACATAAACGGCTTTTTAAATATAAAACCAAAAATGTCGACATCATATATAGTTCCACTTTTCTCTCACACCGTTTTTTTCTTTAGTTCCGTGAGGTTCTCTTGAGGTAATCTGCCTCATACGTTTCTCTCATAAACTGTTTAATACACATAAACATAATTCTTTATGAGCAAAGACACAATCTGCACTCTGTCTTGTTTTAATTACTCGGATTAACTTCCCTGAAAAATAAAAAACTAATTCGCTTCATATATTTTTTTTTCTGTTTTTGTGATTTAGATTTGACTCGTCTGTTGACCTCCAGCGGATTTAAACGTGATGCGTCCTACAGGACCAGTCTGCAAGAATTCTCTCTTTTTTTTCTGCGCACTCATAAGAGAAAGCGGTGAATCAGACTCATCAGTGAGCCTTGATACTGCAGGAACGTGCGTGTTAACTCAGCATAAAGACGCAACAAACACAAAACTCCAAGTCTCAACAATTTAATTTAATTAGCCCCAACTGTGATTAAGTCTTTTATAGAAAATGTGACAAAGAACGCTGATATTCTTATGCAATAAATCAAAAGTCGGCGCAGGATTCATCGCTGGATCTTTAGGACGCCTGTTTGTCAAAAGGCCTCAGCGTGTTGTAATTTAAAATTCGCTTCAAAGTGGAAATATTCCTGTGATTCTGTTTAATTTGCACCTCTCGGTCTCTTTAGAAGGACGGACTGCGGTCTGGATTGGTGGAAAACGGAGAGATCCTTCCAGCTCGAAGCAAGCCTCCGCTGTGCTGAAGTGTCCATGAGCAAAACCCTGACTCCCTATCAGCTCCAGTGGTGGCCTGACCTCCGATCTCGGGAGAAGAGTCGAGTTTCCCATCAGAAGTATCAGGTTACTTTTCTGCGTTTTGGGGAACTTTCTTTGATTGACATGGAGCTCCGCATAGAGGCGCGCGGTCGTTTCCAATTACGCACAGGCAGTTACAGCTGCATGAAGACAAACGTGTATCTGTGTATATTATAGTCGTGGGCTAAAACAGGGTGGAAGTGAGGAGAAAACAAAAACACGTAAATTCAGAGCCTGTGTTTATTAAAAAACGTAATAACCATAGAGCTGAGTGCTTACAGTGCACCTGAACATCAACATACTGATGTAACAAGAGTGAAAACATGCACACAATAAAACCAATCGCTCTTCAATCATAACTGACATTCTAAAGTTATTTTAATTTAATGGCACAAGTCTGGAAGTAAGTCCACGTGTTACATTTACAGCTTTGATTTACTGATGATGTGTTTGTATCACAAACTGGGGTTTGACCTCCCTTCGATCATGAATATAAATAAAATAAAAAAAGGAGTTCAAAGTTTGAACACAAAAGAGGGAAGCTGATGCACTTAAAGTCCGGTTCAAGTTAAACAATGAAATGATTCTATAAATATGTCTGCAGCTTCTCCGTAAAAGAGAAAGGTTGCTGAACCTGACTTTCAGTTTACCCTCCGTGTCATGCTCTGCTCCTCTCTCACTCCGCGCTGTTTTCGGGGGGCTCCTTATAAATACAATCCAGCGTCCCCGGTTCCTCTTCCTTATTGGTCAGGGGGAGTCGTTACCTCACTCCCGGGCCAGTGACGCAGCGTCTTCGCGTATCCTTCACGCGCGTCTCTTCTTGTGTCTTAATGAGAGTGTTGCTGTCGGTCAGAGGGAGAATCAGGATTCGCGACGGACCGGGTGCGCTTGATACTGAACACTTCCAGCGCGCGCGCGCGCGCTCTCGCTCTCTCTCTCTCTCTCTCTCTCTCTCTCTCTCTCTCTCTCTCTCTCTCTCTCTCTCTCTCTCTCTCTCTCTCTCTCTCTCTCTCTCTCTCTCTCTCTCTCTCTCTCTGCATACGTCTCCACTTTGCAGTAGTAAATTACGGCATTGATCTCAACGACGAGTGCGGATCTGTCTCTCGTGTTCGCCATTTCTTCGACGGACCGACTTGGAGAAACGCTCGAGAGAGAGAGAAGTAAGTGGAAACACGTATTGTTTATTACCATTATTACTGTCGCTCGTGGGCTGATATATTGCATGTGTATATGAGGGTGTGTGATTTGTCCGACCGTGTTCGCTGTAACTTAACTTCAGACGGTCCATCCTCGTCCCACATCGCAGATCCAGAGGATTTAGATGAATTTTGGACTATTTTCCGAAACAGTTTCTTCTAATGTGGACTTTACGCGCTACAGTCTGCTTGCGATTGTTGTAGCTGTAAACGAGACGAGCTTTTGTTCACTGCTCTCTTCTCAACTTTGGTTGCCAGTTTGTGGGTATTGAGTTCAACTCGCTTGGATTTACGCACCTGCCTACAAGTCAATCAATATCGAAATGTGTTTTAAAACCTTCTTATATTCCGATTCTCACTTTAAAGCAAACGACGAGCGACATCTTCTTTCTTCGGAGTTTGATTTTATTGATCTGTAATTTAACATTCAGCCTCGTTTCCAGAGAGCTGAAAAATCGCTAAAACAAGAGCAAACTGTTTAATAAACAAGTGTGTTTATCTCTCTCTATTGGCACAGCTCGTCACTTCAATACAACTGTATAGGCTTTATAATAAAATAATAAACGGATATGTTGATTTGTCCTCCCGCTGTCGTCTTATTATCGCGGACTGTTGTTCGGACGGTTGTTCGGACTGCGACAAACATCTCTCTATGTGTGCCGTCCATAGCGCCGTGCGTAAAAGTATCAGCTTGTTTTCTGTCAGACTCTGGACAGCGGAGCTCTCCGACCAGAGCGCAGCAACGATCACTTCACACTAAAGCTATCAATAATAAGCTCGTTATTTGGTTCCTCTTAGAACTGCAGAGGCAAGTAAACGGCGTGCACATTTTCATTTTAAGACAGTTTAAGATATTTATAAAAGGCTAAAACATCGAGATAAAGTCTTAGTGAAAGTGACTTTTCACAAGCTTGTATTCTCTCTACATGGAAATAAGACATTTACAGTTACTCTACTTCCCATTTCAGTTCTCAATTGCAGAGCAAAGTTATTCTTGCTCTTCAAATGCAGATTAAAACAAAAGTTTCTGTTAAGATACAGAAACCACACACACACACACTCTCACATCTCCTTTCAGTGCTCACCTTTAAACATGAATGCAACAGTTGCTGAACTTCTTGTCTATTTAAACACCTTGCGTAGCTGCATGGTATTACAAGAGTATCTATGAGTCCAGTAAGTTCACAGAGATGGTGGTGAATGCATCTTGTTTTGTACTAATGCAGATAGGAAACATTTGCTTTTTTCCCGCAATGATGCACCCTTAATCTAACCTCAGACACAAATTTCAATACAACCAAGTCTTCAAGCTCTTTGGACCCCCTAATCTAAACTGTTTGTCTCTCACTCTCTCTCTACCTCCCCCTCTGTGTGTGTGTGTGTGTGTGTGTGTCAGACCTCTGCCCAGAGGAACCAATCACGTAAAACAGAGAGTATGCATGTACTGCATGTGAGTGTATCTGGGTCACTGCCGGCCACTGTGTTGAGGAGCTGAGTGTTTTTTCTGAACACCTCTGTCTCCAACGCTGACACTCGGAGTCACATGTAAACTAACCCTTCTCCCCTGTTTGGAAACCAATTCATTTGGTAATGGCCCTGCAGGAACACAGCAGTGTCTGCTTTGTCTGCGGCTGTAGGTTTTGGCAAAAACATACTACTTTCTCTGATTCAGTCCCTATGTGTGTTTGAGCATGTTTGCTTTTTCTTTCAAATCTCAGTGGTGCTGCAGTTTTTACGTCAACGCATCTTAACAGTGGAATTAAAACTGCTCAACTCTTATGAACACAGGCGCAGCTCTGCCAAACTGTTGTGGGAAGCAGCGTTGAAATATTTCCCTAGACCTGACCCTGAAATCACTTGCAAAACAGATGCAGCCCTGTAACATGGAAAGCGCTGCCGGTATGCATGTGTGTTAGGGCACAAGAGCAAGCAGATATTCACTTCCAACATGCAACTCGTTTAAAATGGCCACGGCTTATTTTTGGTGACGCTTTTTAGACGGTTTTGAATTTGCTTTTTAAAAACGTGATCTCTAAATTAATCAGTAAATTCACCTTTGGCTTGAGACTTTTGTTTCTTTAAGAATTCAGTTTGAGGTAGTTACGGTTAGGTTATCCTGCACTTTCATTGTCATTTATATTAAACCTAACCTTTATGCAGTGCTTTCCCGGCCACTATAGGTGTACCTTTCTACACTGACCGAATAATAGACACAATATACCTCATAACCTGGCTTTGAATGTGCGGTATGTGGAGAACTTGGTAAAAAAAAAAAACAAGTTGTAGCATTTATAAGAATTTACATTTTCTTGTCAAAATAAAACACCCAAAGTTTATATTAGATATTAGAAATGTCAGTTCAGTACCTATTTCTTTAAAATCGTGTGAAAAAGTGGAACAAATGAAATGAACACACATTCACACAAACATTTTTTTGTTTTCTTCAGAGGGGAGTGAAATTCCTCTGACAGTAAGAGAGAGCCTGTCGATTATTCACAGCTCCTCACAAGATGCAGAAATCAAGGTCACCTCTCAGGGGACAAAGAGGAAATGGGAAATGATTTTGGTTATTAAAGGCAGGTGTTACTTCTCTGTGGGAATATCTCCTTGAACTATTTTAAAGAGTGGTTCTTTCTCACAGTGGTTCCCTTGGCTTTTGGTCTAGAAATGCGCTGTGTGTAATTTTAAGAATGGATAAAAGTGGCTGCCCCATTCGCTCCAGTCAGATATGTTGTTGTTGAGTTGCTTGACATTTTTGTGATTTATATATCAATTAAAGTCTACTGTGTTTGATAGTTAAAATGGTAGAAAACAAGCACGTTATCTGTAGTCATCTAATGTCTTTTACATGTGGAGATTTTATTCTAAGAAATAATTCTGACATTTTTTTAAAACACAAAACACTAAAGACAGTGGATTTTAATTCATCTTTTATGTTTTTGTGCTAGTTTATCTCACAATTCACAATATAAATATGTATTTAAAAGATTTATTTCTGGGCAGACTAGGTTGTTTCAAAATTAGGACATCAAATATAGCTACCAATTTCAATGATTGGGTTTCTCTCCGACTGAAAAATGATCACTTAATGCACAATTCTGCCAATTTATAAAGATGTCATTTGGGACATGAAAACCACCTAAATGCTACTTTCCAGGTGATATTAAATGATTGAAATCAAAGCAAGTTGTGTTTATTTGTGTTTGTGGTTGACCAGGAAACTTCCCATCCTGCGTGTCTGTGAGGACCCCTGGTCATGTCTGTTTAGCTCCCCTGCGTGATGCCTGATCATGACAGCACCACCCTCCTAACCAGACAGACCAAGCGCCGACGTGTCGACATCGGGGTGAAAAGAACTGTGGCTAGTGCGTTATTCAGCCACGCCAGGGAGACCCTGTTTGATAGCATGAACCAATCACACGGCCTCGATCGGGACGGAGACTGCTCGCTGGTCAGTCACGGACATGGCGGCGCCAAAGGTGACGGAGAGAAGTCCAATGTTTTGAGGAAGTTGCTGAAGAGGGCCAACTCGTACGAAGACGCAATAATGCCTTTCCCTGGTGCTACCATCATCTCTCACCTGCTGAAGAATAACATGGGGAAGAATGGAGGGAGTGACTCAGGCTTCCAGGTATACACAAACACACAGGTAGTGGTGAAATGTTAAGTCCATTAATAGTCCTCAACCTTCATTCAATGATTAAATAATGCGTTTAATTCATTATTAATTCAGTTCTCCTGTCCTCCATCACAGGGGAGTGGAGCTCTGTCCAGTGGAGGCTCAGAGATCCACGCAGAGGATGCCTGCAGCAACTCCTCCCGCGACCGAGACAGCCCGTCCGACTGCCTCTCTCCTGGGCCTCCTCTTGCCCCTCCACCTTCCTCCTCCTCCTTCGGGCGACCACCGCCTCCTTCAAGCCTCAACTCCCACGCTCAGCCCCTCTCACTCTCCACCTTCGACTTGGACAGGCTGTCGGACGAGCACCTTCGTGCCAAGCGCGCCCGCGTGGAAAACATCATCCGTGGCATGAGTCACTCGCCACTGGTCCGGCCCAACAGCGACCACAACCAAGAAAGCAATCGCGAAAACGAGAATTGCAGCAACAACAGCAACGGCAGTAATGACCACCGAAGAGACGGCAACAGCCACAACCACAGCCGGAGCGACGGCCCTTCTTCCCTCCTGAGCTCCCCAGGCTCGCGGGGCGGTGTGGTCGGCGAGGTTTACAGGGAGAATAAGAGAAAGCAGCGTCTGCCACAGCAGCAACACAGCTTCACCCAGCTAGTGTGTTCCAGGCAGGAGCAGAGACAGGAAGAGAGACGGCAGCTCAAGCTGCAGCTGGAGGACATGCAGGTTGGTAGAAGACGACATTAAGAACAGACCTTTCCAGACATTTGCAGCTAAAACGCACCACAAACACCAGCCGCACCTAGCTCATATTTTCAATTTAAAATGGGAGTTGCTGAGTTGATGTTTTAATTAGCAACATAAGGCACTGTAAAATAATAGGAACCCAGGATTTCAGGAAAAGAATGCCAACTTTTCAAAGTGGCACAGATTCAAGGAATACCTACATGCTATCCTTTCCCTTGAATCTGTTCCTAGAGAGATGTGAGAGCTGCTATAGAAAGGATTTCATGTCTGTCCACCAAGTGGGTTTCATATAACCTAAGACATACTGTACTATTATCATTTCTCTCTCAGTACATGTATAGTAACAGGTGATATTTAGGTTCAGAAGACATCTTCATTAACAGTCTCTGTCCTCTGTTGTTCAGAAACAGCTGCGTCAACTGCAAGAGAAGTTCTACCAGATCTACGACTCGGAGACCGAGGAAGAGGAAGACAACGGCGAAGGTGGAGAGGCCGACCGAGGTAGAGAAAGAGAGGAGGACGGCAACTTGTCCGAGGACAGTATCCGCTCTGATGGCCTGGAGGAGAGGCACAGAGACAGAGGGCGGCGTAGCAATGACGACCTGTCTGAGCTGGACCCAGGCCTGTTCCTGGACCGGGCCCGAGCCCTCCTCCGAGAACAGGCCCTGATAGACGGAGAAATGGAGGACGATGTGAACGGCAGGGAGGTGGTGGAGAGGAATGTAGAGAGGGTGATGAAGAGGAGAGAAAGAGGAGGAAGGCAGTTAGCAGAGACGCTGAAGCAGGAACTCAGCTGTGCCGTGTCGCAGGTCGTCGACACTGTCGTCAAGGGTTTCTCCTCGCCCAAGGCCGTCAGTCACCACCATGGCTGCCACAGCAGCACACCAGCAGCACCCTCCTCTTCCTCCAACTCGTCCTCGTCTTGTCCTCCACCTTTCGGCCCCCTCCCCTCCCTCACCCCGGACTCGCGCTTTGGCGGAGGCGCCCTGGCCCTCAGTATGAACGGCGACGGCAGTCCGACCCCCAACTATCACTCCTCCACCCAGCGGCTGCATTGCTTCGGCGATGTAATCGTCCCGAGCCCGCTGGATTCATTCGGTGGTTTGAGTGGCAGACTGAGCGGTGTGCCGACGCACAACGACCAAACAGAGGCACTGCCACTGGTGGTGCGCAAGAGCGGCGGAGGAGGTGGACGAGAGAACACTAACCTCTCTCTCCCTCCTCCTCCTCCTCCTCCTCCTCACCACCCCTCCCTCCACCCCTCTCCTCTCACGGCCTCGCTTGGGTTTAGCCCTCCATCCTTTCGCCACCCGTTCCCTCTCCCCCTCATGGGTTACCCCTTTCAGAGCCCCCTTTCACACGGAGGTGGAGCCGGCTACCCTCCAGGGCCCAAGGACCATCATCGGTCCTCCCCCGATTCTATGGACATGACCCGGGAAGCTGTCAGCCTCAGAACCAAAATGGCATCCCTCGGAGGGGGCCATCTCAGTCACCACCACCACCACCACCATCATCACAGGCAGAGCTCACCAGGCCAGCATGGGCCGGAGGCTCTGTCCCTGTCCCTCATTAAGTCTGAGTGTGGGGACCTGCAAGACATGGCCGAGATATCGGCTTACTCAGGCAGCACCGTATCCTTATTATCGCACAGATGTGTGAGTGTGTGTGTGTGCTTTAAATCGTTTTACTCTTGTGTTAGATGTCGGAGTGTGCAGTTGATATACACTCCACCAATATTTTAAACACATTTAAGTATTTCAATATTTCCTTTTGTTTAGTTTAAATCGCAGTTTGATTGACATCTGTCGATGCACGACTACAACTACATTATGTTAAGAATACTAACAAGAAAAATATACTTAAGATTAATAGATAATAACTGCCCGTAGAGCTGGACAATATAACTTGACATATGCAGTATATCATGACTTTTTTTAACGTTACTATGATGTGTGTGTTAATGCGACGGTTCTGATCTATACCTAATTAAACCCAGCTTTACATATATATGGAATAAGAACGCAGTTTGTAATTGGGACACATTGGTATTAGTGAGGCTTATGTTCAACACTATGACATTTATTATAATTATTGGAAGCATAAAGAACATCCTTACATTTTTGTTTGTGTTCTTGGAAAGAGTTTAAATCGGCGATGATTTGATCTGCTGCTCACAAAGAGTGACATTTATAACAGTCAGTACTGCAGCAGGCAGTAGTCAAACAAAGTATTTAATGTTTATTAATCTGCATTAATTGGTTCCTGGTCTGACCGTCTTGTTTCCTCGCTGAGTGGGGGAGATGAAACGGGCCGCGATGGGTCTTGCAAGAGGGGGAAGATTAAACAGGTCGCGTGCTGCTCTCTCAAGCTCTTTTAAGTCTTTGCAGCAGGTTGTGTCGTTTAAAGGTGCTGAGAAAGGCTAGTGAGCTCTTCAACACACACACACACACACACACACACACACACACACACACACACACA
>NW_022280042.1:4773709-4775766 GCF_004355925.1 Anarrhichthys ocellatus
TTCGTTAGAAGGAAAAAGGAGACGATGGAAATTGCGTGTGTGTGTGTTTGCATTTGCGTGTTGGGGGGCTTTGAGAAACATGACAGAGGGAGCGAGGGGAGGGGTTGACAAACAAATGAAAGGGATGACAACAGAACAACAGCTTTAAAACAAAGGCGCCGATTGTTCCGTGTTTACAGGCTGCTACGTGTTTTTGCAAAGGAGCATACGGCTCCTCCACGGATTCAGGGCGCTGTATTCAAATGAGCAGCCACACACACACACACACACACACACACACACACACACACACACACACCAGCTGCCCTTTGGCTCATATCTGCGGTGACCACTTCCTCGTGGCAGTGCCACATCCTCATCGGCTGTCATGGAAACAAGGGTCGCCGGGACACCGGGTTGCTAGGCAAACACAAGGTTGCTAAGCTCACCTGCTCCCTGTGCATGCGAGTCTGATAGAAATGGAAATCATAGAGCAGAGATACACCTCTGTTTACTGGGGATGAGGCGGACAAACCGAGAGGCTGTAGAACTTGTTAGTCTCTTCAAAAAAGTCTTGAAGTCATAAATCTGAGATTGAAATCTAAACCTTAAGAGGTTTACAAGAATGCATTCGTTCCATTAAACAACATCTTCAGACTAAATAGGATTTAGTAGCAATACTCGTCATTGGACTTTTGTCTCACCTACAACGTTTTGAAAGCAGTGAATGTGCTGAATTAATAAATGAATACATGCTGATCTCTGAGCAGAAGAGACAGTAAATGAAAGAACATCTCCCAGGATTAGTCGTGCTTTTAAACTCTTTTGTGGTGACATTGATCATTTCCCATAATCAGCTTACTTATCACGTCTAAGTCATATTTTAAACATGATTAAACATGGCCAAATAAACAGCGGCTTTGGGCTTTAATTTGGAAAATGGATGAATTAGGACTGATGAGTTAATGCACAGGCTCAGTTTGGAGATTGATATTAGCTTTAAATATTAATCTCATCTCCAATCTGTATGTTTATCTCCAAAATGATATTCAATTAATCTCCCTCATATCAACAAACATGGATTTAGATTAGGAGATGTTTGCAGTGCTTTAGCCTGAAACTTGGCTCAGCAGATGGACAGTATTACGAACACTGGGATTTATCGGAATGGAAACATGTTTCTACTGGAATTTATTGCCCGAGCTTTTTATTTTGTTGACAAATAAAAGCAGATATACGTCTTATATTAGTTTTGCACTTTTTCTTCACACGTCTACAAGTTTAGTCACATTTACAGCGGCAATGTATCTTTAATGTTACAATCCTTATGATGAGCAGTAATTTAATACGGCAATTAGATCAACTTCAAAACTGTAGCGCTGATGTACATACGTGCATCATTTCCTGTGAATCCCTCGCGCGTAAGAAGGTTATTTGAATCCATTTGAATGGCAGGCTCCGTCACTAACAATGAAAACAACTGAGGTAATTACCTCATGTCAATACTTTGAATGCCTTTTGCTGGAGCAATGCAGACACATATATTAGATTTGATTAAGGATTAAAGGACAAGACTGATACAATATTCTATATTTTTCTTAAAAAGAACAAATCTAAAACTGAACAAAACCATTATTAGTCGTCTGTCTCTCAGTAACATGTCAGCTTGTGCAACAGTGTGGCTCACTGATGCGTTTTTAATAGTTTTTGGAAAACAATGGAAGTCTATGGATAAGAGGGAGAAGATAGATCAGCCTAACAATACCTGTAGGATCAGCTCTTTTTTTTTTTTTAATAAGAATATATATATATACTCTCGAGTCTTATCCTTTACGAAAATTCCAGTTTATTATTACTCACATTTTATGCAAATGATTTACAATCAAATTTAGTTTTAATTGAGTCGTAATCCCAGTTAATCCATTCATTTTATCTGTGGGAGGAACTCTGCAGATATTATTTCGCTTAATAAAAAAATGAATCATGGATAATCCTATTTGTGATGAGGGAGGCTGTTCTTTTCAAGGCTTTGAGAGAGAGAGAGAGAGAGAGAGAGAGAGAGAGAGAGAGAGAGAGAG
>NW_022280042.1:4775776-4783701 GCF_004355925.1 Anarrhichthys ocellatus
GTGTGTGTGTGTGTGTGTGTGTGTGTGTGTGTGTGTGTGTGTGTGTGGGACTGAGTGAGAGAGCACACCGTGTTGCTGTCTGTCTCTGTGTGTGTGGACCTGTTTCATTGTCCCATTACATTCATCATTACCATATTCCAAAAATCCGGGTCAATGTCTCTTTCTCTTTATCACCCTCTCTCTTACTCCTACTCCTCCCCCCTCCTCCTCCCCAGGGAACAATAAGTAGCATGTGTTAGGAGGATCAGGCAGATTCACTGTAAGGGAATTAGGGCCCTGAATGGCTTCCCCTAATTGGACTTGAATGGACTTCGTCTATGGGAAACTGGTTCTTAAAGATGAGCCTCTTACGCACAATGGCCGCCTCGCTCAGTGTGGGAAGTGGGTTGAGCTGACAACTGTTTTAAGCACAGATGAGCAAGCACGCGGGTACACATAAACACACACGGGATCTTAATTGCGGAGTGAAAGCTCTTGCCTTCTGACCAGACAATCATCTATGTTATCATGAGACGCTCATGTCTCTGTCGTCTCGTCTTGAGAGAGTCAGTGAGAGTAATTAAGACCTTGTTAAGACTGGAGGAGTAAGGATTAATTAGATGCTCAGTGGCTCAGGGAGCTCCTTCCGACTCACACACACTCCCTCACAAGTTCCCTGCCAGCTGAGGGTTTTTTTTTTTTTCACACAATCTAACACACATGAGCCCAAAACAGTGACACATTTATCAGCAAGAGCCTGAATTCTTGCCTTGAGAGGCTGAAATGACATCTCGATGCCGCCGTCTCAGCAGGAATCAATTAGCGTCCAACCCTCCTCTCACCCGTCCTGTCAATTAAAGCTACACAGCCAATTTTGGCAACATCAGGACATGAACCAGCAACAGTTTGTCTACTGACTCAAATATAACTGAACTTCAGCAATTACCGTGTTGAAGTGTATGGATCCTCAACTGTAGATGACAAAGCATTTAAATCTGTCTGTTTCACAATGCATTTTATTACTGTGGAGCCCAAATATGAAGGCATATATAGCGTGAAAAGATGTAGCTGTAGTATTATAAAAATAGAGATTGCAACGATCAACAAAGTCTACAGTAAGTAAGGTCTTGCAATAATTTGTTTTGTTTGTTTCGATCTTTTTTAGGAGGGGAATAATCTGTCAGAGTGTGTGTTAAATGTCAAATAATGGAGTTTAATAAAAGTATCATTGTAAAACTTCACAGTCCAAAAGACAATGCGATTACATTAAGGTGTAAATATGATTATAATCCTACAAGTACTTCCAATCTTACACTGCACGACTACTTCCGGTAACAACACACAAAACCAAAAACTACAATGAACTATTGTATTTTAGGTTTTGTAAACTATGCCTCATAAACTTCACACACATACAACTCTCCTGCATTGTATTCTGTTTAGTGAAGCAGAACATGATTTGAAAAAGTTCCTACAGCAGCGATTCTTCCAGGATCCACAGGAAACCTTCGGTGTTAACACTTGTAGATTTATGTTGATCGTGCACATTCACATCGTCCTCTGTAAAATGTGCCGAGCTACGACGAATCTGGTTGATTCTTAAAGGATGCGTGTGTCCAGCATGGCCTGGGGGGGCTGACAACACCCGCCATCAAGGGAAGGAGAGAGGGGGGGAGGCACCCTGACACTTTCTCTGACACTCTCTCTTTTCCCTTTTTCGTTGTAAACAGAAATGGCATTCCTCGAGCTCAGCATTTTGCCCCCCCCCCACTACCTCCATTCTCTTTCTGTCTTTTGTCTCTGGCCTCTTGTTTTCTTTGGTTTGTGCTGATTGTGATGGACAGGACAGTGGGTGGGTGGGAGGGCAGGTGGTGGGATGGTTGGGTGTTTGTGTCTACATGTGAAGTCCATTTTCTGAAATATTATCAGGCTGAGAATGACACAATTGACAGATGCAGATCTTAGGCTACACCTGCACTCACAAGGTGATATTTAGCAGCCTGCACAGTGTGCAACACCTACAATTTGCATGGGGGAATGGGACTTTGTTCACTTCAGTATCACTTCCACAGACAGACCTTAAAGACATCAGACTAGTCTGTACAGTGAGGCAGAGTGAGCAGCCAGTATGTCCCTGTGGTCAACTGTGGTACTGCAACATAAATACTTTTCCATATAAACTAAAATTGAATTCTCATTACGTCATCTTATTTAGGGCTGCAAACTAATGAAGTAGTGGTGTTGGTTTGTATCAGAAAGAAGTGGAACATGTCCATCAGATGCCCAGGATTACATCTGCAAATGTCTAGAACCCAAAGATGTGTTGTACTAATATAGACCACCATCGACCGACTATGGATATAAGTACCTCATACACACCACTTGAAATCACCCAAACTATCCCTTTAACATGTGAAACATTATTGTTTGCTTTGCTTACCAGTGGGGATCTGGGAGAAAAGAAGACAGAAAAGGCCACTGCAAGATGCTGGTGTGATATTATTATTATTATTATCCCTCTTTGATTTTTATATTGACTTGGCTTATTTAATATAGTAAACTTCAACAATGTATAGAAATATTTCTATTGGTACAACAGCCTTGGGTATGTGTCTTTTTCTGTATTTGTAAATGGGCAAATGTCAGAATTAAAGCATTTTTAGGGTATCTGGTGAGATTGTGTATGTGTGTAGTCATCTGTTTTCGTATCAGAGGTTTTCATGATGTTTTGTGATTTTACATTAGATAGATGACATCGTCTTGTGTGTGTAACTGTGTCTATTTGTGTGTTGATTGCCGAGTTATCACGTTCATTTCATGCAACACTCAAAACACCCCCCACCAAACACACACTTTCCCCTCCTGTCACCATGCTTTGTAAATCCCTTTCCTTCTGCTGCACACGTACACACACACACACACCTCCCAATTATGCTCCATTATGTCACCCCCTCTGACCGCTCCTGGAAAAATATCTCTTTCCCCCTCCCTCATCCTCTGCTCCTCTCCCTCTCTCTCTCCCTCTGCATTCCTCTTTCCATGCTACCTCCCTCCATTCATCTCTCTCTCGCTCATCGCTTGTTCCTGTGAGACAATGTCTTGTAACAATACCGAGCTTAATCTCCGTATCAAAGCCGTTTTTCCCCTTCACCGAACACACACAAACACACACACTCACTTTCACTGGGCTCCAAACGGGCAAAAAGATATGTGCTTATATTCTAGATGTTACACAAAATATCATGAGACTTCAAATTATTTCCTACAACCTGCAGTAAGCTTATAAAAATATGTAATTTTTCTGTTTGGTTTGCAGTTTCATCTACTTAGTTATCAAAAGTGGGAACTGCAAAGTGTAGTAAGTGTGTTAAAATACTGCATGAGATTAAAATGATTTTATTGCATTAAGTGCACTTATTTTTGTACTTTGGTGTGATCCAACATGTTTCACATAACTCACGGCTGGAATTTATTTTTCTGAAAAGAATATTTTTGGAAAGACAAGCTCTGGAAGCTAAAAACGTGTTTGCAGTGTAGCGTTAAGGCTGCAGGGCAGGAGTGCTGTTTGATGAGAATTGTATAATGGTGGTTCGGCTCAGTCTGAAAGCCCATGATGGCATAACAATAAGACAATATTTGGGTCATTCTTGTTTGATTTGGAAGGTTTCCAGGGGCGATCTCTTGCTGGAGGTGCAGACAGTATTTTAGTGGCTAATGAGGTGGATACATTGAACTATTTTAGACAGTTCAGTTAGTTTTTAACTGTGTGGTTGCTCGTTCAAGTTAACTGGAGGACTGCAGTTTTCTGTTGTGCAGTGCATTCACGCACATGCGTCATGTATACACAGGGAATAACTATTTTCACCAGCTTAAACTTCCCATTAATTCTCCTCTCTTCCTCTTGTTATTTAGACAATATTTACAGATCAGAGTTTTAAAGAAACAAAAATATGTGTGACCTTGTGAGTAGAGCTATAACTGCATGAAGTATACACCCTGTAAAAAAAAAAAATCAATTCATGCGCAGGTGTTGTGCCATAATCCAAAGTAAGCAGTCAAACAGGGCCCAGTTCAAGACGAATTAAGATGACATACAACATGCAATTATGCTGTATATTATAAATCTACAGTACCAGCAAATAAGACGCAACATTCAGCACTAAACTTACTCTATCCCACCACGAAACTGAGCTATGTTATTAGAATATGTTACAATACTTAACTTTACAAAACAGCCATATAAGTGTTTGAATGATTAAACCATGAAATGAAATTTCATCTGTAATGAAACATCATTTCTTTTCATTTGCCACAGTTCAATCGCTGCATCACCTCCCAGCTGATCAAGTGGTTCAGCAACTTCAGGGAGTTCTACTACATCCAGATGGAGAAGTTCGCCCGGCAGACCATCAACGAGGGTGTGACCGCCTCAGAGGAGCTGGTGGTGAGCCGCGACGCCGAGCTCTTCAGGGCGCTCAACATGCACTACAACAAGGCCAACGACTTTGAGGTGAGCGCAGCCGGAGGGAGACTTTATGGTTTGGTTAATATACCGGCAGATAATTACGAGCCACGCAGACAACTCAACAATATGAAACATAACAATGGCAAGTGTGTGTGAGTGAGAGCAGTTATATATTTCATTGTTAAGTGTTTGTTCCATTACGGCAAACCCTAAACTCTTTTTTTTGAGTGATCTATTCAATTCTACTACATGTTTGCAGAAATTACCATAAACCCTTTTATAACTTTTTGGAATATATGTAAAATACAAAAGTTAAAAAGCAGTATTTTTCTTATAGACTGTATCAAAGAAGTAGACGTCAGCCATATGGCTTTGGTTTTGAAGCCTCCAGCTTTGCGTTTTTGCTATCAGACTTGTTTTTGCAGCCAGAGGAGTCGCCCCCTGATGGTCATGAGAGAGAATGCAAGTTTAAAACACTGACTTCCCTTTTCAGAATCGAAGGTTGACGCCTGATTTGACATTTTGGAAAAATGTTTCATTCATCGTTTGCGCGGCTATAATTTGGGATAAAGGGTTGGATTAGTTTTGTTTATTTGACTCAATATACCATTGATTTGCTTTGGGCTGTTAATAGAACATTACTTTAAAAAATGAAGACTCCCATCATACACAAACTGTTTCTCAGTTCCCTTTTCAAACTGAATTAAAACTAGATTCAGCACAACTCTCTCACAAACGTCCTCTACCAAGTCAGCTGTTCAGAGCGCAACAGTCACCTCACGATTCTGCTGAGGTGTGGATGTCACAGTGTGTGTGTGTGTGTGTGTGTGTGTGTGTTCGATGAGGCGAAAGAGGACGCCGCTCGAGGCGCGGGTGTCCTTGTCAAAGCGATTTGTAGAAGTCACATTCCCTCCCTCACTTTTTCTCTCCCAATATTGGTCTAAGGGGACCTGAGGGCCCTTAAACTATTCAATGTAACATCAGCAGCATTTAGATGTCCATTAGCACACACACCTCGCCGCTGACACACACGCTCTTCTTTTTTGCTTCAGGAGAGAAACGCTGAAGCTTAGTTGGAGCTTAAATGCATAAAGAGTAAGATCTGGAAACACAACACACACACAGAGACTTTAAGCTATCTAGGTATTCTGTTTTGGAGGAACTGCTTTGCATAACAAGAGTCAGGTAGCTTTTCACAGGTGTGTATGTAAAGAGCCTGTACAGGCAACAGACACACATATGCAAATAATTTCTGCGTGTTTGTTTTGGCCTTCGGTAGGGTTATTTTTAGGGACTACAGGATAAGGTCCATATATAAATCGGGAGTTTGAGAAGCATGACTTTGGCTTTGCATGTTTCAACCACATATCCATATAATTTAAATCAGCAGCAACTATTCCTGAAAGCATACCATACGTTTATAAATGTATTTCCCTCCTTACTGGCATCCATTAGTTTCAGTTCTTTTCAGCACAATATGCAAATGAACTTCAGGTAGTGGTCTGCAAGGCTCCGAAATGTTGTACTGGTTCGAAATGCGAACGTAAAAACCTCCTTGACCAAAGGGATTCTCAGCTTGAAAACACGACTTTGTCGGCTGGTTAGTTGATTGAATCAACAAAGAATCACACAAAAGCACCACTAAATTATGTGTTTACCAGAGATAAGTCATTCAACATAAAAAAAGCATTAAAAAATGACTAATAAACTTAAGAAATCTTCGTAGACAAAGACCAAAACGACGGGGGCTTCCCTATTAAAAACCTCGGTATTCATATTTTCAAAAGAAAGACACAGACCTGAGAATAAAACGACCAAATTCAAAACGCGGCTGACCTGAACAGATCCAAACAAAGAGACAATACCATCATCAGCAGCAGCACGAAAACACATTTGCATGTCCTGAGATGAACGTAAACTAAAATAGAGATAAAGATGTGTAGCATATATTGTAATCAGTAAAGGATAAAAGAACATGTGCGTCCTTTGTCCTATAGAATGATGGTGTGTTTGCAACGGTAGGTATAAATTTTCTTCCCGTACTTTGTCCCCTTTCCTGCCTGCCTCCTTCTGTCCCTTCACCTCCCTCCTTCCATCCTTTTGTCCGCCCTGAGGGAACATTACCGGCTAGGGACCCTCTCCCTCCCTCTCTCTCTCTCTCTCCCCCTCTGTCAAACTCAGAGGCGTGAAACTGGAACCCCGGCCGATTCAGCAAGTCTCCCGACACACACACACACACACACACACACACACACACACACACACAGGCAGAAGTCTTCTCCTTTTGCCAAATTTAGCATCATCAGAGTTCCACCTTGGTTTGTCCCCCATCACACCCACCTCAACTCCTCCCCTCCTTCCTCCTCTTTTTGCTCTTTCCTTGCTCCCTTTCCTTCCTTCCACCCTTCCTGCTGAATCTGTCCTCTGTTGATTGTTCTCTCCGTCACCGCCTCTCCTTATCCTCTTCTTCTTTAATCCCTCTTTCATTTAGCTTTGTCCTCTCCTTCCTCTCTGTCCCCTGCTGTCTTTTTCTTCTCCCTTACTTTCCTTTCGCCCTTCACTCCATCCTCAACTCCCCTGACTTCCAACTCTTTTCCACTTCCCTCTCCAAAAACTCTATAATTTTTTTCCACTCTTCATCTGCCTCATCATCCTCTCATCTTTATGCCCCAACAGCTTTTATTTCTTCCATAAAAATCTGCCCTTTGTCAAATTACCTGCCAAAAGAAGGCCTTGCAAGGTTAAATAATTAGCATTTTTTATGTTTTTCCGGTTAAAACTTAATCTTTGTCAACATGGTGAAATAAGAAAGTGTTCTTAGGTTTGATCGGTTGAAATAAAAGCTTGTGTCATTAGTCGACGTACATGGCCAGCATTTTAAACAGTCATTGTATATTACTGCCGTGGAAAGGTGAGTGTAATTCGTTGTGAGTTTGTGTGTGTGCTGTCTTCCAGAGCTGGCGTAAACAGGCCCTAGTAATTATAGCAGCTTCATTAATTACCACCTCCTCCCCTCTCCAGCCACCTCCTCCCCTCTCCAGCCACATTCTTTCATCTCTCTCTCTCTCTCTCTCTCTCTCTCTCTCTCTCTCTCTCTCCCTCCCCCCCCCCCCCCCTCCCCCCCCCCTCCCCCCCCCCCCCGTCTCTGAAACTATTTTGTCCTAATTGCAGCTCTGCCCACAAACTAATGAGGAAGGCAAAGAAAGGAAAGGAGGCTGGAGAATGGGAAAGGAAATGGGGAATACTCTCATCTTCAATTAAAAAAAAGAAAGAGAAAACAAAAAGAGAGAGGGAGAGATTTTCTTTGCCAGGACACTCAGGGAAAGGTGTCAGCTTCTACCTTCTGCCAAGAGGAAGAGAAACGTTTCCTCTTTTCTGTATTGAGAACAGATTAACGAGTCTGCCAGCAGCATTGGGCATAGCACTCTTAACTTGTGTGTGTGTTAAAGTTTTGGTGCAATATTTGAAGCACACCTCCAGT
>NW_022280042.1:4786701-4804477 GCF_004355925.1 Anarrhichthys ocellatus
TGTGTGTGTGTGTGTGTGTGTGTGTGTGTGTGTGTGTGTGAGAGAGAGAGTTTGTTGGGGTTTATAGGAGCATGCACCTCATCTGGAAGAGTCAGCCGCCTGCCTGCCTGCCTGCAAGAAAAAGAGAAAGAAGAAGAAAAAAGAGAGAGGGCAAACAGGTTGTTTAGTGTCTTTGTATGATCTTGCCCCTGGGAGAAAGGGCAGAAAAAAGAATAAAAAAAATGTGTGTGTGTCATTGTTCAGCTGTCAAACACACAGCATTAAAATCCCCCCCACCCACACATGCATGTGGAAAGGACAATTGGATCCCTGCAATCCCCTCGTTCTTGTTTAAACTCTGTACTCCCACACACACACACACACACACACACAGTGACAGATCACAGACAACTGTTCACCTGCCATTGTCAAGGACTGAGTGTGTCATATGTCATTACATGTGTGAGCCTGCGTGTGCATAAGGAACTCTTGACACACCCCCCCCCCCCCCCACACACACACACAAACTCTCACACACACACACACACACACACAGCAGGGGGCTTTTAAGAAAGGGGAAGTACATTTAGGGGAAGTTGACAGCTGAGAAAGAACTTGGTACAGGAATAGTAATGCACTGTATGGACACCTGAAACACAGGCACACTTAACCAAAGTCTTGATCGGTTTCAGTCACAGAATCACTTTTCTAAAAGCAATCTGTCTATATTTGAAGACTTGTTGTGACACATATGAAAAAGCCTAAAAATCCTTTTGGAAAAACTTTTGTCGACACCCCTGTCCACAAAGGTTTATGTACTTATCGAGCTTCATTGTGGGATCTTGTGTAAAGTGTTAATAAATAGCTGCAGATTACTGTGCATGCTTTTGGAATGAGATGCTTTAAAATCCACAAACATACACAACCTAATACAGAAGTAACAGTTCAGATTTTTTTTGCATAAATACGATATTGTAGCTTTAAATTCAGGACAAGTAAGAGGAAGGTGATTGAAGGGAAGTTCCTCTTCAGTTCAACAATCAAAGCGGATATTTAACTCATGATTTCCTCTTTCCCTCCTTTCCCTTTTCACCCGTCAGGTCCCTGAACGATTTCTGGAGGTTTCCCAGGTGACTCTTCGTGAATTCTTCAACGCCATCGTGGCTGGAAAGGACGTAGACCCGTCCTGGAAGAAGGCCATCTACAAGGTGATCTGCAAACTGGACAGCGAGGTCCCTGATGTGTTCAAATCCCCCAACTGTCTACAAGAACTCCTCCACGACTGACTGGGGCGAGGAAGGAAACACGGCGAGCAGGACAAACCTCCAAGGTCCGAGAGAAGACTGGAAGAGAGCGCGACTTTGACTGGTCTTCAGTAAAAAAGACGCTCAGAACGCCATGCAGAGACTTGAAGTGGTTCTACTTGGAGGCTTCTAGAGGTTTGTTGATTGTTGTTTTTGGTCAGCACAACTTTTAAAGACAAAACTGCCCTCAAAATGTTTTATAAAGAAAAAAAAAAAATCCCTCTTGAACGAGGCAGAGGGCTCAGAGTCAATGGTGAGACTTTTATAAATTAAAGCAAAAACAGTGAGAATTGAACGTCCTTGCACTTACAGAAAAGCTCCTCCGTCTTCTCTTTCTCCTCCGCCTCGTCCAAGCTCGCTCTTCATCCTTCTTTGGAGGAACGTAGAGATGAGGAAGATGATGGAGCAATCCTCAGCCCGTGAATGAGGATCGAACTAAAAATAAAGATAATATATAAAAAAAATCTTTTTATTGTGGATGTTTTTAAGTTACATGGACATTTTTTGAGAAAAAAAAGTGATGTTTCTGTATTTTTTCTCCTTTGTATAATCTTACTCTTCTATGAACCCTCAGTCACTCGCATAGATATACATGCACACACAAACACACACTTACACAAGTCTTGAATAGGAAAGCACAGTAGCATTCCCAAATCCTCACCTGAACCCAGACAAAATGGACATGAATAAACTTAGTTGTTGTTTTGTCCCCTCCTCTTTTTACTCCTCCCTCTTCTTCCTGTACTGAGACTTACTGGGTGTTTGTTTTGACTGTGTGGCTCTCCCTGCCCCACCCTTCCCTGGCCGCCCCTCTTGGCTCATGTTGCATTCAGGCATCCAGAGCATCGAAGACAAAAAAAACACGTATTTAATTATTTTTTAAATCCGTCAGATCTAGATACTACCAGTCCACGACAAACTATATCTTGTCCAACGAAACTATTATTTACAGTATTTTCAATATATAGCCCTGATGCTGGATAAAGTCAGGACACAGCACTGATGACATGTTACTGTTATAACAAGTTTGGCAATTGTTTTATATAATTTGAGTTGGATGCTTCATTTGTCCATTATCTTTCTCAGAATATCTAATCTAAAAATCACATTTACATAAATTTGTGATTTCAGCGTTGCTGCAAAGTGGATTTACTGTTTTGTAAATCAAACTATTAATTCCAATTTCATGTGCTGCACATCATTCCCACATGATGCAAACACAGTGATCATTCTGGGACGGGCTAACCAATCTTTCATGTACTGACTGAGGATTTTAACACTTTTAAACACACGGTCGACTAACGGTGGTACAATCAGCCGTTCTTAGAATTGAGTTCATAAAATCAGAGACTTCAAAATGTCCATTTGAACCCCCCTTCAGTAGAAAAACTGGTTTTCCTCTCTGCTCTGGGGGGCCAAGAGGAGCAGCTGCAGCGGCCGGGTCATGTGTGAAGTGTTTAAGGTTTTAACAGCAGAAAAAAAGACATAGGACAAAATGCTGATATTTGTAGCTTGTATAGATGTAACAATTACTCTGATATTGTTATTATTTATAATTGAAATAATTATTCCTATTAATGTTATTCTGATGATGATTATTATTAATGCTTGCTACAGATTTGACCAGTGGTTTTACTTATTGTTTATCCATCACACTGCAACATGAAATAAATTATTCTTTGAAAAAAAATAAAAAATAAATGTGTGATTGTCCGTTTCTGTTCGCCGTGCGACTCAGCGGAGGTGTAGACAGCGTTGACCTGCCCACACACAGAAAATCACCTTCAACCCGAGCAGTAACTAGGCAACATGATGGCCACTTTACCTCCCTCTCTCTGGGTTGTGCATGGCGGACATGTGATCCCTTGTTGTTGTTGCTGATGAATTGAAAAGAGGAGCGTTGTGCGATTATTGTCAGCACAAAAGCCTCAAAAAGCTGCTGACGCCTAGATTAGCCAGTACAAAGACACAAGGACAGACACACACACACCCACACAAAAAGACATAGGTGCAGACTCACACTCACACTCACACACACACAAAGGCACAGGGACAAGGCCCGTCTGCACCGTTGCCCAATCCTCCCTCCTCTACATGTCCTCTGCTCATCCTCTCTCACCCCGTCCTCAACTTTTTTCCTCTCCTGTCTCCTCTCCTCCTTGCCTCCTTTCTCGTAGGTTTTATTTCTGTCCTCCTCTCACACCACTTACCTCTCCAACACACACACACACACACACACACACACACACACACACACACACACACACACACACACACACACACACACACACACACACACACACACACACCTCTGTGTGTTGGCGCCCAATGCTAACTGGCATCACACAATGCCAACCATCATCACCAGCATGAGATAAAGTGCCAGCACTCAATGTCTCTCTTTTTTCTCCCCTCTCTCTCTCTCTCACATACAGGAGATGGCAGCAATATGTGTATAAGACATCTCTACACACACGTGTGCTCAACTTTAAATACAATCCAACAATGATATAATAGCATTTATATGTAATAATGCACGTTAAAAGCACAATTAACTCACGGCAAGTAAAGTCACGGCTCCTGTAATAATCCAGTTTACAAAAAGCATTGAAAAAGAGTCCACAGCAATCGATTATTTGATTTGATTTGATTTGTAAAACTCAGAGAAATCTAATCGACTGAAACCAAAACGATGGATTAGGGTCTCGCACTGAGATGAAGTTTTGAAAGTGGTATTGAGTAAGTTGGACGCAGATTCTGAACATTTTCTGTCTCTTGCAAGTGAGACGCTACATCGCTGGAGTGCCTCTTTAAGTAATTTAGGAAGTCTCCAATACTGCAGGTAGAAAATAACAATCAAACTCTAACAGTCTATAAAGTTTGTCTCTAAATGCTTTGAGGAAAACAAAAGGGAGAATCATGATCATCTAGTGCAGCTAGCTTACACTGCCAAAGCTTTTCATTAGGACAGGAGGGGCTGAACAGGAGGTGGGGTCACTCTTTGCTCTGTATGATCTCGCACGCACACACACACACACACACACACACACACACACACACACACACACACACACACACACACACACACACACACACACACACACACACACACACACACACACACACACACACACACACACACACACACACACACACACACACACACAGCCTGTGAAAGCACATCTGAGCAGCGCAACAATAAAACAGCTGTGTTTGTGTTGGCCTGCTGATTGTTTCATTCTCAATCACCTCGTCATATGCACAAACACACTTACGCAGACACAAACACACTTATTGTCCGCTGAGATGGCATTGACAGTGATACATCTTGGGTAATGGCCGCTATTATTATGGAGTAGGGAGAGAGTTTATTATAGAGGAGAATCGCTCCTCGACATAATCCTAATAGCTGTAACTGTCTTCTCCGTGTTGACTGCAGCTAAATTGGACTGTGGTGCGTGTGAATGTGTGAGAGAGAGTATTCACATCCACTGCCATATTGGTAGAAAAAGGCAATGGCCCGGGATGAGGCAGAAGTTTATGTCTGTAGCTACAACAATGACAATAATCGCAGAAACAGCCCGACTTCACTGTCGTAATTGCTACCTCGTTACCGAAGACCACATTTTAAAAATATAACGTGGCTGATTGGTATGCAGAATCATAATGTTTATGTCTTTCTGTCCTGTTATTTGTCTTTATTTTTGTGTGTAAGATGCACTAAAACCAAGTATACATTATGTTGATTAAGATGACCCTCGCCTTCGCAACTCCACATATAATAGATTAAGAGTTTGTGAGTGCATGAAGAAGAAAACAGAGACAGGCAAACAACTGACTACAGTGAAAAGAAAAGAAGCATTATTGATCATGAGGGTCAGAAGAATGCGTCTGTAAGATAACATTCCTCTCTTGTTACGTCTTGTGTGAAATCTACTACTTCGATCTGCACCTTTGAATTCTTCTTCCGTCTGTTTTCCATCATGACAAAATAAAAAAATAAAAAATTATTTTGCCTTTAGTGATAGTTCATGAAATATCTTTTGGTTCTGGACAAAACAAGCATTTCAATGACATTAACTTGGTCATTTTCCACTATTTTACAGACATTTTACAGATTAAACTGGATAAATTGATGCTGAAGCTGATTGTTAGGTTTGCTGTCTACTGAACTTGAATGAATTATAAGCATGGAAAACAACATTCAGGATTGATTGCAAATAAAGGCATGCAGTTGAAACTTCCAGGAGATAAGTGTATTTCTTTGTCTAGACTTTCTTTCTGCTGCACGACAGCAGAATTCATAGTTGCGTCTCTCATCGCTGTTTGATATCGTTTTCATTGTGTTTTCCAGCTGTGTAAGTAGAACCTCAGACTGACCTGTTGGAGAGATGAACTCGGGTCTAATTATCACTCATTTCAACACATCAACTTTAACACATCATTCAAATAAACGACTGATTGAATCGGACCATCGCTGGCTGCAACGATCACTGTTAGCTTGTTGAACAGACTTTAATCAGCCAGCGCTGCAGGTTTATTTGCATCAGTTCTTTAAGATGGCACCCAGGTGGATGAAGCTAATTGTTGTTTGGAGCAGCTGCCCCGACAGCGTTTTCACTTCCTTCTCTCAGCACGCTCTGCATCCCTTCGTTTCTCCATCAGGTCATGCTCCCACTCCACCTATTTCATTCTCTTATACAGTAAATCCTTCACTTTTCAGCCATAAAGACAACCATCTATCCTTCCATCAATCTCTATGTGTCATAAAGTTATGCATCTGTTCTTCAGTTTTAACAATCATCTCAGCATCCATTCAGTCATACTATTTTTCCTCTTCATAATGCATTTATCATCCATCCATCTATCCTTAAGTCAAAGTATCCATCCTTCCTTTCTCCCTGCCTCCTAACTGATATCAATTTCCTCCTCCTTCCATCCCTCCTTCCATCAGCGGTCTGTTCGCTAATCAAACACCATCTGTCCTTCCATCCCCAACCTGTCAGGAACAGCTGCCAGCCGCTCTCTTAACAACACTTTTAACAACCCTGCCGCATCTTCCCCGGCCCACCGCCCGCCGCCACCACCGGGCGGGCGTCTCCGATGAGGGCCACCGCCTCCTTTAGGGGCACACGCCCACACGACAGACACATGTGCGATCAGCGGCGTACAGAAGCATGCATGCGTAGCCTATCAGAGAGCGTACCAGGTGAGCAGGGTGTGAGAGTCGCAAAGCACAGGAGAACAGAAGAGAACAAAAGGAAAGGTGGTTTTGGAAGACAGCAAGAACACAGGTAAAAGTTTAAAAACAACTTCTACTGGCCTCGGGTTGAACCGAAGTAGCACCGTCAGGAACCAGCAAAGAAAATGAAATCATTCCAGAGAAAGAGGAATAACGAGCTAGCAGAAGGTATAAACAAAGAGATAAAACAAAGGAGAGATGGCGCTCGGTAAACGAGTAGAAGTCTAAATAGTAATCAAGGGAAGAATCAGCCGCCTGTTCAAAAAAAGGGTTTAGAGCTAATGGTGGAGAGTAAAAGCTCCCAACACAAACACACAAGTACTGTACAATCACCACACACACACACCAGCATACCAATACAATCACCTTAAACTCACTCACACATGAGTTTCCTCACACATTTAATACAATCATCCCTCACAGACACGCATCACAAATATAATCACTTACCAGTGCACGTTCACACACATATTAAATACAGTCGTCACACACGCACAGAGTAACTGCACAAACTGCACTGCTGTTGTCGCGAACATGCCAAGACATTTTCAAGTGTTATATCCTGAGGAACTTCCCCAACCAATCATTGGCACATGGGCCAGATGTTCACTGGTGCTTCAATGCAATGTTCTCCTGGCAAACACACACACACACAGTGCAACACTGGCTGGCATCTTTGTCTCTCTCTCCCTTTACGTATATGAGCATTTGATATGAGACTGAAAAGCCAAGACTGCACTTTTTCATCACACAAAGGGGAAGGACAAGGGGTGAGAAGGGGAGGAAGAAATAAAAAGAGGCAACGAAAGAATAGAGAAGCCAGAGACAAAATGAGAAAGAGTGGAGGTAAAAGACGGCAACTCAGGAGCCAAGAGGCCAATGGCACGAGAGCAGAAAAGAAAGAGACTGCATGTGATAGAGACAAATGGCCTAACATCACATAATTAGTAAAAGCAGCAGCGGAGTATCCAAGTGCCTCACCATGCCACCTAGTGGGAGAGTTTACATCCAGCTTCAAGTGTGTTAATGGCTGTAAAGCATCTCCTTCTCTGTTCTGTTTTGAATTAGTTTGTTGTAGCAGATAAAAAGATTTCCCTGCATGCTTGTCACATAACGCAGAGTCGGTGACATACAGAAGGTGGTTTTGTTAGAATCAGGCGGCAACCTCAAGTTCTGAAAAGTGAAAAGTTCTTTAAAGCTGCATTCTCTCTAGTGTCCACCAGGGGGCGACTCCTCTGGTTGTATAGAAGTCGATGAGAAAATGACTACTTCTCTCTTGATTTATTCCCTCAGTAAACATTGTAAACATGAGTTTATGGTCTCAATCTCTAGTTTCAAGTCTTCTTCAATACAGCATGACGTTCATTTGGTAAATTATGGTCCATTTAGAGTCAAGTAGATCATAAATAAGGATATGCTTAAGGGCGGGGCTACCTTGTGATTGACAGGTCGCTGCCACGCCGTTGTCTGGTGTGGGAGTCATCTGTGTTTTAACCCTTTCACAGTGTGTTTTCACTTCACTTAGCTCCCCCCTCTCGCGTCACTTTTGGTTGCAAAATGGGGACGACCAAAACGCCAAACTCAAGGCTTCAAAATGGCAGTCCACAGACCAATGGGAGACGCCACGGTGACTCCGTCCACATTTTATACACAGTCTTTGGTTAGAATGTAGACACGATGAGTATATGTCGTTCACCTTGATTCTACACACTCACACTTTTGCATAGAGTGTTAACTGAATTAATAGAGACATTCAGTTTATATTGGCTGCAGAAAATTGGTCACACATTACCAATGCACCCTTTTTTTCCCCCACTGGTTTAATTTAATGAACAAAAGTCTTTGCCAACTACAAAAAAAGAGATGAGAATGGATTTATTCAAAGCTTCCTGTTTCTCTTTCCTACAAAGAGTTCATTCATTGAAAATGATGTTTTGAGGACACCGGCATCTTTTGTTGCAGTCAATGCTTTTCAACTAATGCTCAATAGGCGTACAAAGTCATTAAAACAATGTCAAACACCAAAGCAGTGACAATAGCTAAAATATTACTCGCCAGTTTAAGATGATTTTTTAGTGAAAGGCTACAAAGATGCAATCAAAGGCACTGATGTGGATTCTAGACAGTATCTGGTATCATAAAACTTTGGTAGCCCATGCATTAACGACTAAAATCAAAGCTTTTAAACTTGCATTCATCAAAAGGACACCCTGTGATGGTATAACTCAACTAGCAGAGAGGGGAGACTTCTGGTGTGTCGATCAATACAGCCTCACACAGGGCGGATACAGGGGGCTCATACACACATTAGTGCATGTTTGTAGATGGACACACATTCAGCATTTGCTTGGACACACATACACTTGAGGGAGTGTGTCGGCCACGTGTCTCATGTCCGATAAGGGCATTTAGTCCGTCAATAAGAGCCTTTCAAGAATAACAGGGGTTCTATCAAGTGACACACAGACCGTACGCTCATCTGTGCGCATACACACACACACACACACACACAGACTAACTTCCCCCTCTCACTTTGTCCTTTAACCAGACAAAAATGGAGTGCAGCCCGGGGCCGTTCCATTTTAATCCACATCACCTACCCCTCCTGACTCACACGTTTCCTCCTCTTTGTCTCTCATCTTTCTTACCCTCTCCACTTTCCATGTGTTACTGTCTTTAGTGTTTTGTAGAACCCTTGGATCAGCCCCTTCTAACATAATGCATTATAAACATAGTTAAACTGTTTATAGAACTGTGTAATTATAGTTAGTTAATCACAACACATTATTTCATAATTCATAATCTCTGTTCACTCACTGAGTGAGGATCATAGTGTTTTTAATGCATTATAATCACTGTTATAACACATTATAATGTGATTATAAGATCAGTAAAATTCATGTTTTTGTGTTTTTTGCAGATTTGGTGATTTCACTGAAATATTAACCACTTAGAATAACATAATGAAATTATAATACATAACAGTGATTATAATACATTATAATTAATGGAAAATATGTCAGCGAGTGAGCAGCAATTCTTTTTATATTAGACCTTGTAATTAATTAGAAAATGCTCTATAATGTGCTATGATTATTGTTATCAAGCATTATGAATATGTATGAGTGCCAAAAAGTATAGTGTGAAAAAGTCCGGGTAGACTTCCACCTCAGTGTAAAAAGCCTGATGTATGAACCTGAAAAGAACAGCAACATCTGGCCTTGGATACAAAGACTGTGACTGAATATCCAGTGTCCTTGAGCGAGCCGCCCAATCCAGATCAGAGCTACTATTCTATGACGGCCCTGAAAGAACCAAAAAGAAAGGGAGTACCTCCCTTCATGGATGAAGAAAGCATCACATCAGGAGAAGTTAATGTGATGGGGACGGTAAAACAATATTTCAATGGAAGAAAAAAAAATCTAATCAAAAGCAAAGCATTGATGTAAAATAATAACCCATTTATATGTCAGAAATTCAGAGGTATCCTGGGTCAAACAACTTCAAATGCAACACTGCTGCTCCTCAATGAGCGAGGCAACAATAGACAACGCCAACCAAGCATACAGCTCATGCGAACAAATGGGCAATGCGCAAGCAATAAACCCAGTAAACCCAAAATAACAATCTAAAACTTCTTATGTGATACCGTTTGAATGCAGGACAGCAACATGCAGATCTTTAACAAGCGTTGAACCACTTTGAGTTTTGCATTTGCAGCGATGTAGTTGCAAATCAGGTGAAAGCCCACAGTCTTAGCTTCTATCTGACTTTGGGTTGAAACATTTAAAACATATTATCATTCATCTCCAGCTCCGTTCTATTGCCTACCTCTGCATGCTGTCAGTTGGACTGAAAGCAACGTTTAGCGGAGAGGACATCTTTAGACTGCTCGTGGAGGAAATGTGTTTGTGACATGAGGAGCAGGTGCATGAGTGTGTGTTTAAATGTTCTGAGACTCCTAAGCTCGGTGTCTGCGTTGTCCTATTGTTAAGACCCGAGAGTGGGACAAGGAATTTCATTTATCAAGAAATGGATAGGGCTCCTAGAAGAGCCCTCTTCAGAAATACAAACACAAACTATAAATAACTAAATGACACACTGAGTACACAGTAAAGCAGGGAGAGGGCGGTTACTGTAGGAAGAAAAAGGAAACATGTCGGTTTGGAAGCATGGAGGAAAGACATGGCGTTTGAAGAAAGAAATATGAAGTGACATTAAAGAAGTAACAGAGGGGAAGAATCTCAGGCCTCCCGTGCTCGTCTGTCCACACACACACTACAAATAAGCTTGTGCGGTGCCTTTGAACATGCAGCGGTCAAGGTTCAGCGGCAGGTCAGCTGGGGGACTGAATGTTACTGGTGTACCGACTATGGAAAATGAAGCACACACACAGACAAAGACACTTGTGGACAGCTGTCAATTGGCAGCTAAGCAGGTCTGAGGTGAAACAATGGGGCTGATGGAGAACAGCAAAGAGTTTTATTGGGGTTAAAAAGAGGTTAAGCTCTCGGGGTGGCATGTGAAATGGTAAATCAGCATGCCAAGTATCTCATGTGTGTTTATAATACACAAATATCCTCGAGCACCAATTCTTTTTACAGTTACTGCCAATGTTGTGAGACACTGAGGAATTCTCTGTCTCTGTGCAAAAGACGCTGCAGGCTTCACCGGCAGAAAGAGAAGACAATAATGGAAGCAGCAAGGTAAGCAAATGAGTCATTCGCAATGTTGTTTGGGCTGTACAATTTCAGAAAGTTCCCCGTAAAATGTTCTACATTACACTATGTACTATTGGATCTTATTTCTATCAATTTCCAGCAAGTTTGTCACAAAATCAGAGAACAAAAAACAAGGATGTCTATTGAAATGAACACACAAATGAATCAATTAGACATTGTTTATCCATAACAATACGCTGCAGGGTCTGTCTACTCAAAGCCTCTTACACTGCCAGGGCATCTCACTGCACTGTGTGCTACAGCGGCGCACGGCGCTGCTTATTAACATGGAATGCTCTTTTGCTGCCCCCTGCCTTTTCTTGCACAAGTTCATATGAGACGGAGAGAAAGGTCGGGGAGGGAGACAGAAAAGACAGACAGAAAATGCCGAATCTAAGCCTCCAAATAGGGATAATGGAGCCAAACATATGATGATAATGAAATGTTATGAACATATTTGGAAGATTATATTGCTATGGCTTTAAGGATCGCTACAGATTACTCCAGTAGACTCGTGGAAAGAGAGTGAAATGAAATGTTGGACTGGATCAAGTTGTTGACAAATATTGTCATCAAAACAGCAGAAACTGTATAGGTGCACAATATCTGAATAAAAGTAGAAGTGTAGCAGGGTCATCTCTACAGACGATGACCCTAATCCATCCCCAACCGCTGACTCTGCAGCTTAAAGCTTCCTCCTGTTCATACCGACTATTAAAAGATCTCTTCATAACATTAAAGTGATGAGTCCTCGTATGAAGCACAATTATATTCCAAAGTCTATCTGAAGTTAACATGAGGCTTCAACAGTCTGAGTAAATCAAATCAAGTTGGTATCTTCTAAAGTGGAAAATGTTCATTGTGTAACCCTTACCACAAAGCTGTTTCCAACTGTTTCCAATCCATTAAAAGACTTAAATACAAGAGTTAACTCTTGCTCTGTCGCCAAATGTCGGACTTGTTTTACTTAAATAATCTTGGAAAAGTATCAGCTTTATCTCAATTTGTGTTTTCTAAGAACTCACTTCCTTGACCATAAAGCAGGGTATGCTTTAGGGCGGGGCTACACAGTGATTGACAGGTCGCTACCACATCGTTGTTCAACAATTGTCTTTCAAACTTAACCATTTCATTTTGAGAACTAGTAAATCGGCAAATACGGCAAATAAAAGATATGAGAGATGATACAGCAAAATTGGAGCTGAAACAAAGAGACAGAACGTGAAGATGCAACCTTAACACGCATACATGCAGTAGACACACAGCAGAATCTGCTGTTAGAAAAGCTCCTCTGCTCTTCAGATGGTTGAAGAAGGAGAGCAGTAACACAAACTGACAAACAAGATGGCCGCCGATGAGAGCCTAAATTGAGTGGATGCAGAGCCCGGTTAAGCCCGGCTGCGTTTTACCAGGGGAAGGTTTTAAGGGGACACGCCGAGCCGATGTTCACTGATTGAATGCAACTCCACCCCCACCCACTCTCTTGTCATTATAACACAGTTTCTCCTTGAGAACTAAATCTACTTATGATTGTTTTTACATGTCTTTCCTTATCATTTTCTTTAATTCAAAACGACAATCTAGACGTCCTAATCCATCATGGATTTAACATTTCATACGCTCTGCTACCCCTCCCAGAGCCAAATAATCGTGATGATTTAGGACTTGGGACCTGACTCAAGGGGGATAGAAAAGAAAGACGGATGAAAAAGAAAAGTAAAGAGGGAAGGAAAAAAGGGGACGGATAAATGTCAAAGAGAGAAGAGAGCCAGAGATGAAGAGAGGGAGAGGAGGGCGAGGGACGGGTTCAAAGAAGTCTCTTATTAATCAAGACAAGGAATAAAACGAGGTTGTAATATTCACAAATGGTGCCCAAGCTGTGTACCCTCCACCACATCCCCCCCCCCCCCCCCCTTCTCCTTTGCCTTGATAGTATTAGAAAAATGAAAACGAAATCTTTAGATTAGAAAGATTGGAAAAATTGAATTACGGCGGTCACGCGGGGGCCGAGTGGATGAGAGAGAGCCAAATCTTCATCTCGGACGGAGCGGGAGGGGGGGAGGGAGGGGGGTGAAAATGATGAAAAATGAAATAGGGTGTATCTGGAGGGGGAGTTGAATGGACGGAGGGAGGGAGGGAGGAGAGATAAGAAGTCGAGGTCATCACCTGAGTGATTCGGCCTGCTTTTCTTTCAATCCCCAAATCCAACAATCAGTTTAAGCTTCTACCACACGGCACCACACACAGTGGATTTAGCGTTTCTGAAGATAGCGGTGACACTCACCACTGTGTTAACACCAGAGGCTTCACATCTCTCTATACATCAATACATAAACATCCACCAAACAGCAAACGTGAAGCACAAATGTGGAGTTGACGGAAGAATAATCAGCAACTGTTTTGATGTTGTTTCAGTACTTTTTCAAGACAAAAAAATGCATTTATTCTCTGGTTCAATCTTCTCAAATGTGAGGATTTGCTGCTTTGATTGTCATGTATCATTTTAAACCGAATATCATTGTGTTTTAGACTGTTGGTCGAACAAAAGAAGACTTCTGAGGACTTCCCCTTGGGCTCTGGAAAGATGTGAAGGACATCTCAAACTTTCATAAACTAATTGAATGAAAATGATCTACAAAAATGTTGTGGCTCTAAGCTCTGACAGTTATACCATGAGTGTATCGCTGGAGATTTCTTTTTCATTGGTGTAAAGCAATATATCAGTAATATGAAGAATGCAAGGAGCAATGGAACGACATCATGGCCGTCCTTCAAATGCATTCATTTGTCTATTTAAATGTTTCTATTTTTTATATGACGGCTTGTTTTTACAATAAAATATGTATTGGAGTGCATAAAAAATGACCAATGAAGAGAACAACATGTCAATCCAAGGATGAATATACTTCACATATTACTCATTTCAGACATCCAATGTTTCTAATCAGATCAGAAACGACTGAAATGAATAGAAAGGGGCAACGTGTCCTTAGACTTGACCAAATCTCTTCACGGAGAGTCCAATTCAATAGCAGAGATGAGAAGGACCTGATCCTTGACCTCACACGTCCTGCTGCTTTAAACCAACTCCTGTTTTAAGAGCACCAGCGCCCTCTAGAGGTACAACAGAGTGATGCATGAGGGCTCAAACAGGGCACTAGATCAGCCTGATGGATCAGACACTGCTGCATACATTACAGGACATCTATGATCAATCAAAAATATATATTTACTGATTGTCACAATCTTAACACATGTAATCTTAAGGCCCTTGACGCTGATGACACTACACATCCCAAAAACATGAACATCAACAACCTGTCATATATGCTAACGAAGAGATAATGACCAAAGTACAAGACCTCTCTAAAAAACAGAAAATATCAAGTCACCCCTGAGAGGAAAGCCGAAGCATTAACTCAAAAGGATGAACGACAATATAAATGTAGAATGACATTAAATGAAGCAGGATTTAGCCAAAAGTCAAAGATCCGTTGTGTTCAGAGAAAGACTTTGTGTGTTTTGGGTGAAACTCAAGACGAAGTGCGTTTCATGTATTGTTGCTCGTTATGTGATGATTTAAGAGACACTGTCTTTGGTAAGATGTGCTTCATTTCTGATGAGTTCTTCTGGATAAATGAGGAAATAAACCTGTGTTTTAGGAAGGAAACCTTTAGTGTGGCTGATTGTATCTCTGGCACCGAAGACAATGTAATGTAAGGAGTTATGTTGGTGTTCAATAAGTCCATGTGGGCTGTGCACTTGCATGTGCATGACACAATACATAACAATAGAAACCCCATCAACATAGCTAGGAACCTCTTAATATGTTTCTTATCAATCCATCTTGCTCCAAAAAAAAAAAAAAAGAACAATCTAGAATTGAAGTCCCTGATATATATTAAAATGTCATGCAGGAGTCAGACTGCTGTTTGGATCCTTTTCCCTAAATGTTATTTGCAAGACTGCAAAGTAAGTTCAACAGTTTGTGTCTTAATGACATTTTTTTACACTGAATTGCAGTTTTTGAATCGTGCACTATAACTATAATTTAAAAAAAGCTAAATCTCTTGCTGTTATATTTAGATATAAATGTGTATATTTATTTCTGCTTGCAGTTCTTGGTAGCGTCCACCAGGTGTCCTCACAGTCTCATTATTCTTTGTCCTGATAAGAGCAGCTCAGTTACAGTGTTGGTTACAATGCCCCGAGCTACATTTCTTTAAATTGTCGTTACGTAACACGATTACTACGTTACCTTTTGGCACAGTTACCACAAAACTATTTATTCCAGGTAATCTGGGACTGTGAACTGATCATGATCACTTTCCAGCATTATCATTCATTCTCTAAACTGACAGATCTCACTATCTAGCATCTGTTTGTATCGTTTGTATATTTTTCAGAAAGTTGTACAGTTCGTGTTCTTTGTAATCAGATTACAGTGCTGCTGTTACAGCTGATGAGAGAGAGAGAGAGGATTAAAGCTATGAACCACCAGGGGCCCTCGGTGATCTGCAGAGATCCATCTCTATAGCTGCCAGCAAGCAGCTCAGTCCTGTTATTCACAATCAGCTGTGAGTGGATGCAAAAGCTATTTCTGTATTTTGTCACGCAATCCCAGCAGCTATGTTCAGCGGCTGTTTGGGAAGCCGAAGACGCCATTTCTAGGAGGCAGCGTCTGCTGAAATCATCACGCAGCTGATTGATGCATTTTGACTCCTGAGGCTTGTTGAGTGACAGCGATATCAAAGAAAGAAAATGACACATTACAGCATTTAATAAAGCATGACAGCTCCAAAAACACAGCCTGGCTATTTCCATCAATGTCCACCGGCTTTTCATTCATTCTCTTCGTTCATTCATTCATACAAAACACCAAAACAAATGTTGCTATCCTTGGACTTAACATTCAAACTGAGAAACAACAAAGCAGCAGGAGGTTGGGAGAGTGACAGATTGGAAAAGCTCAATCCTCATTCAAAAGACAGATTGGCAGGCGGCTGCCGTGTGGCTCCACTAGTCGGACTAATGTTGTCAACATCACCAGTGGAAGTGGTTTCTGTCCCATCGGGGCCACGATACTGAGACCTGCACGCAGGGATTCTGCTGCGAAGCGCTTATGTAATCGACTGCGCGAGGCCTCGGGAGGCCACTCCAGCACACACAAGGTGAACCGGTTCAGGATGAAGGAACACAGCGTGCTTTTGCATGGATTTGAACCAGCAACCTCCCAGCCACTTTTGCTCCGACACGCTCTACTCTCACAGATTTCCTGCTGCAGACCTGCCTGATTTATTGCAGTTTGCTCAGTGATGAGCATTTAAATGATTCCCCCCCCTGCAGGGCGTGGAAATGTAAACCCGGATTAACGGGTCATTAGAAATGTACCATTTTTCATCTTGCAAAAGGAATAATGCTTTGAGTTCTCCCTGCATGTGTGTACGGGGGACAGACAGAGGGAGACTGAGAGGAAAAAGAGATTTGTTCAAAAGAAAGAAATAAATAAAGCCATGATCCACATAATGTATCAAACAGTACATCAACACATTTCAATCAACAAATCAATTAAATAAGTATTTACTTTGCGTATTTTTATGTGAATTCCATGTGGTTTTCCTCTTAATGTTCTGCACTGACCTCAATAATAACTTCATACATATGCATGTCTACCTTCTAGAGCTGAAATCATCTATTTTGTATGTTTATGTCACCAGGCTGGCTTTGTTCTTGTTTGCTGCTCTTGGCTTTACTACATTTTTGATGAGATAATCTAAATTCACCAGAGATATTATCAAAGTTTGATTATGATGGACTTATGATGCCGTTTAAGTGTAATCTACTATTTCCAGAAAGTAAAGAGATTCTTCTGAATTACAGCACAAATTTAAAAAAATCATTTTGATTTACAATCAATTTTTCACACGTGAGGCAGGATTATGTAATGTATTATGACAGCGTATTTCTGAGGGTGTGATCATAGACTGGTGAGATACAGTGAGTGAGTGCATGTGGGATGATGAATGGAGTTGCTGTACTTTAACACTGGCACCAACATGAACAGCTCATTATTACAACATGATGCCATTATTTATGCCACATAAATAATGGCATCACACTAGACTGCTAAGATGAAGGCTTGCTGACAGTCTGCAGTGGAGTGGAAATTATAGCTGCGACATTAGTCAATTAATCAATTAGTCAGTTGAGAGATAATGGTGACCAACCCAATAAATACACTTCAGACTGCATCTATGAACTCAACCAAGGAAAGTGTTGCAGATGACCCGTCAAACAAACCATTCATCAGAATTCCTGCAGAGCTCACTAGTGAACAGACTTTTAAAGATCAACCAACAGCAGTGTAATCCCAGATTATCTCTCAGCAAAATGCATGTGCACTGCCCCTTTAAACGGCTGAAACATGGCTTTAAAACAACAGATATTTTCTTCCATTGGCACTACTGAACTCTCTCTCTCTCTCACACACACACACACACACACACACACACACACACACACACACACAC
>NW_022280042.1:4814477-4829114 GCF_004355925.1 Anarrhichthys ocellatus
CTGCAATGAAACAAAGAGTGAAAAATTTAAAGGGGTCTGAATACTTTCCGTACCCACTGTATGTGCCAGTGCGCAGGCAGCCGCGTGTGCATGTGCAGATGTGGGCTGTGTGTGTGACTCAGCTGCATCCTTCAATCCTTCATTTTCCATTAGATATCTCATGCATCTATAATTCAGCCCACATGCATCCAGATAAGTCCTCAACCAGGGGGAGCGAAAGCAGGAGTACAGACGAATGTGGACGTGCATACAAGATTTACAAGTGCATCAGAGAGATGAGGGAGGTGGTATGTTACAACTAAATATTCATCTCATATCATCAGGCTGAAGGGAGACACTCATTCAGACGCACTCCTCTTCAATAGCACATTGCCTGCAGTCAGTTCTAAACATCAATATTTGATCACACATTCAGGATGTTTTCTGATCAGATTGAGGGAAATCTGCCAATGTAAACAGCCCAAAAATGAAAAGAAAGACGAGCCTCGTCCTTTTTTATTTGCTTTACTGAAGTAGAAGCTGCAGAGATCTAATTTACGATGCTGCAATAAAAAAAAATAAAAATAAATAAAAAAATAAAAATCGACAAATCCTTGATATGCTTTTGGGCAGTGAAGCCTTTACCTAAAAAAAACACTGGTCTACAAAACAAATCACAAGAGCAGGACAAAGGCATCAAAGACGATCCAGTAATGATAATTGTATAGCTATTTGCATTTATTTACATTTCCACAATGTTGCACAATGGGATCTTCAGACTGAAAACTCTCTGAAATCTCTCTGGCAGAACAACATGCACTCCGTTTTCCTTTTTTTACTGCTCATCAGCATTGCATGCAGCCGACCCAGCGGTGGGTCATTATGCAGTGATTTAGCATAGCTGTATGGACGTTGGTTGTATTTCTGGTCTTGTGGAGTACAATAGAAAACAGAGAAGGAGAACAGGGCAATGAAGAGGAGAGGAGGAAGAAGAGGTTTCGTACAGCTGAATTTCTTCCCTTTTGGAAATGATTACTTTCTCTCTGCAGGTTTTTTAATTTCAGGAAGTTGATGTTGAATCACTCGAGACGTGGAAGTAAAAAAATGGATTCAGTGGTAGCCGAATTCCCTTCTTTGACTCGGGACAAAGGAAGATGAAAAGAGAGCAGGATGAGAACGAGTGTGTGTTGGGGTTGATCTGTTTTCTGGGTTTGTTACAAGTTTCCGTCTGCCTCAGCGTCACACCACGAGGGAATTCATTATCGTAATCTTTCACGCTTCTCCGAGGTGTTTTTGTGCATGTGTGCGTTTCTTTGTGCTGTATTCTGTGCGAAGATGGAAATATACAACAGAGTGCCATCATAAGGGTGTGAAACATGGAAAGGTAATCATCTATTTTGTGACAATCTGATCCTTTAGTGGAGAAAATAAATCCTTGCGAATCTTAAATGTATTCCAGGTGTAACAAGTCGGATTTGCAGGTTAGCAGCTAAAGTTTTGCTGAACCTGTACAATGGGCTCTGAAAACATTTATCATGATACTTTTTAGACATATCGATCACTCAAAAGAAATTAGCGAGAGGTTAATCAATGGAATGTAGTATGAACGTTTATAAGGCTGATCTACACATCAGGAAGATACGAAGCCACATTAGCATCCATTTAAGTTGAGTCTGTGTCCACCTGATGAATGGGAGTGAAGCTGAGGTTTTAGCTGCACTATGTTCACCAGCTAGTCCCTAACTTATTCTGCATGCTGTGTGATGCAGAGCCGGTAACGTACCGCCGGCTTTTAGAGATTTTTGTGAAACAAAGAGCTGTCTTTCCAACTGTACTTCTACACACCGATAATGATAACAGCCTCCATTTCACCTCACATTCTCCCATCCAGTCCCGCTGCGCATAACAAAGAGGGAAAAACACTGCTTATGGGTCTGAGAGAGAAAGACAGAGATCCCATTAACGGCCATTAGAGTGAGTGCTAACGAACGCTTATATGGCACTTAATGTTTCGGCTTCCTGCTGCGTTTCATATTCGGTGAGGTAATGATGGTGGGAATGAGGAGAAAAGTGACAGCGAGGAGATGGAGAGATACAATCGGACGACGTGCCAGAGAGAAAGAACGTCGACTGCAAAATTGAGAAAAGGGGTTTTAATATTTAAGCAGATATTCTTTCTACAATTTCCAGGGCAATTACGAAACCAAAATCTGTTCGTCGTTACATCGTACTGAAAAAGCAAGCCAAACGATTTTGCTCACTTCAGACTGATTTGTTGCTCAGAAGTGGAGCTCATCTTCCATTGATTTGTCTTCCTCTCTTCCCCCTCTTACCCATCTCTCCCCCAATACCTCTCCATCTTCCTGTCAGCCACCCCCCTTCGCCCAGACATGTTAATTTTTCTCTCACTCTGCCACACTCGTTTGTTTTTTTTCCCCGACACATTTTGCTTGTGTTGCTCTTGTTTTCACGCCTCGCTGCCTCTTCCTCTTCGCCGTAATCGTCTCCTTTCCCCAGAGGTCCAGTCTTCCATAGTGTCACTGACTGTCTTAATGCTACTCTCTCTTTCATCCCATCTCTCTCCCACTCACATTCACTCTATCCATCCATCTCTCCGCCCCTTGTTATTTATTATTCATGAATCTGGTTCAGAGAGAAAAAGGAATAAGGATGCATCTGCAGCTTCAAGAGGTCCACAGAGTCTGGCAGTGATGCAGCTTCAGACTGATTCTGCTGCTGTATGCTTGGCAGGACTTTTGACTGCTTGAGTAGAAAATACAGTTTGAATAACATTGATGAAGATGCTCAGACAATTTGGTACTAAGTTGAACTATTAGGGATCGTTTTGCACAGCATGAAGGTCTATTACTCACACAGAGTATAAAATAATCAAACAGTACGCTGAATGTTTTATCCTGAGGCTGAATAGGAAGGAGGGACAAAAGAGTTACCGTAGCTTTATATTTGCCTAATGTACCCATGTTTACATCCTGCAGTACTCGGGGTGTCTGGCCCCTGTAATATAAACTGACACTCACAAGTCCAACTACTTTAAAGTCACTCATTCATTCAGCAACACACCATTTGCCAATATGATTTGCATAGACAGACTCTTTGATCAATATGACTGAGAAGCTCTTCATCTGCAGATTAAGCAGCATTGGGAGTGTGATGGACACACTTGGCAGGAACTCCGTTTTGAAAGTTTCTTCCTTTAGTTTTTCATGTCAGTTCATTCACCGATTAAAACCCTTTAATTCCTTTTCGGGGTTAGTCTAGTTTGAATTTCAATAAATGTACTTTGCTAGTTAAATCAATTTGGCCAGCTGTCAGCAGGTTCATTCGGTCCTTTTCTTAAATATCTAAAAGTGTAGCGCCGGCTTCACCATACCTTTTAAGTATTGTGTCCACTCTTGAGGCCGTTTGAAGCAGCTTCAAAGGAAACACCAATCATTCTGTATTCGATATATTCAAGGTGCCACATGAAACTGCTTTTCAGCGGCTGAAAATAGCAGTCATTCTCAAAGAGTGTTGGTAACAGCATGAATGAACTAACCTTTGAAATAACTGAATAGAATCGGATTTAGCAGTGCGTGACAAATCTAGTCCTCTTCAACCGATATACAGTAATTTTGTTATGTAGCTAGTTGATAAATGAGGCAAAAACACTTTCAGAATACATGAGGTAAGAGTTATTGTAGCATCTACATTGCTCTCATGATCGTCTATAACCCGAGAGAATCACACAGAAAATATTTTGCAAAACAAATGAAGAAATAACCACAATGCCCTGAATATACTTTATTTTCCACATTTTAGGGCACATGCAGGCCTCTAGCAGCATGTGTGCCTATTTGTAATCCAACTCTTCTGTCCACTGCTCCATATTTCATAGAATGCCTTTGGCAAAGTTTGACCACGCCCATCTCAATGCTGTATAAATGTTGACCTGCTTCTGTGAAACAGCCAGATATTTGGACATGAAACTGACCGTCTTTAAATGCTCCCAGTGGGGTCTGAAGACTGTTACCAATTGGTCCCTCAGGTTCTCATATTTCATATATCTTACAGCAATTTCGATACTTTACACCACTGACTGATAGTGCCGTGCTGTTGCAGGTGACGCTGTGCTTTCGGGACTGACCCTGTCCTCAATTTCAGATAGAAACATTTAGTTGTTAATTACAAATTTGTTGCTGAATGCCAACTTTGCCTTCTGTTCCTGTGAGAACTCCAATGCAACGCAGTGAAAACAGATGGCAGCGTTGGGGAATTGAGGCATGGCCATTTTCTTTAGCACACCAAGTTGCTAAATTAGAGTTTCCCCTGGATCCCGGCCTCTATTAAGCAGTCCCACCAGGACCATCCACATTTTGGATTTTTTTCAATATCTTCATCATCATCTTTCAAATCTTGCAATTGTCCGGAGGGCTTTGCCACATGGTCCTGAAGGTGGGAAAGGAGGATTTGAGGCCGGAGCCCCTTTATTGACTTGGTCACAGGCCTAACTTCCTCATGTCTTGATCCTGGAATTATCCTTTATGTTTAAAACAACAATACACTTACAGTATACAAGGTATTGTATTTCTTACTTGCTTGATTTTTGCCCTCTACGGTCTGTCGCTCTGGATTTGGGAGCCCCTGTAATTATTTTATTTGAGCAAATATTTACGGTATGCTTTAAAAGGACAAGATATTATTCACATTTTGTGGGAGCATTGATTCCATGGTGTTGCAGTAGCACTCACCACAGGGGGTCGTTCCAGTATACGGTGATTGAGCTTTTGTTCCTCGAGTATGGACCGGAGAACTTTAAGAAGAATACTCTGTCTTAAAATGAGCATGGTACAGGAGGTATCCTTTTTGTGCTTTGCAGAGCCCAAAATACGGCTTGATTTCAGCGGAAGAAAAGGAAATAAAAATACAGTATTCGCACAGGTTCTGTCACATGTTTAAAAGAGGTGCAGGTAAATCTGAGCCAGTGAAATGAAGCTACACCGTGGATGAATTCATTCACCAAACACTAATCCTAACCTGAGTCTTTGACAGTCTGCTTTTTTAAATGGTGACATGACTTTTAATTTGGATTCAGGAAGCACTTAAGTTGTTTTTGTGGCACTGACTGCAGAGAGACTAACTAGTTGAAGGCGTGTTTGGAAGCATATTCAGCTTCATCAAGTTAGCACAGCCTGAGGAGGAACAGGAAGACAGCGGGAGAGAGGTGGGGTGAGTTGTGACAAACGTTGCGAGGCAGGGCCCGGCTCCCTCTGCTGGGACTCCCATGATGCCTCTCGGTTCCTCGTAAACACACTGCTAACAGCTAGGTGAGGCTGCTGCTATAAATAGCTCCACACCAGCCCACCGTGCTGCACAAACAAACACACTCATGCATAAATGTATGCGGTGACACATGCATGCAAGCAGCCATACATAAACACAGGTAGCCACACACTTCCACACTGAAATGCTTTCCTATCTTTCCCCTTCATCTACTCCTCCCTTCCCCCCTGGATGTCTCTCCATTGTGCTTTCTCTCTCCCTCCATCTCCTCTTGGCAGCACTGCTCCTTCTCCTACTTATCATATGCTCTGTAGCAGATGGTGGATATGATAATTACCAAACAGTCTAAACAGTAACCAAATGAAAAATCTCACACACACACACACACACACACACACACACACACACACACACACACACTTTTGCCACCGCTGACAACCCTGAAGAAAAAAATAAATGTCAGACTGAAATTTCTTGTGAAGACACTTTCATAAAATAAAGATTAGAGATATTATATCCCATCCATAATCTCAGAACTGCAGCAGCTCTTTACAGCAGAATGGTACATCCTCCCTTCCTTCCCCCCCCCCCCCATGTCTCCTGATGTGCTCCTCCTCCTCTCCTCTGTTTCCCTACTGTAATAAATGCCCTATTTTCTGGCCCTGTGGTGATGTAATAGCTGCAAACAGCAGCCATGCAACCAACAGTGTCCACATCAACACGTTGAGCCTACGTTGAGACATTCATTTTTCTCAAAGTAAACAAGTATATCAATTTTAATAATTGATTATTTGTTGACATTTTCTTCATGCCGAAACAGATTTCAGCTTCTCTAATGAAAGCATTTGCTGATTTCCTTATTCTTCTATGAGGTAAATTGCTTATATTTAGGTTTTGGTTCGGCAAAGCAGGTAAACTTGAGCCCTGTGAGACTTTGATGGTATTCTATCGACCCTTGAGTCATTAATTAATAAGTGAAAATATTAACTGAAAAGTAAGTGAGTGTAAAGAAAAGTAATATACAATCCTAACAAGTGAATGAATGAAAAGTAGAATGTTCTCACAAAAGTAACCACAGAGCTGGCAAACAGGAACTAATAATGATGGGAAATATCCCCAAAGGCAGACTGTATATTTAACTTTCGTTATCTGAATGTGCACGTCAGAATAACATTTAGATACAGTAACAATAATGTATATTTAAACGGGGAGGGTGAGGTGCTGACTGAATCTCAATGACTTCCATTAAAACTGTGTAGCAGCAGTTTCCATACAAAAACACTTGTGTTAGCGCTGTAGCAGCCCTGCTTTATTTGATGGAGTACGAACCTGTCTGCACCCTCAAGAGGACAGACGCTCCATGTAATCACTGCAACATAAATAATGGCATCCGTTAGCCTCGAGGTGTCAATCTGCCCCCAAACACATCATGCACAACTGCTCCTCTTTCTGCTTTCCTCCCATAACCTCTCAAACATGTTCCTTTCTGCACTGCCTCTTTGCTCCGACGCTTTCTAACTCCTTCATTTTCTCTCCTGAAGCTGTATTACAATTAATGAGGCCATCTTTCATAATTAAAGCAAAAATAAAGCCCTGTCTCCTCTCCCATTTCTTCTGTTCTCAAATGTTAATGAAGCTCTCGTGGAGTGAATCACCCTGTCTGAAAAGAAAGATGATTTTTTTAATTGCTGCTATGTGGATATATCTGAAGTGGTTTTGGTTGAACACACTCGTCACTAACGCTCTCCTGCCTCTTGGAAGTGCTGGAGCTTCATGTCACAAGTGCAGCAAAGGTAATGCGTATATCTCTATGCCCCCAGGTGAGGCTTTACCAATCTTTATAGCCCCTCCCTCCTCCTTTTCCTCCCCTGAGTTTTGCCTCCTAGTGTCCTTGCTTCCTCTCATCATCTCTTTATCATTTCCCATTTTCTTACTGCAACATCTCCCATCCTCCCATCTTCCTTTCCTCATGCTGTATGGCTATATTTCATAATTAGAGCTAAACTTTCTTTTTTTTCTATCAATCCCAAGTTGTGATCACGTCTCCCTCGCCCCTGTAACCATGATACCCGGTACACAGGAGAAATGGCCGTGGTGTGTGTGGTCTCTAAAGGCTGCCTGGCCTATAAATCAACTGCTATAATTCTTTCTATTCGTGAACACACATCTGTCTTAATACACACATATACATATTTAATGTGCACTCTGCAGCACCTGAGGAATGAAGGCAACGTGGGAAGACAAATGATAAATACAAAGGGGTTTGACAGAATGTCAAAGGTTTACGAGGAGCGAAATACCTAGTAATATATTTTAGAGCCAACAATAAATCAATACAACTATTAGTTGGACAGAAAATTAATCAGCAACGACTTTTTATTTACTCATTAGCAATTGCTATTTTCCAAATACAGATGTCTCTTTTATGTGGGAATGAATTCAATTCACAACTTCTCAATTGTTCATTTTTTGGGATTTGAATATATTATGGAAAACCACTGGGAAGCTAAAGAATGATGCGTTTAAGTGATTTAAATTTAAACTGGACTTATTTGTTTGAAAAATAATTACCTTTTTGAGATTATAACCGTTAGACATTTTATGACTATATTTCCAAAATGCAAGGATCTCCTTAACATATTTATTAGCAAAAATTGTAAAACGAAAAATCCATTTAGCTTGCATATGCCTGTCAAATTCTTATGTGCTTTTCTTGCAGAGTAAATGTTGATGACAGAAGCCTGTCCAAAGATGCATTATGCAAAACAGGCTGGAAAAAAATAGGCCAGTCCAAAATGAGCCAGGACTTCAACTTTACATTCCAGCAACATCTTCACTTATCCACATGGAGCCTCAGTGTCACATCCTTCCTTCCACTCACAGCATCAACTAGCACCCTACTCTGCTCTCTCCCCTCCATCATCTAGTGAATGGAAGCTTCCTGGTACATGTGCTCTTTGATCTGTTATCTGCTTTGGCCCTGCAATTGATATCAAGAAATGACACTCAAATCTGATTTCATCTGGGCTCACCCAGGCTCAAGTGGCCATTAAATCTTATTTTCTCATCCCCGGTGGCCTCTAACTGAGCTTGCCAGCCTACTACCAGGAACAAGAAGGGTTTTCCAAAACCTTAACCCTTAAAGCCAGTCACACAACAGCTGCAAACACAATGAAACCTAATTGAAAGCTACTTGAATATGTACATCATTGGTGAAATAACACTTTAGCTTTGTTTCATTGTCTTTTAAATGTCCTTATATACTGTAACTGTTACAGATGTTTTCATTTTGTGCTGATGTTTTCCTTCAAGATATAACAATTAATATTGCACACGAGTTAGAAATCAGTTTTAAATGAAACAGCTCTTATTTTGCTGAACAGCTGTAACATTGCTTCACTTGAGGATTGGAGAGAATAAATGTTCTTCATCATCACAATGTAGAAAATGCCCTCCAGTGGCTTTTCTTCCAGATCTGACTGAGTCTGACTGAGTAAACGCTGACAAAATACTCAGGGAAGTAAACGGTTGATTGAACCGGGCAGTCTCTGAGGCCGCGGAGCAGAAGAGTTTGTTTCCTGCCTTGACATGCAGCCACAGTGGACCGTTGTTGCTTTTGGGGACACTCCGCATAGTAATTACTGAAGGGAACCCCAAAGCACAAAGACCACAGAGAACAGAAGAAAGAGAAGGAGAGTGTAGTCAGGATGACAAACTGTTTCCTGTTGCCGTTGAACCCAATCGCCTGCATAGAAATACACTGCTTAGAGTAGATCGTAATCTTGTAAAGGTATAATGTACCTTTTTGTAATTTATTCCAACACTTAGCTTTAGATCTGCCATCAGTCAATTCATTTCTGTTTGCGTGGAGCATCAGAGTGAATGATTTAGACACAAGGGGGCACAATGGGCACAATGTTTTTGGCAGACGCAGCAAATCAAATACCCGACACGACCTAAACAAATCATATAACAATCAATACAACCACAGAGCAAATTTTTCTCTTTTATCTTATTTTAAATCGTATTTCTTTGCACTGAGCGATGTTTGAACAGCTACTGTGAGCTCTGGTTCTATGCTTTCCCTGCTTTTCTTCTCGTCCTGGCTTTGTGTGGAGTCCAATAATGACCACATTGTTTTTGGTGCCACCAGCATCACTGGTGGCGAAATGCTCTGCCACGCACGCACACGCACACACCCTCCGATCGCAGCAAAGAGCAGGCTTATAAGTGAGTGTGTGAGAGTGAGGTAGTTTGCGTTTGAAAAGCCGGCATGTCCACTGATGTATGTGTCCACATATGTTACCGTCTATCTGTGCCCAGTTGAACACCTGTGTGTGTGTGAGAGTGAGAGAGAAGTAGAGAAAGAGTTGGCCAAGGCAGTGGAAAATGTGCGAGCCAGAGACGATGACGTTGGCAGAGTGGAGAAGGACAAACTACTTCCTGATAAATCTATTCAACGCTTTGACTAAACACTCCAGCAGACCTTCTTGTACTCTTTCTGTCTTTCTTTGGCTCCAGACTTTCGGTTTTTAACTCGTTGCAGTCTAAAGTATAACCAAATAGAAGAAACAAGATTTTTCTGTTATGGATTTGCAGAAAAGAAACATTAAATGGTTCTCATTTGCCTCCCTTAGTTAAAGTAATTTTTATGATTAACATTTTTAATTACAATAACCCCCTTTGCTCTGGCCTTTGATTAGAAAGTGTTATGGCTATAATTTAAAACTTAATTATACACTTTATTGTATTCATCTTTAAACTCTGCATCTGCACACTCAAATCTGAGCAAATTTAGTTTAGACCGCTTCTTCAAGGTAAAGAATAGGTAGCAAGGCATTGTATTCATGCTTCAAAGTGATTTTGTTGTCTCGTCTTGTCTTTTATCCGTTTGATTTCCCATGAGCATGCTTTGGTCCTAGATTGTACTTTAAACTGCACTAACATGTATGTAAGGTGCTATAGAAATAAAGACTTTAGGGTTATTCTTTGCCTCTAGTATCTTCAAGACAAAGGATGATGAGGATGGACATTTTCATACATTGTATCCCACATCATCTCTGAGAATGAAAAAGATCAGGACAAAAAGAGTCCCTGAGGGATTTCCACCTCAACACGAGACGAGGTGTTTTATAGCAAAAACACTTAATGAAACAATAATAAAAGGTGGATACACTGAGGATACACTCTGTCACAAAGATTATTATGTTCACGCTGCAAGGACACACACACACACACACACACACACACACACACACACACACACACACACACGGTCAGTCTGTAAATCTAAGCCTTAATCTAATCAAACCACCCAGCCTCAATTCCACCCATGAGTTTGCGCAACAATTTACACAACAAACACTTTTCTTTCTTCCGCTCCATTCATCTCAATTAACCACAGATTTGACATTTTTATCAAACACATTTGTAATTTAACACACCTGTTTCCCAAAAGAATCCATAATGTGAGACTCTTATGCTTTGTAATCATAATTAACATGTTTGTTTATTTGTAATCACATTAGTCTATTCCTCTTAAGCCTTTATAATGAAACATTATTGGGTTTTGTTTGGTTTTGCTGAGGGCAAACTTTGGGTTGAGAAAACTGACATACAAATAATTGATTGGTAAAATTCGAGACATAAAACAGTAACAATTACAGAACTAATTCTTCCTGTATAACTGTGCAGGTTTAGGGCTTTAGTTCTGTTGTGACTTATTATTAACAAATCTTTTAAAGTAACTTCCATGCATCTAAATGTCCAGGTAACAGAATAAAGGCTGTTGATTCTATGCGATACCCTAAGCAGACCCAGATACAATATGCTCCTGGGATATACAGAAAAACTCAGATTTCAAACTTCACATGCATAACTACAAACTTTTCCTTCTTTCTAATGGACACAAGTGTGAAACAAACAGCTTAAGAGTCTTCAAAGAGTTGCATTTCGTCCTCTCCTGATGTACTCAGTCTTTATCAAAAGCACAAAAGTCAAGTTAATTAGTGCTCAGTGTGCTGTAACCTCAAACTCCATCATGATGCCACAAAATGAAACAGCCCAATTAAATCTCAAGGTTCTGTGAGTCTTTCAACGGAGCACAAGACGAAAACAGGGATTCTGAGAAAAAACAATATCTTCCTCTGTTTTATCACACGAGTCATCATTTACCTCGATGTAAAGTCAGCTGGTTTTTTATACTTATACTTAAGTGATGGGATATTACAGCAATGTGGGCCGGGCTGAATACACTACACATCACTACCGCCAATGTTCCACAATGTGAGTAATAACAATTATTAATGTTATTGTCACATTGAGATACTGAGATCTATATATAAACTAGCAATGCCAGCTAGATAGTCTCCTCTTGTTAGTTTCTTGACTGTCCATGCAGATCTGTGGCCACTCAGTTTGCCCCAATCTAGTCCTAAACTCAACCCATTACACTTCTGCAGCCGACAATTTCATCATTGGAGAGATTTTTCATGCCACTGCAGTTCCTGTTTACCATTTCTACAGCCGTGACATGGTTTATTCATCTGTAAAGTTTCAGCATGTGAGTTGCACTGAGAGTAGACAGCTGCAGTTGTCTAAGAAATAACTTCTGCCTCAGGCCAGCAGCCTGCCTCTTAGCGAGAGAGAGAGACAGAGAGAGAGAGAACACCGAGGATGGAGGGAGGAAAGAGTGCAAGAGGATGGAAAGAGAGAAAACATTTCTGCGACTCGTTTTGCCCTCAGGAGACTGAACAGAGAAACCCATCCACTCTGAAACACACACACACACACACACACACACACACACACACACACACACACACGGCTCATTCTTTGCTCTTGGATAAATTTGCTGGCTCATTGGGTCATTTTAGAAATGGTGGGTAGCAGCCGTTACAAGACTCCGCCTGTAGCTAGAATGACGATGACACCTATAAACGTCTATTTATTGTCCTATTTCTTTTGGCTCATGTCCATTCACGCCTCATATAAGGCAATAATTGTGTCACTCGGACATTCCTGTATCTCAAGCAGGTTTCCTTTTCAGGAGCCTACTGGAAATATGATTATTCTAACAATCATCTTGTGAACCTCTAGGCTTCTAGAGAACACACAATAGTTATGTTTGGGGAGAAATAGCTCAGGATAAAATGACAAAAGTTCAAGATAGTTGATGTGTTAATTTGTGTGGATGTAAATGATTTGCAGAAATACATGGCACAAATGATTCTAATGATGTTTGTTCACAATGAACAGCATACAGAGAACACAGACGAGATAGTGCATGAACCGGTGTGTGTCTCACAATGTGGCATCCTGGCTTTATAAGGAGAGGAGAGTTTTATCTGAGGCAGTACCAAAGACAGATACAGGATATGGAGAGGACTGAACATTCAGCTGGGCTGTCTGGAAAGAGGCTTGTCGTCACTGTGAGATTGTTTTGTTAGTGCTTTAGAGGTACCGCGAGGCACATTTTGATCACTTTGGAGTGAACCAAGCTAGCCATTCCCCCCATTTCCAGTCTTTATGCTAAGCTACGCCAACACGCTGTAGCTTCATATCATGCCACTCTGATATCTATCTGACAATAAAAAGCAATTATCACAAAACTTTCAGAGAGAAAGTTATAGCACAAGATTGTGCTGCCTGTTCTAGGATGAGAGGAGTATTGTTACACTCCGTTCAAAGGAATAGTGACATTTCATGCTGTGGAGATATTAAAAACTGTGCTGCCAGTCGTGTGCCAGGGACAGGGCAGAGAGTGAAACAGGATGCACCGTGTCCCTGCCAAATAAAGTCAAACTGTTCATCTGTCAAGCAGAATAAGTATTATTGTTATTTATAAACTAAACTGAAGGCAAAACTTCAACCTGCTCGCCTGTTTATGTCTCCGATACATCCTGGTGACCGGTCACATGGGTGGTAATGGATGTGATGATGGTAAATGATATCAAATCTCATGTTTCCTCTTGATATGATTATGTTTATAACATTACACACTGGAGAGAGAGAGACGAGATGAGAGGACTGACATGCAACACAGGAAGAAGACTCGCCCACAATCCAGACTGCTCGTTCAACACAGAGGAACGAAGGCAGCAGTGTGACACGGCACATCTAAAGAACCGTTTCATTTAAGGGTAGACAGGAAGCCACAACATAGATTCAGAAGGCTAGCAATCATCAACCGTATGAGTAGCCACACACACATACACACATCATGGCAGCTGGTGCCTGCTAGTCAAAAACACAATCTATAGAGTATAAAAACAGCATTTTAGTAGGATTTAATTGTAATTTGCACAGAAAAGCATGTAGAGTGTGTTTCCATCAGCTTGCAAATGCAAATGAGGCAGAACAAGTCATCCCTAAATACTGCAACAGTTATATTCAAGCTCTTGTGTCTGGTTGAAATAATTATGAATGTTCTTTTAGAGTGGGTTGTATTTAGAGAAGCTTTGGGTTGGTAAGGTCACTGAAGAGTATACACTGTACTCCACTTATCTCTTCATCTCTTTAGTGAGTCTGAAAGTTATTCCTGCATGTGTAGAAAAAGCTTTCTTTAAAATATTAACCAACCACCTGATTCACCATAAAGAGGCTTCTACTGAAGTGAAGTACTAATGACAGAATTTAATGCTGTATGTGGATGGAGAGGCAAAAACCTGCAACAAGGGACCCCCGCGAAGAGGCATGTCTGACGGTGTGATGTCACTTTGGCTGTGCAGACATACGTCACCATCACGGATGTATCGAGCATAAATCAAGCTTAATGACGCCCATTTAGACAAGCTGTTAAGTGTGCACTGGACAGCAGGGCTAATCATCAACCACAAATACCAGGATCCACCAACAACACACTGGCTTTCAACCAGGCACAAACAGAGAAAGAGATGAAATGATTGTCTCCGTCATACATCCCCTCTTTCCTCGACCGCTTATATGACATCTGTCACCGCAAACTAACGCCATCTGAAAGAAGCAAAACGCTAAGAGAGACAGAGGACAGACGTGAGCCGAGTTAACACTGCATTGTCAGCACGCAAGCGCGTGTAAAGAGCAATGGGTTCTCACACACACACACACACACAGACACTGGAGATCAGAGTGCCAGAGCTGTCACCGAGGTCAGTCGGGAGACGTGCGATATCTTGACAGAACTGAAGTGTTCACTGACACAGAAACACATTGAGGAGCCTCACAGTCTGTCCCTGTTCCTGTTAGCGACCAAGAGTGTGTACAGTGGGTACGGAAAGTATTCAGTATTGAGTAGAAGCACCCTTTTGAGCTAGTACAGCCATGAGTCTTCTTGGGAATGATGCAACAAGTTATGAGCAGTGCCTGGTTTTCTCCACACATACCGCTTAGAATTAACGC
>NW_022280042.1:4834114-4860933 GCF_004355925.1 Anarrhichthys ocellatus
AAGGGGTCTGAATACTTTCCGTACCCACTGTATATTTAAGTATGTGTGTGTCCTTTCTACATGAAGTTAAGTCCGCCTTTATTAGAATATTTGGTCTGGACTGGGAATCTGCTCTTAGCTCCTAGCAGGAGAATTAAATTAAATCCATTCATCCTTTCCAATCTTATGCTGTTGTTCTTTTGTTGTCTTTAATATTATGATTACTTCAGCACAGTTAGGGCTCTTAAAATCTAAACCCTTATTATATCCCGTTGCTTGTATTTCTGGACGGGCACTTATGGGTAGAGAACATCTGCTAAATATAAAACATTAACATATTTAGTGCATAATATCTGTCAGATTATACGATCAATTAACCGTGGTTCAATCAACTGAATACCCGGTAACTAACAACCTGTGTTAGCAAATAAAAAATGCATGCTCTTCATTTTAAAATAGCAAACATACTTCTGCTAATTTCAGCATCAAGTACAAGTATCTTGCAAAAAATACAGTACTACAGTCACACCCTGTACAGGGAAATACTGCAGCTACATTTGTAAGACATCAAAGATGTTCTCTTTAATGAGCACCCAGGACACATGATGAGGATGTTTCACTGGGATGAAGGACAGGTGTCGACATTTGGTTGTTTACCAATTATGATGCCGTGTGGAGTCAAAAATGTCCACAAAGTTGCAAAGAAACATGCGCTGGTTTATACACTACTTTGTTCTTGATTTACATTTTAGTGGTTTGTGCTGCATTGTCTTTTTAATGTTGTTCATGCATTATGTAAAGCTCTGCAAATCAACATCCCTTGCCTATCCTGTCATATCTACTGTCTAAATGTAAGGTGAGAAACCATAGTGGTATTGTAAGTACTATAATGATGCTTTTTACAAGAAGCTATTGTTTACTCATTGTTCACATTATTACTCAAACCTGTGCTTGCCCTGCAATGGGAATTAAAAACTCAGATGGAAGAAAATCCATATAAAAATCATATTAAAAGCTAAGAGTGGTGGCTGCTGGTGTTCAGCACTGAACTCAGCAGAGTGTGTGGGCTTCTTTCCCTAAATCTTTAGAGAAATACTCTTGTATAATCAAAAGCATCAACACCAATATGATAACACAGTATGTCCTCATTGCATAAATTAATAGACTATGCCACCAGTACCCTCATTTCCGCTGCTGGTTATATGAGCTCACCTTGTGTCACGTCTTCAGGGACCAGGTGAGACATCGCTGCTTCACTCGGTGGCAGTTTCTGTAACATGAGGAGGGTTGTACATCACAATGCTACCGTCTTGCAGTTAAAAAGTGATACAGAAGATCATATTAATTGGTACAAATTGACATTAATACAAAAAATATTGTATTCACCTCTTCCGCTCTGCGCTTCAACAGTAGATTTTTTGAGTATGTGTTATTTTACTTCTCAGGCCTCTATGCTGGTGGATATCATACCTGTCAAACACAGGTGTGACCAAAAAACTGTTAATTAAACATACTGCATTGCACCTTAAATGAACACAGCTAATTAGTTACACCTGTGGTGTTCATGCAATAAAAAGTACCATTGGTGGACTAACTAGCTTTAGGTACAATTACTACTGTACGTATACTTGAGGTACTTTTTTGTACTACTTCAAACTTCTACTCCATTATTACGCATCACATAAAACTCTCACGGGGGTATTTTTTCTGCATGAGGAGCACTTTTACTTTTATGTTACCTGAAGTTACATTTTGCTACTGTGACGTATATAACGTTACTTCCACTAGTATTTTTTTAATGTTGTATTACTACTTTTACTTTGCAAAAAAGTACTAAAATATCTTAATACTTCCTCTACACTGTCGAAATACATATATTTTTAAATATCCGCCAGGTGAGAGTTAATTAAAACACCTGTGAGCCGTCATATATACAAACAACGGTTACCACATTAGTTTACAGCACTCTTAAAACACTGATAAGCTCACCTTTTCTTCTGATAAAACTTAATGCGGGTTGTTTTCTCTTTCCTTGCTTTCTTTTCATGTTGGGAACTCTTTAAATCGGAGTTTTGGGTTAAAGTATCTCACAACCTGCCCGTTAGCAAACCTGTGGAAGTGCAGACCAGATCAAACCATTTGATCCTCACTGAGAGGGGTGCGTGAAAACACATTTTTGTTAAATTAATTGTATTAACTTGTTTAATAAGCTAATGTTAGCAATATATAATTGCACATTGTTCTTATTTCAATATTCATTATTTCCAAATGTGGCAAAAGAAGCTTAAAGGGCAGTTTTGTTTTTCTCTATTTTGTGTCTTCACCTATAAAGGTTTTAAATTGCCTGTTTTAATTGTTTATCAGGTAAATTAGAAGGTGAATAGTCCATATTTATGTCCACAATGTCTCAAGAGATTATATGTCTTTAAACCTATTTTTATGTTTTGTTTTAAAATATTTTACAAGAAATGTAAAGTTATAACCTTCAAACAACTGAAATGTAATGCCTTTCCAGTTCTGTGGGTAATTCAGCCAAATCAAATAGCTTTTCATCGTCACTATAGCTTTTGGTTTTAATATTTTGTGTTCCCCCCCCCCCCCCCAACACAAAGATCACAAATGTGAAAATGTTCAATTCATATTTAATCTTCTTTTTATCTAAAACGGTAAAATTTTAAGGTAGCTGAGCTGCTGAGTTTTTGCTCTCTTAAAAATCTCCTTCGCTGTGTGTGCTCATATCAAGACACAGCAAGCAGTGCGTGGGAGGACAGAGACCTCATGCAGTAGCTGCTTGAAACTCTCCAGCTTTAAGCATAATGGATAATAGATTAGGCATACCAGGGCCTCTTGGTAAACTAAAACACCCACCATGTCCTCCACCATTCTGAGCCAGGACTGCTTCTGCAGAGTTCATGTGAGGCTAGAGTCTATCCAGCTACCCATCAATCTAAAGCTGCGGGATTGATTTTGACTAACTTCATAACGTCTTAACCTGGCAGCAAGAGTTCATATTCAAGCTCTGGATCCAGCTCTGTGAAATATCACTGGTTCAAGTCTTGTGTTTTCACTAGCTACAATATTTCTGCAGTAAGGTTTTTGTCCATAATCTTGAATGTAGTAGAGCTGTGTGTGGAAAGGTTTCCCTTTAGAGTTACCCAAGTATTCCTTGAGAAAACAAAATAAATCTCATCTTCAGTTACAGGACACACAGACAATTAATGAGCACAGGAAACGTTTGTGGGACCTGACTCGAGCACATTTTTATTGACTGTTTATAACTGTTAAAAACATGTATAAAATTGGTCCTGTTTCAGAAACAAGGCACACATAGTCATGTCAATGTTCAGTGTTCATGTCATTATTAGCATTATCATTTATCAACATCAGCATGTTCCATCTCAGTATTTGTCTAATAGTAGTATCAAGCATTCCCTAATATAAAAACACGTTCCAATTACTTTTCACAGAGGTTAAAATTTTATTCCGAGCAGCAAGACAATATTCATGCAAAGACGAGAGTGGAGGAGAAGACGCGAGCTGACTGGACCGATGGGTCTTTAATAGTAGGTCTCCCGTTCCACCCAACCTGGACACGCAGGGAGAGAAAACAAACAAACACGGGATTTAGAGGCAATTTCTTGGAATATATCTGATCCTATTGAAAAGCATGCAAACATACTGAGAAGATTTAAAAAAAAAAAAAGAGAGGAATAACACCCTCACTAAACATAAGAATTATCCACGAGGCGTGGAGGAAAAACAAGGGAGAAATGAGCAGCAGAGATGGAGAAAGAGGCAGAAAAACAACAGCAGAGGGAGAGAGAGAAGTAGGAAAACACAAGAGAAGATAATAAAAGCATGGATTCTGGACTCACCTCCTGGGCTGCGTCTGAGGATCAGCTTACGGATTTCATCATAGAAAAAGATGAGCAGGGAGTAAGGGAAGGCGCAGAACCACCAGTTGGGCCTGAAAAACACACACACACACACACACACACACACACACACACACACACACACACACACACACACACACACACACACACACACACACACACACACACACACACACACACACACACACACACACACACACACACACACACACACACACACACACACACACACACAGACACACACACCCACACACACACACATACACACACACACACACACACACACACACACACACACACACACACACACACACACACACACACACACACACACACACACACACACAAGAGGTGAGGAACATGATCCAGTGCCCCGGGCCTGCATGAGCAACATGAGGTAGGTGGAGTTTTGCACGATTACGGAATCAACTCGATGTGTGCACGGCTCACTGGCGGATTGTGAGATGAGCCTTTTTTTCTGTGCTTTACTCACTTGAGCGGGTACATTCTGAGGGCGACGTCCATGCCCGGGCAGTAAGAGAGGAAAGCAGCCAGGGCGGTCTCCTCGAACAGTCCAAAGATCAGGATCTTGTTCCTGAAAACACACAGGGGAACAATTAGGACTCACCGTTTGGGACAACGAAACCGGAGACATAAACAAACCAATCCGAGTTGACTGAAAATAGCGAGGATTTTAAAGAACTTCTTCATCTTGGTGCCAGGATTTCAAACTATTGACACTGAGCCAAGGCACTGACGCAAAGCACAGTGTGAAATGCCTTTTAAATACACTTCATATCGTTTAAAGCACAAAATAAACACTGAGGTCATCTAGAGTTCTTCCTAAAAGCACAGCAGCACTACTGAAAAAAGAGGCGTGACATTCAACATGGCAGCAGTTTGAGGAGCAGAGAAGAGACTCGACGTGTTTTCTGATGAAACCTCCACAGCTCAGAGTCGGATGAGGACACGGAGGTGCTTTGAAATATATACTGGGGTGTTTTTGTACTCACTTCATGCCCTGTTGGAAGACAGAGTTCCTCCTGGTCTTACAGATGATCAGATCGGCCCACTGGACGACCACGATGCTGGCGAAGAACGCCGTGTGGCAGGTGAACTCCACGATCTTCCTCTGCTCGTAAGTCTGACAAGGGAACGCACGCACATCAGAAACAGTGTGAACCAGGCGCCGATGGCCAGGTTATGACCTTCTACTTGTGATCTGTGCATTACTGTTACTGACCCACTGCTGCCCATAGCTGTCCTCCAGGTCATTGACGTATTTATTGTCCCAGTTCACTCTGATGCCCAGCAGGGTGGAGGGCAGGAAGCCATTTTCAGCCAAGATCACAAAGTAGGTGAAGAAACCTGCCAGCGCCTGGATCATACCTGCAGGGAGGAGATTATTTTTTTGATTAATGTCGGAAATTAGTTTGTCTTTCGAGCAGTTTCAGACTGAAGAAATTGATGCAGTTAATTACAATTTGAAACCAAGGGTCAATAAATGATTAGGGAAACAAATTGGCCTCGAGGTCTGTCGGGGAAAAATCCGCTAAGAAAGTGAATGAATTTCAGTCTTTTGAGGACTAAACCATGTGTAATTTGATCCATAAATACAAGAGACTCAGCTGTCTTCTGAGGAATTAGAGGCTTAATCAAAATGATGATTAATGTTGAAATTGTTGCGATGAATAAACCATGAAGCCCATCTGATTATTACAAGATGCAAATACATAATAGGAGAATTAGACAGTTGTTTTGAGGAGAACCCGTAAAGAAAATAAGACTGGTCTCATAAGGTAGTACAGGAAGTTCAGCGGGGGGGGGGGGGCAAACCTTTTCCTGGCTTCATTACCAAAGAGGGGAAAATCCAAATCCAGAGACACAGCTCTCTCTCTCTCACACACACACAGCTCTCTCTCTCTCTCTCTCTCTCTCTCTCTCTCTCTCTCTCTCTCTCTCTCACACACACACAGCTCTCTCTCTCTCACACACACACAGCTCTCTCTCACACAGCTCACACACACACACAGCTCTCTCTCACACAGCTCACACACACACACACAGCTCACACACACACACACACACAGCTCACACACACACACACACTCTCACAGCTCACACACACACACACTCTCACACTCTCACACACACTCTCACACACACACTCTCACACACACTCTCACACACACACTCTCACACACACACACTCTCTCTCTCACACACTCTCTCTCTCACACACACACACACACACACACACACACACAATGCCTCTACTGGTTATCTTGGACCACCCAGATGCTGAGCTCCAGAAAAATCTACCAAGGAGACATGGTTTAGCAAACTCCTGGTTCTGGTGTGACTTCAGCCGTGTACTTTGTACATTTCGACTTCTCATCGAAGCGACACAGACTGCTTACCGATCTGTCCGTAGGCGATGCTGATGAGCCGCTCGTTCACCAGCTTGTCTGTTTTGGGGTTTCTGGGCTGTCTCTTCATGATGTCGCTCTCGGCTGCTTCATAAGCCAGGGAGATGGCAGGGACCTGGCAGACGGGACAGGATTGATGAGCAAGTTGACACATTGAACTAACCTTACAGTTTTGTTTCATCCGGCTTCGGTCAACATGCTAAGCTTTTCTGTCTAGATGAAGGTGGACATTCGGCCTAATTCTAAGTCATTCAAATGTTAGGAACTGAATAAACCCGAATTTATGACACAATAACAGGAATAGAGTGCGTACTATATTATTGATTTTGGATACTTTCACCACATTGTAGAAATGCAACATTTTATCAGCACATAAGTCTTCACCATGTCAGTTCCCAGGTCAATGCAGAGGATGGTGACGGTTCCCAGGGGCAGAGGGATGTTGGCGATGATGAAGAAGAGGAAGGGGGTGATCTCAGGGATGTTACTGGTCAGAGTGTAGGCGATGGACTTCTTCAAGTTGTCAAAGATCAGACGTCCTGAAAAAGTAATGTCAAAATTAATATGGCGAGAAAAATTCAAGCGGTTACACTGATGCTTCTTGCGGTCTATTTCCACATTTCTGGAGGTATAATGAGCTTGGCTGCTAAGTCTTACCTTCCTCCACTCCGGTAACGATGGAGGCAAAGTTGTCGTCCAGCAGGATCATGTCAGCGGCCTGCTTGGAGACGTCAGATCCAGAGATACCCATAGCGACACCAATGTCAGCCTTCTTCAGAGCCGGAGAGTCGTTCACACCGTCGCCTGTCACGGCCACAATGGCTCCCTGCAGAGACAGAGCACAGAAGACTTAGGTTAAACAACCACAAAGAATCGAGGACAACAGACATTTCTGAAAGCTTTTAATCCCAATTTGTGTCTGTGTTTGTTTCCTAAATTCTCTGTGACGCTCACCTGTCTCTGGCAACCTTCCACAATGATGAGTTTCTGCTGAGGGGAGGTTCTGGCAAAGACGATCTCAGTGTGGTACTTCAGCACATCGTCGAGCAGCTCTGCGGTCATTTCCTTCAGCTCACCACCGTGGACAACACAGGCCTTGGCATCCCTGGAGAGGAAATCACAGCAGCATTAGGACAACAGTTGTCATCCCACATCCTGTTTCTGAGAGGAAAACTAAGGATGGGGGATAATCAAAGAGGAGAATCATGGGGAAACAGGAAATTCCTTTCAAAAACAGGCAGCGTCGGCCTTGACACCCCTTGATTAAAATAATGGCACCATCAGCAAAAAGCTCTACATCTTACTGAAACATCAGACCTTCACTTCAGACAATTAATACTTTTATTATACATTATCAGTCCCATAGTACAGGGTAGTACATATTATTATATGTACCTTATACATGTTTTGTGTATTTTCATATCTGTGTCTATATATTTAGAGACACAAGACCGCTCAGAACTAAGCTTTAGTATTTTATACACATATTTAGTATGTGTACTAACCTGGGGTTGACTTCTGAGACTGGTACATTCAGGCGGGCAGCAATGTCTTCAACGGTCTCGTTGCCTTCAGAGATGATGCCCACACCCTTAGCAATAGCCTTGGCTGTGATTGGGTGGTCACCTGTCACCATGATGACCTGAGGGAGAAGACAAGTGTTAACACAGAACGTGATAATGTTTTTGGTCTTGAAATGATGCATACATGTGCTGTACAACTGAAAAAACTCACCTTGATTCCGGCGCTCCTGCATTTGCCGACGGCGTCGGGCACAGCAGCACGAGGAGGGTCGATCATGGACATGAGGCCGATGAAGCACAGGTTCTCAGTGGGGAAGTTCACCTCCTCAGTGTCAAAAGCAAAGCCCTCTGGGAACTGGTCATCAGGCATGCTGAAGTGGCAGAAACCTGGGTGAGACGTGAAGAAAATGCTTCACATATTACTGTTTCTCCACCAACATTTTAAAGACAGAAAGATGGAGCTTTAGAATGGAGCTGTGTTGTACCCAGCACTCTCTCTCCAAGTCCCCCCAGCTCAACGTAGGCGTTCTGGAAGGCGTCCTTCATCTCGTCATCCAGAGGCTGCTCTTTGCCGTGCAACAAGATGGTGGAGCAGCGGTCCAAAATCCTCTCTGGGGCGCCTTTCATCACCAGCAGGTGCTTGGTCTCTCCGGGAGTTGCATTCTTGTGGACGGAGAGCTGTGGGACGACAGGTAGGCTGGATTTTAAATCCCAAGTTACGCTGGAACTCATTCATCAAAAAGTGGTCGATGGAGACATGAAAGAACCCAACCACTAGAGGGCGCATATCAACATTTCCCTCCATTACCACCACTAGTATTGTGTTACAAAATGTTTACAAAGTTTTATCGACAGGTTGAACAAATGTCTGCGTCACTTCACCTGCATAGACAGGTTGAACAAATGTAGAGGCTGTGGGAAACTCTGTGGATTGTTTACCTGATATTTGTTGGTGGAGTTGAAGGGGATCTCAGAAATCTTGTCGTATTTGTCTCTCATGCCGCCAACGGATCCACAGCACAGCTCAATACACTTGAGCAGGGCGGCTTCTGAAGCGTCACCGGCTACGTCTCTCTGTGGATTCAAGCAAAGGACAAAGAGTTGGATCATATGGATCATGTACTTATTTACAATATATTGTATACAAAATCTGATAACAGAGATACACTGAGAATAACCTTTGATAAAAGACGAGAGTTGTGTTTCTGATTTACATATTACAATTTATAGCAGGTGGATGAAACAGATGAATTCAGACCATCTTAAATTGCAATGATTCGTTCCACAAAAAGACATTCATGATTAAAAGAACCTCCTCCAAAACTATGCAGTTTGAGAAAGAAATAAACTCGTCAGTACTCGTGAAGGAATAAATCAACGGGTCTGTCTGGCCACCTCTTGCTATAGCTGCAGTTATATATTTCTGAAAGACCGTTAATTATGTTGAGTTTCCTGCCAAGTCATAATGCCAAGTCACCTCCCACACAGTCACTGCATCTTGGGACTTGTCGGGGTATTGTATCCAATTTAACAAGATGTTTGAAGGAGGAAAAATATTCCATGAGGTGAAGATCCTGCTCTGTGCTTATTTACAAGAGATGGTGTTACACCAAAAGCCAGGGATATCTTCCTCCACTGGTGAATTGTTTAGACTCTTTAGTGGTCAGAATGGGTGAACTAGAGCAAAACGTTTAGTGTTTGGTAACCAGAAGAGTTAAGAGGAGGATATTCATCGAAGGTAATAAGCTTTTCACCTTCAGGATGGGGACGTTGGTCTGCTCTGCCAGGAAGACGGCGCGGTTACACAGTCCAGCGACTCTGGCCAGGGCAGCCCAGGTGGCAGAGCTCTTGTCGAAGGAGGTGCCGCTCTGGTTCTCTGTGGTGTCGGCCTCGTGGATCTGGTTGTCGAACCACATGTGGGCCACGGTCATCCGGTTCTGGGTCAGGGTGCCGGTCTTGTCGGAGCAGATGGTGGAGGTGGAACCCAGGGTCTCGACAGCTTCCAAGTTCTTCACCAGGCAGTTCTTCTTCGCCATACGCTTAGCAGTCAGAGTCAGGCACACCTGGAGACGGGAATCAAGTGTTTCAGCTATAACATCTCAGTCTTTGAACCTATCGAAAATGAGACTCGGGGCAGAAATGCTGGAGAACTCACGGTGACTGTAGCTAGGAGACCTTCTGGCACGTTGGCCACAATGATACCGATGAGGAAGATGACAGCCTCCAGCCACCCATACCCGAGGATGAGCGAGAGGATGAAGAAGGAAACGCCCAGGAAGACGGCCACGCCGGTGATGATGTGGATGAAGTGCTCGATCTCCTTGGCGATGGGAGTTTTGCCGCCATCCAGACTGGACGCCAGGGTGGCGATGCGACCCATGACGGTGCGGTCTCCGGTGTTGATGACGACTCCGTTGGCGGTACCTGGAGAGAGCAACAGATTGTCTCCATTAATAGCCCTTTCACAACTTTCATATTCCTCTAACTTGAACTTAACTTTAATCAAATGAAATCTGTACACAACTAATATTGACGCAGTGACTTTTGTGTTGTCTATTTGTTAGTTCTCTACCTTCAACACAGTTGGTGGAGAAGAAAGCAATGTTCCTGGTTTCCAGCGGGTTGTCGCTGGAGAAGTCAGGAGTACGAGTCTGAGGCTCGGATTCACCGGTCAGAGAGGAGTTGTCCACCTGAAGGAGTGAGAAGTAAAGCAAGACTGAACCACCAAAGATATCCAGAGGAGTGAGAGTGACGTGATGTCTACAGGACAGTGTAAAAAAACAATGACTGCCATTGTTGAGTGGGAGAATAGAAGAAGATGCATTTAATCCCAAATAAAACTTCAACTAAGGAACAACTCGAGTCAGTCAAAAGAAACATGAGAATAAAAAAAGTAAACTTAACAACTTAACAACCACACCTGTCAACATATAGTATTTCCCATCAGATGTTAATCAGCTTTAACCATGACAGACTGTACGGTGTGTGAGTAAATCATGATTTATTTTGTCTCAGTATCCACTTGCTCCATGTTTGTACTCAAAAACAATAAAAATACATAAATATTTAACATCTTAAGTGCAGTTGAAGCCACTGCTCCAAAGTCTTTGAGGTACGGACCTTACAGCCATGAGCAGAGACGACTCGCAGATCCGCGGGGATCCGGTCTCCACCCTTGACCTCCACCAAATCTCCGATGACCACCTCCTCAGCGTTGATGCTCTTCTTCTCGCCGTCGCGGATGACCAGGGCTTGCTACGAGAACAACGGTAAAATATGTGTTTTCAGGGCAATTTCTTAACAGGATTATATACAATTGTATTCCCAGTAGCGAGAGATTGTGCAACATGTTGTATTATTTGTCACTGTCTTGATTGTAGCAAGTAAGTCAGGAGAAACTCACCTGTGGGACCAGGTTCTTGAAGGAGTCCATGATCTTGGAGCTCTTGGCCTCTTGGTAGTAGGAGAAGCAGCCAGTGATGATGACGACAGCAGAAAGCACGACACCCAGGTACAACTATAGAGGAGAGAAAAGACTCAGTTAGTCAGTTCATCTTTGGTGGTATCAACTCTTTATCTCACACTAACAAAGACCCCCTTACGTTATCGTTGGCCGGTTCGTCTTCTGCGGCAGCCTGGATACCGTAAGCCAGGAAGCAGAGGATGGCACCAATCCACAGCAGCATGGAGAACCCACCAAACAGCTGGAAAACACCATAAAACAACATGCAAGTTTCAAGACGTTGCCGGTTTTCACAGTCTGCAAAGAATCGATTTGCATTTCTACAATTTGAGTACGCAAAACAGGATTCTGTGGCACTCCTGACTAATACATTTCAGCAGAGAAGAAGTGACTTATACCTGTCTACAGAACTTGACCCATTCGGGCGTTGTGGGGGGAGGTGTGAGGGCGTTGGGGCCATCTCTGGCCAGGATCTCTTTTGCTCTGGAGTTGGAAAGACCCTAAAAAAGAGACATAAAAAATGTTTCGACATGGTTTGAGTTAAGCATGTGTGGTTATGTCAGTGTAAACTGAGGAAAATCATAAAAGGAAAACCTGTGAGACCTGTTTTTTGCTCTGCTACTTTACAGCTTTGGGACAAGGACGAGTCTTGTTTCCTGCCAAACGGCTTTATTTGCTAAACACACACACCGCTATTACTTGGGGATGTGGTGGATTAAAGTTTGAAACAAAAACATCAGCAACCCCATCGACAGGAAGAAAGAACTCCGTAATCTTACAATTACTGCGTCCTCCTTCAATAATCTGTGTAATTAGACAACAAAACGTGCAGTTAGCTGTCATTCACAGCTTGGGATATGGAAAGAGTGATAACAGAGTGAGCGGGAGACAAGACAATCAGGTTGTATCTCTGCTATTATTGAGCCGTGCGTACTTAAACACGGTCATGGTTTTCTTAAAGTGTAAAAAAAAAGGAGAAGAAATCAAAGAAAGTGTGATTGAAGGTCTCTTTGGAGGGCGACCAGGATTAAACCTCACAGTTTTTTATCTTGTTGGTAGAGTGCTGTAGTAAATGAGTCCTAAAACCAGGAAATGAGTTTGCATTTTCCAGTTTCCTCGTCTCAAAGTCAGATTTTGGTTAGATGCCTGAAATAAGGTCTGTAATTAGCACAAGCTTAACAGATTTTCTTCTGCATAAATACGTCAGTAAACCCCCTACTAGTGAATTTCGAAGCTTTTACATGTCTTAAAAAAGGCGGTCGCTAACAAGTGGCTGAATGAAACTACAAAACAACATCACTCAGAACACTAATCCGCCCCTGGCTTAGTGGTGGTGACGTGAAGTCATGTGACCCTGGTCTAGTTCCTCTATAGCCTATCGTTATCGTATTGCATTCAGCGTCATGCACTTGTGTTTGCCACAGAGCTGATTTTCTGCAATAATCCAAATGGAAAAATCCCATTGGCTTCTAGTCGAGGGAGCCGGTGCGATGCCAACTTCCGGGTTGGCCGACAAAAAAAAACGTCATCCCTGCAGCGCTCTATAAGACCGGTGTTCCTGCGTGAATGAAGTCTTTGTTTTGGATCAAACTGAGACAGATCAGACTTCAGAGGATAATCAGCATCAGTGGAGCATTTGGCCAGTGTGCGGCTCTACTGGGTTGTGTAATGGGATTCTGTGTGTGTGTCCTCAGCGTGGTGAAGACCATGGTCCAAACAGGAAAATTACATTTTGTGTAGCAGCTGAGTTTCCCCCTTTTTCAAAACAATGTGACATTTATTGACTCTTTCAAAGGTTCAGTTCACTCAAATGACAACTTTTTCCTTCCTCCCTAGTGGTTTCCAGCCATGCAGACAGTTTTGTATCTAATATCTTAATGGACAGACACCACTGGGACTGACCCATTAAAATCATTTCCCCTACGTGAGTTACTGCTGCTACTTTGCACGAATCTAACACACAAAACATCTACAAGTGAAAGTGCGTCTGTGATTTTGACCTCAGTTTGTACTGTGACATCTTCCCTGGCCTCTGGCTTTATCTGCCTCTGTGGCTCACACACTCAAAAACAAACACACACACACACTCACCCTGGATAGGTCGGTCCCATATTTTCTGTGGAGTTCATCCAAGGTTAGTTTGTGATCATCCTATGGAAAGAGAGAGAGAGAGATTGAGAGACATTTGCTAAACCAAGCTAAAACCCCTGTCATTTTAAACCTGCAGATATTATCTCCTTTGAGGATTAAAAAATGTGGCGTCAGGTCCTCCAGAGGGACACAGGGAACATAACGATGACAAGGCGAAATCTGATCAGGATTATGGATGCACGCCGGTCCATACAGTGCGAGGATTATTCAAAGCGGACATTCAAGTAAAACTAGAGTCTGCTGATGGTTGAAAACTCGCAGCCAAACACAAGCCCTAAGCCGTCATGAGCTCAGTTACATACGGACTCATCCAAACAGTTTGCTGCCAGTAAACAGTCCGACTGATACACTGGTGTTTGCTCCACAGAGTAATGCTCATGTGTTGAACTCACATCAACAGCGGTGTCATCAACATGAATTTGTTGGATGATTTAATCACAGAAAGTGTTGTTTCAGGTAATTAATTGATCATAGAGTCTATCATTTAGAAAAAGGGCTCATCCGGTAGCAATCTGTTCATTATTAAATGAAAGAGCCGAGGGAAAGTGCAAATTACAGCGGATCTGCAAATGAGCAACCAGAGAATCTGGCACATTCATGTGCCTACACTGTTTGTTGAATAACGCCTACAGCGAGTGAATGAATAGAGATTCTTCCAGCGTAAATTGTACGATCTGCAGTAATATCTGACTCCCACCTTTCATTTTTGTCATCCTGCGAAACAACAAAGCATTGTGAGCTTTATACAAAACGCAGGAGAGTGAAACATCCCCAGTAAAGAGGCCAACGCTGGTTTACTCACGTAGGTGACAAATTCTTGAATTTTACATTTCAGTTTTCTTTCCCTCAGCGACTACTTCTCCATGAAATAAAAGCTGCACAGCCTGCTGCATCCGGACAAAATATCCATTATATAAGTGGAAATGTTGAATGTAATGTTGAGTGACCTGTTTTATGAATGATGTTTGTGCAGTAAAAGCACATTTCCTATGATAGACGGCAGCTTTGTTCTCGGCTACTGTTCGTCTACAGTGAATGAATGAAGCAAGCATCAGTTCACACCCCTCAGTGTGTCCCATTGTGTTACGTAAGTACAAGTTTACATTGACCTCTTAAAGCATAATGTCTCACATCCACTGCTTGGAGTATACATGAGTCCTGTGTGAACTTAGACATTTACATAATGGTCATTTGAACACAATGGTGACGTCCTATCTTTTTACATTCACACTCTTAACGGCTGGAGGAGAAAATGGGTGCAATTGCCACCGGTTTGCATTATAATAGGCGAAGGGCTATGTGGATAAAGTGCTATCACATGCCCCAAACTACTCTCTTCTTTTGACCGTTTGTCAGCAGTTCTTTTGAAGCCTGTGGGGGATTTCTTCACCAGCTTTGATAGTGCGGCTCGTAAACACACACATATTTAAATCCTGATTGGATGGCCTAACACACACACGCCTGCACTACTTTCTTGTGGACGGTTGATGTTGTACATGATGCTATATTTGGCATTTTCTGTTGGACTTTGTCTCATTTTATAAAATCACTGGCTGCTATGGGAATATTCCGCTGGACTTTGACGCCTGAGTTAATTGCATGATGGTGCAATAATGATTAACATGTCGGCTTCATGGGCTCCATAGAGACACACCTTCACACTTATTACTCCTTTACTACTTACCGATATGCTATTCTTCTTAAACCGTGGTTCAAATCTGAAACCTGAGGATCATCAATACCCTGTTGCCCAAAATCAAACCTTCTGAAGACACAATGTGCTTTGGACAGTAGGCAGACACACTAAAGACACCGCCTGCTGTTGATTGCAGTAAATGATATGCTAAGTTAAGGAGGTCATGGCATTGAGATGTCCTTCAGCGGCGGCAGACTTTGAGATCTGGTTAAAGCGTACCGAGGACAATAATCATTAATATGTCACAGAGATAGAAACTTTATTACCTAATGACCCACAGGACTCTGTGACCTGGGGAGTGACATTGGGCAGAGACTGAAAAATCCCCACTAATTAAAGAATTAATTGTAAAACTGGCAACAAGCCATCACATTCATATAAATGTAGTTTTTTGAAAAGTTACTTTAGTTCAGCGAAAAACTGACAGCGTCAATCAACCTTCACTTGATGACCCTGTGAAAGTCAAAGAGCAGCTTACAGCAAAATGACAGAAAATGATCATTATGATACGATCCAATCATCAGGGAGACATTTGAACAGGTTCACTTGTATCTACGTCGGGCTTTGAGCTGAACTTGAGACCTCAATCTGCCTCCTTGTGAGCTGACCTTGTGAAGGACACTATCCTACAACACAAAAGACGCTTTGTCTCCAACAAGACGCTTACGGGTCGTGTGTGGACCACCATACGAGAGAACCGCTTTAAGAAGAGCAAGATACTCGAAGCTACAGATGAAACACCTTTAATGAATGTATATCTGCCTATAAAACGCCACCGTTTTAACATACAGTGGGCGGTATGATATCATTCAATCGCTCGTCTCCTTTATTGGGGATGAACTGAATGCCTCGCTGACCTTGGGAAATGACCGCCGCCAGCTACACATACAGGCCGAGAAAGAAAAAGAAAAAGCTGACACAAGTGGAAACTGGACAACTGTTCTACACAGGAAAGCCACCGAAACCTCTCTGCGTGCAACTTAACAACTCTGCACATTTCTGTGCATCTGAGTGCAGTTTGGTATCTGCATGATTGTGGCTGGAGGTGAAATGAACTACACGTGATCTGAGAGTTTGAACGGAACTTAGAATCAGATTAATTTGTGTTTACGGGCTGCAGAAAAGGGAGCAGTTCATATGTTTTGAGAAACTGAAGACAATATTGACAACAGAGCCTCTGACCCGACATTTCAGCGTTGAAAGCTAATCTAGATAAGCATGACTTAGAAGTTAAGTATTGCTGTGAACTCCTTAATAACACGTGACAGCACATGCAGGCGTGTAAGTAGCAATCTTTATGAAATACGGGTCAGACAGCTACATCTCATGTGACTAGCCGAGAGGTCAAAGCAGAGGTTTGTCTCGGCCGTGACTGTAACACTGCTGTGGTTGATGGCAGTGGCCAAGAGTGTTAACATGGCCTGAATAAAGCTGTCATTAAGCATGAGGCAAACAATGTACAAGAGGACAATGGTTGTTAAGTTAAACAAGGTCAGCGCCTGTTCCTCTCGGCTTGAATCGAGTCTGATTTTGCAAGTTACAACACTTTTAAAAATAAAATACTCTGTACTTTACAATTACAGAGTGGTTTTACATTTCTTTGTGTACTCACCAGGTCAACTTCTTTCTTCAGTTCCTCCATATCCTTCTCCCCTTTAGCCTTCTTCGATTTCTTGTCCTTGCCATCGGAGGTTGCCGCCAATTTGTACTCATCTTTCCCTCTCTGGATTGAAGAAAGTGAGAAAAAGTAAGCGTCTGAAGACCGAGCACACGTGGGAAGTTTGCTCCAAGGCTTCCTCGTAAGTTGCACCAGCAGGAGCGCAGAGCGGTGTCAACTTTGCTGTTCAAACATGCTGTAAAACGTATGTTAATCATTGTTACAGGGATTGTGAATGACTCTCATAAATATCTCCGATTTAAAAAAAGAAGTTTGAAGAGTTCCCTGAAACTGTGAACAAAAAAACTGAAGGCATGCACAGAAGATTTCGAAACTAAGGTACAAAGTACTTCAGGCGATTCACAACTGTCAAGCTTAACCAATGACTCAAGCTCAAAACTGAAAAGCACAACCAGCTTAACCTTAACCTAAAGACTCTTGAAAAACTAGTCCAAAACATGTGACAAAGCTCCAATACTTACTCCCAGCCCCATGGTTGCAGTGCAAGTCTGAGAACACTCAATCCAATTGTCTTTTTAAATTGCAACTTTCCTACTCCGCCTCTCTCTCTCTCTCACACACTCTCTCTCTCTCTCTCACTCACTCAGCCCTGAGTTCTGCACTCTCCAGAGCAGAGAAGATAGGTTGCTTTGCATTAGCATACCTTTATACCCACAACTGGCTCACCTGCCCTGAGAGGAGGAGCTCGGGGGGGAGGGGGAGGGGGTTGGGAAGGGGTAAAACTGGACAGGTGAGTAGTAGTGTGGGAAAGGGAGGGGGTGTTAGTGGGAAAGGGAGGCAGCGGTGGAGGAGGACTACAGGAGAAAGGGGAGGGGTAGATCTTGCTCAACTTCCCTGTTTTGTTCTCACCGCTTCCGTTCCTCTTCTTTCGCTCTTACTCATTCAGTCTCTCTCCTCAATCCATTCCTCTTTTTCCATTCAGCTTCGTCGCGACCTTTACATGCGACAGGTAGGTGGTTTGGACAACCAAAACGCCCACGCCCTGCAGAGTGAATCCCTCCGAGTGGTGTGTCCTGCCTGTGTGCGCTCCATTTACAGTACAAACAGAGATGAAGGAATGAAAAAGAAATAGTGGATAGTGGAAAAGGAATGGGAGACAGACAAAAGCAGAGCTTTTTAGGTGAAAGTCCAGCTCTGCAGGTGATTAACTGCACAGAGCTGAAAGGTGCATTTGAATAACAAAGACCCAAGAAGAAAAAGGTGAGAAGCTGATAAAGACTTGGGAGGAAGGTTGAAGGAAACCTCATAGCAGAGATAACAAGTGGAATGCAAAGGGAGGAATCCTTTAGCTTTCCCTCGCTCTCTGAGGTCAATGTGCCCTGGAAGAAAACTACCTTGTAATTGATCCTGAGGTCCTTTCACCTCATGAAAAGTCAGAATGTCTCTCACAATGCTAACACATTGTGTTTAGATATAGATTCACATTGCTGCCACACTGCGTGAGCTCAAAAAGGTCGTTGGCTGACTAGGATTAATATACGTTAATCATCCACAGAAATGCGCGGAAATCAGATTTGAAACCCAGCTCAGGTGAGATTTAGGTTTCTCGTCCAACCTTGAGCAAAGCTCAGCTGCTACTCAACTAGGAAATGGATATTAATTAACCAAAAGGTTTGCAGCTACAAGTGTAAGCCCCACCCTGGTGTTCCTGCGCTGAGCAGAAATCTTAAGCAAAGCCATAAAGTTTCACTGAGAGGGTTTTAAATGAATGATTGAGCCACACAATGACCCGCACACTCACTGTGTCCTTGAACAGACAAAGGGATTTCTCAACTGGTCAACAAGCTGGTACAGAAAAGCGAAATACCAAAAATAACTATGGCATGTGCATTAGTGCAGGAGATGCACTGGACAAAGGCTTTATCTTTTATCTGTGGCTGCCACCTTAGCTCGTGACCCTGAAGTCCCTCACACAACCAAGAAGTGGCTTTCCTGTTCATTGAAACTCACAGGGAGGAGGAGGGCTTGTCCTTGTTGGCTGGCTGGCAGCTGGATGTGTTTGTAGTAAACTTCCTATTGTTTATAGTCACTAGAGTATGCAGGGAGGAGGGGGACGTTATCATACAAAGATGAGGGGAGAGTGTGAAATAGGAATCCTCCGAAACTGGAAAAGAAAAAGGTAAAAGATAGACTAGAGCAGTCAAGTTTTAGGTATGGTACAATATATGCAGCTCATTTTGCTGCTGCTGTAGCAGAATACAGGCCTCGGCAACCTGCCACGGCAGCGCAGTCTGCAGTGCATTGAATTCAATTTGTTCCAAATCCATTCATGAGGAGAAAGAGCACGGTGATGTAAGAGATAGATAACGGGAGAAAGGTTGAGAGAACCCTTAAGGGGACAGTTCAACCCAAAATAAAATTCAATCCAATTACCTCTTACCCGCGGTGCTGTATAACCACTGAGACAATGGCTGGAGCTCGCCACAGTACAATAGAAGCCAAGGGAAACTGGTTTGCGGTGCTGTCTCTCGTGACAATCGGCGGATTCATTGGGATGCTAACGAACAACATGTGCTTCACGGCCCATCATGTCAGGAGCTGGAGATGTGCTGTGCGTACTTTCACCACCTGACATACGACCACACCTTCTATTCAAACACATTCACACACACACAAACACACTCATTGAGACTTCCTGTTTACACTTTTATCGGTGGGATTTGTACTTGAGCATGTTTAAGTCTTTGGGAAATCGACCTCCCACGCAGCAGTGATGTCTCTCCTGCATCTATAAAACCAAAGGAGCAAACCATGATGGAGCCTAAGCGGTTCCCTCAGAGTTTTTACACGACTGTCGGGGGTTTCAGCTCCATAATTAATGCAGTGTACGTTCTTGTTTAACCCCAAACAACGCTCTGACAATCATAAACAGCTTGGGAGGCGAAGACGTAAACATGGCCTTTGGAATGTCATTGTAGTAGGAGTACAAGGAGTAATACTGATATTATCAGAGTAAACATACCAGTAAGTAAACTGTCACTTAAAGGCCATATTAGTGGGATTCGGAGACTATATTCACAGCTAAGCACCACTAGTGGTATGTGAGGGAGTATTTGTTCTTACTTTTTAATACGTTCTGTGCGTTCTCCTCCTGACACGAGTTTAGGGCATTAAAAAGTCATTAAAGTCACTCTGGCTCCAGCGGCCTGAACAAAATGTACATTTAAATGTTCCTTTGGCTAAACGTGTAGATGAGGGTACATTGTAAATGTTTCACTCGGCTGCAGATTGCCCTTGTAGTATTCAAACTGTCCTGACCTTTGTACCGAGGGTGACGTAGAGGCATTTTGAAACGTTCAATAATCAAACCACAGCCACTAGTGTTTTACACTTGATAGAGGTCCAGCACTGAGTCAGACTCAAATAAATACAGCTGGAGACAGTCCACATCCATCCGAACAGATACATGATGACTCCAACACCACTAACTGAGATTACACTCTGATACCAGCAATCTGTCTGAAGTTTATTTGGCAAAGATAGAGATGTGTGTTTACTGAGCCTGCTTGCCTTATGCTTGACTTAAAAACGTATGTCGTTCAGACATTGTAGAGCTCATCAGAGCTCTGATGGCCTTGAATGAAAGCCAAGAGTATTCCTTTAGAATTACAGCAAACATTTGACAGTAAAATAGCTATGAAGGTCCTTACAGAGCACCTATAAGGCCAAACACAAAGCCAAACACACGTGCAGTGACTTTTAGGTTGTCGGGCTACTTTTCACTGCTAATTCAGTGTAGCGGGGGGGCCCGGAGAAAAGTCACGTTCACGTGGAGTCATTCCTCGTCCTCCAGAGAAGCCTGAACAGACAACGACCTATTGTTTTCTCCAGCAGCCGTCGATTTCAACAACTCAAGACTAAAAACGAACAACTCGTTTACAGCCTTTTGGGTTTGACTTCATGTTCCATCTTTTTAAATGACACCAAACAGCTCACAGTGAAAAATAAGCCACTACGTGTTAAATTCAAGTCAACATTTATATCATTCTGTTGACGATCATCTGAAACATACATATAGCACACAGTGGAGAATATTGGGAAAGACAGCAGCGAGGAAGTGAATAACAAATTCCCACCCACCACATCATAAGAACAGTGTGTTTCTCAACCCACCGAGCTTCCAGGGCTCCCACAGCACACTGCTGTATTGTCACAGCACAACGCAAGTTATGTAAGTAAGGACATGTCTATAAACCATCCCAAGACAGCAACGTTTTCTGTGCAATCAAATGAGCTTTCTCGCCGGAAAACGTGACTTTATTCACAGTAAATGACATCCAGTAACACCTCCCTCTATGCTGTCAATCCCTTCATCTTGAGAGTTAACCTGCACATCTGTCTGCCTTCACAGCAGATTTGTCTCGTACAGACTGTAAATGTACTTAATCACTGTAAGATCAGTGGGAATCGTGATTAACTGAAGGAGAGAGCAGATTATCTCTTTGACTCACAAATCAAATTGTCTCATTTTTGAATTGCTACTCGGAGGCGTTCTGTGTTTTCCACTTATACGTGAACGACAGTGTACTCACTAAAAGTCTCTTACAGGATGTTGAGCTCTAAATCACGCTGAACAAGATGTCACCTCTCTCGTTTGCCTCTGCAGCACATTTGGAGAGCGAGTCACAGAAAGTTCTCAGACGACAGAGCAGGAGCAGAGCCTGTGTTATAACAGATACTTATGAATCACGTCGGAGATTAGATGACTTGATCTACTGGCCTGTCTGTAGGGCAAGACTGAAGACTATCTGATGCTCTCAAACCTAACGGGGCGCAATTGAAAATGACAAAACAGCAGGCTTGAGCAGGCATTACTGCTCTAAAAAATAAAGCTTTAAAAACACGTACAAAGAGCAACTCCCTGTTAATGCTATTGCTGTCCCACATTTTGGAGCATTGGCTGGTGACACCTGCAATTCCCGTAAGAGCACACTGATGTTATTGCCAGCTTAATGCTTCCATCACCAATCTGCCTCAGTATTAAGCACCAACAAACCAGGAATAGTTATTTTTGGTCGCAGAGCCAAGAGACTTTAAAGAGCATCATGGTCTGAACTCCCAGAAAGAGACTTCACATACCTGCTTGAAATTCCCAACCCAGGTGTTTGTGACAGGCTGTTGACTCTTAGCGCTCAACATCAAGCTCAATTCAGCAGATGTGGCTTCAAATTTGAAATGTTTTAGAATTGTTTCGGGGCGAACAGAGATTGCTGTCGAGCGGATGACACCAGAACAGAATAAAGATGGAGATGTCCTATAAAGCCTCAAACAAACGTTCCTCTTGCGAAAAGACATCATCGACCCCTCAGTCTCCTTACTTGTCTGCTACTGGGGATATCTGTGTCAAAGCCCAACATGCTTCTTCTGGAGAACACGTTGGATGAAAACCAGTAGGCTCTCGCCCAGGCTGGTGAGCCTGATAAGGACAACAAGGTGGCCTCCCTGATCCCCCACCTCATCTCCTCTTAAAGACAAGACACAATAAAGGACAGTAAATTGCAGTGAAATGGATGGATCATAAATGCACAATAATTAAGAAACACAACAACCAGGCCAGACTTTGCGAGAGAGAGGAAAAGAGAGACACACAACTGAGTGTGCTGCTATTTATAGGTCCAAACATTTGCCAGAAAGCCTGTTCCTTCCAGGCCAACTTGTATCAAAGAGAGAGCAGGCAGGATTTATGAAATTGGGTTTTTACATCAAAGGAGAACTGGTGTAGAGTTGGTGATATTAAGGATACAGCATCAACGTATGCAAGACATAGGACAGCTGATAGATGTATTCGAAAACAGGCAGCAACGACAAACATTACAACATATTTGTCATGACGTAAACGCTCAGTGGTTTGCTTTGGTTCCTGCCAGATCACATTCCTCGTACGGGGAAAAGTCGGTGGAGAGCAAATTGGATTGGTATTCCTTTCAGTTTCAACTCGTGTGACGATGACAGGGATCGAGTGATCTCTGAGAGGAAGAGAAGGACGGCCCGGCAGGGTGAGAGATGTGCTTTTCTAATTTTGATTATTGTTATCAGTATTAGGGTATTCACTACCTGATGAGGTCACTGTCAAAGCTGCAAGCAGGTATTTCAAACTTAACCTGGAATGAAATTAAACAAGAAGTTAACTGTGATGATCTTGGATTTTTGCAACCATAAAGTCTATCATCTCAAAATGTATCTATAGCTGCCGAAACAAGTATCAAAATGTCTTCAATGTGGTTAAATGCAAATATTAGCTGCCTTTAAATTTAAAATATTCTGGAAAACTACTATTTGAAAGGCCTGCACAGAAAATCTCCCGTTGTGTGCTTTATGTGTGAAAAGGAAACTACGGACAACATTATCCAGAGGTCACATGAGAAAATGGCCAGAAAGAAAAAGGAAAATCCAGCATATAACTTCATATAATATATTAAGGACTCATGATCTTAAATTGTATAATATTGCACAAATAAATAAATCTAAAGACCCAGGTATCGCCTTTTTTAAAGTAGCATATGCTTCACTCTGCAGTGGAGAAGTAGAGCACATAGAAAACCAGTGAAAGAGTGAATGAAAGGATAAAGAAAGAAAAGAGTGACTGTAGGCACTGCCAGCCTGGCTGATCCCAAACCCTGGCAACAGCAACAAAGAGCCACTGTCCCTGCTCGCTCGGTGCCTCACACACTCACGCATGAATACTGTACTGTGTCCACGCCGGCACACACGCAGACAATGACCCCCGAATGGGAATATTGTTTTAGTGATTTCCTTGTGAACTTTCCTCAAGATGCAGTGCTACTTTAATCAATCAGTGTCTGGTTTGGAGTCAAAAGATCAAGAGGTCCATGTGAATGCGTTGACCGTCGAATGCTGCAGATTGTTAAGGAGTCATGAACTCATTATAAGGCGAAGGTGTTGCTTAATTGTCTGCGCTTGGAAATCTTTCTTCTGCTCCAAAATCAACATCCACAGCTCAGGCTTTCAGCTGACAGGCTGCTGAAGTGAGCTACATTATACAGTCAATTGTCATTTTGAATTGCCATAATTGTAAACACGCCGCTAAAGACTCATTTTCGCTTCACCTACCAAAACAAGATGACACATAATTGTTTTAATGATTATCTTTACACCTTTTCAATTAGTCATTTCCTCCCTGTCAGCTGTCCCGGTAATGCAGTATTCACGTCATCTGATTTAGAGCTGCGGTGCATTGTGTGTGCCGAGTGAGGCTTTCAGAATAAAAGCCCTGCTGCCGGGTACTGACATTCCTAACCAAAGTTGTTTTCACTTCCCTGACAGACAGCAATAACAGGACCTCTGCTCGCTAACTGGGTCAAAGGTCATTGAGCCGGTGGAAAGTTCTCAAACTCGTAGAAAAAGATAAATCAATGGTTGACACAGAAAAAGAGGAGATTGAGAGAATGTGACGTTTTCTTTGAAGTAGCTTTAAGTCGGTCACAATCGGTTTATTCCACACATATATTCTACTTTTTAGAATATATTTAAGACAAACTTTGAGAGAAAACATATTGGAGAATGGGAAAGGAGTTTAAATCTTGACAAAAACATGATTTTGAAAGCTTTTCTGTCGCTGCTTTTGACTTGTTCTTCCACACTAGTACCGCTGCAGACAGCAGCTTCCTCGACTTTACATTCACCTCCACATCGCTGAGTTGAAGAGAGAAACACAGAGCAGAGGGAACAGTCAAGACGAGTGGAAGTTGGAGAGGGAGGAGTCAAAGAGACGGGAGGAGACGAGGAAGAGGAGGAGTCTCCTCACATGACGCTCATGGCATGTCTGCTTGTCCTTGGAAAGGAGACCGGCGTCTCACAACAAACGATTTCTTTGTCTTTCTATCTGAATCTGTCTTGTTCTCTCTTTCTCCTTCATACATCCTCATCTCTCTCGCCCTTTCTTTTCTGTCTCTCTTGTCTTTCGTCTTTGCACTTTAGCAAACTTTTTCATACTGCTGAAAAGTTATGAAATGACACGACGGAAGGATTTTCCCACTTTTCTGCGAGACGAGTGACAACCCCTTTGTACTTTTCCGCTTTCTGCTCTACTGCAGTTATTGCCCAATAGTTCATACACACTCACACACAAACACACATACCTCCCCCCACATTCTCTCTTCCTCTTCATTATCATAATCATGCTGTGTCACACACACACACACACACACTGAATTCCTTTGCTGACTCCTCCCCTCAGTGAAGACTTTCTCCTGGGGCCCTCACAACTTTCCCTCATGGAAAACTACCAGTGCGCACACACAAAGACACACACACACACGCACACACACACACACACTGAGATCTGTGTTAACAGTGGATGACACAATAATGAGAGAGAGAGAGAGAGAGAGAGAGAGAGAGAGAGAGAGAGAGAGCGAGCTGTGATGAAAGTGGGAGAGAGAGGGTCTTTGATGGTATTAACAAAATCTGATGAAAATTGTAAAGCTCTCCAACTTACCCACCCACACACACACACACACACACACGACAACACTCCTATTTACATTCCCAACAGCCTTGAGAGACTAAGGGACGGTTGACTAGAGACAGACCCTCCCTCCACCGTTACCTGCTGTAGAAAGAGAACCAAAGCAACACCACCTCCCACTGGACTAATCCTCCATCGACCTATACCTCGCAGGTGCTTTGCTGTGTTCATTCAGTTTTTGTCTTTTCTGTGAAAATAAACAACATATCTGTGTTATAATATTGTGCGATTCATAAACCGGTTTTTGTTCAACATCTGACATGTGACACTTTTCCTGATGTTAGATTTTCAAAGATCTACTTAAGCAACTGGTTTTGTGTTTGCATGCATTTAAAAAAGTTAATAAAACCAGCCAACCAAGCATGTTCTCTGTCGTGGTTGTAAGATAATTAATGTCCTCCGCCAAGAAAAACTTTGCTTTTACTGAAACGTAGCTGCTTTTTTTGCCAACTTCTTATAATGAGCTTCAATAGTGCCCAGAAATATGCAGTAACACTGTTCAAACACAGCCGGAACTTAGGCCTCAGCTTGCCACAAGAGGATTAATGCTAACACCAAGGGAAACATTGAGTGATAACTGGTTTATAGAGTGTGAAAAACGATTAGGAAGTTTATTATATTAAGTCACATCTCCATCAAATCAGGTTGAATATCAGGAGAGAGTCTCTATCCTTCATGTAGACAATCAGAGGAGCAGACAGGTAAGCTGACGTTTGTTTAGTCACAAACAATGAGCTCCTCTTGTATGCGGGTGCACACACATATTTCCACACTGTACCAACAAACTACGCATATTCACTCAACTGAAAAACTTGACAGGCTCAGCAGAATTCAACGCCTGACTGCTGGTGCTGGTGGAAAAAAAATGTGATGACTTGCTTCATTCTATATTGTGTGATACTATAGCGTAACATCCTGACGTGCAGACATGTGGTGCTTTGAGCTTAACGTGAGGATTAGACTGCACATCCTGCCATGTCCTTCAGCGTCAAAGTATGTAATAACGTCTGGTGTGCAGCACCGCTATTCTGGGAAGAACAGGAAATTATTGTGTATCTTATTCTGGCAGCAGCAGCAGCGGTTTGATGAAGAAAAAGAGGAAGAACTGTGTAGCATGAACATTTATGGCACAAAATTTGATTTTGTTCAAAGTTTGATTTGTCATCGCTATTAGCCACAGACGTAGACATAGAAGTACATAGACTGAATAATATAACTTATCTGATGTTTCTGTCATATTACAGTTTCAAACACAACGATTGCCCTATTTTTTTGATGAAAGTATTATGAATTTCTAGTTCTTCAAATGAATAATAAATTGATTTAAAGGAGAGGAAACACGCTGCACCATAGTGTATACTCTCTCTACTCCCTGTACAGCTTAACCACACACACACACACTGATGTCCTCATGTCCCCTACAGACGACACCTCTCATGATCAGCTATCAAACTACAGTACAGTATGAGAAAACGACACACACACACACACACACACACACACACACACACACACA
>NW_022280042.1:4861033-4863039 GCF_004355925.1 Anarrhichthys ocellatus
CACACACACACACACACACACACACACACACACACACACACACACTGCGAGTCGGATCTCTCGTGCGGGAGGACATTCTGCCAGACAATGAACAAGTGTAGAAGTGTACTGTCCACGCTGCTGGCACGTGTGTGCGTGTGTGTAGAAGTAATTTGAATGAATTTAATGTAAACAAAAAAGATGCGGTAGAATCACATACTGGGGCTGATGTTTCTCTTTTTCTGGTAAAAGAGTGCAAGAAGGGGAGGATTTGTGCTGAAGGGGCCCTCAGGGGCTGGTCTTAACAAGGAGAGAGCAGATGGATTTCACACACACACACACACACACACACACACACACACACACACACACACTTGTAGGGATGGATTTGCACTGGGAGCCCCTAGGGTCCAATATGACGCTGGATGCAAAGTAAAATATTTCCAGATCCCCTCTGAGCTTCTACTGCAGAAAAAAACCTGTATTTAGATTTAGACTGCACTTACAGCCCTGGTGGATCATCTCACTGGTCTCACACACACGAAACCACATGAGCATGGGTTTGAATCAGGACGACAAAATCACACTCACGCGCGCACGCGCACACACACGCACACACGCACACACACACACACACACACACTTGACAGAGACACACACGCTGGAGCCAGAGGGACCGATCTTAGCCTCTTAATGATGATAAAACCAGAGAGAAGGTTTTACTGTGGAGGGATGTGAGAGGGCAGCCCTGATAGACGTTTTCACTATAAACACACACACACACACCCACACACACCCACACACACACACACATCAAGAGAGTCATCGATGATACTGTAACACACTCCCAAAGAGACACTCCTAAAAAAATGAAATAAAAATAACAGACACCACTCGCCATCTTAACCCCATTATTTAGTTGCCATGACAACAATCCACACCCCATCTACCCAAGATAACCATTCCAGCAGTACACCACACGCACACACACACACACACGTGTGAACGCAAACGAGACGATGTGTGTGCAGTGTTTTAGGCTCAGAAGAGGGCAGTCGGTGTGAACAAGTTCACCCAGAGTGTGTGTGTGTGTGTGTGTGTGTGTGTGTGTGTGATTAAGGGCATCGATACGATGGATTAGCAACGAAAAGAGCAAGATGTCATCAGCACCTGCCATCGCTCCATTTAACTTTCTATTCAACATTTTACTGTTCTATCTATGTCTGTCTATTATTAGCTTGCAAATTAAGATGACGTAGTTACATTTTCATTTAGAGGCAAACATGTCTGAGACAACATTGGCAGATTTCCTAATACAGCGTTGACTGTAGAACAAGTGGAAAGCAAAATAAAGAATTATTAAATGTATATTCTGTCTTTTCTTTTAGGTCTTTGTATCAGCTTTTATCCTGCAAGCTCTTATTCACTTTAAATGAACGTACATATGAGTATATTTACAATAAATATAAATGACTTGATAAAACAGATGAAATAAATGAGGGACTACTGCAGCAACGCTCCCATCCTGGTGCATCCTTTCATCTAGCAGGAGTTGCACCTGCTGTATATCCTGTATGCCATATCTTGATGTATTCATATTAATCTCTTTTCATCAGCCTTGACAATCAGGAAAAACAAGAATATATTTGTGGATTACAGTCTGTTGCAGGTCAGCCGTTTCATCAAAGCCTCATTTTTCAATCTGACCATGGCGGGATTTGCAGGGCGCTTGAACATTTTGAAGCTGAATATTTCCATGTGGTTACTTGAGGGGAACATTCACATTTACAGCTGACTCTTAGGAGTGTTTAATGAGGAACAGATATGTGGAAAACATCATTTATACTGTGTCAAAGTATGATCAAAAATGAATGTCTTGTGACATTTAGTATTGATTTTTCCACTCCCTGCTGTCTCTCCAACTCTTTCTCCATCTGTTTTTCTGCCCGTCACTCTTGTGAATGAAGATTCTCTCTCTCACACACACACACACACACACACACACACACACACACACACACACACAC
>NW_022280042.1:4863049-5007048 GCF_004355925.1 Anarrhichthys ocellatus
CACACACACACACACACACACACACACACACACACACACACACACACGTCGTATGGTGTGGGCAGCTGACATTCCACTGCAAGCAATCTGCCAGTCAGAGTTAGACGCACTCACGCGAACACACACACACACACACACACACACACACACACACACACTCGATCTCGATTGCGTGCGCGTGTTACATAACACTTCATTCCCGGCTCTGACTTTCTGCCATTTAGTTATCCATGTGTGCAATGAATCACCAAGCTACCAGTTTAACATAGCGTGCACGTGCGGACTGTTGTGTAACAATCTAATCATCGTGTAGTTGGAGGTGTGCGCACTAAACGCTCCATGAACCTTGGAGCCAAAGAGATGCACTACAGCTTGTAAACTAGCAGGACATATAGAAGTCTGACGTATCCCCTCACTCATAAACGCATAACAAATAGGTTGGGCCTCATGTGAGAACATTCTGATGAGCAGCAAACACTCCTAACTTCAGATAACTGTGTACATGTGTAAACTGTGTACGTGGTTTAATAGCACCAACAGTCAATATGAACACATTTGGGATTATATTAGCATATGATTTGAATTAGAGGGTCCAAACGTGATTATGAAGGGTAAGTAGAACGGTGGTGGGACATATTAGGAGTGCACATGAATTAGTAGAAAACACAAATAAATGTAATCCCATGCACTTCATTTAGAAAACTTAAAAGATGGATTTTGTGCCTGGTGTCATCTGCTGGTAATGTGGGTTTAAGATATTTAATGGAGCTTAGTGGAAGGTCAATCAGGGAGAGTACTCCATTCAGTCTCATTCATGCCGTCATTCATTCATCCCTCTCTGCTACCAGCCATTCATCCTTTCAAATCAACAAAGAAACATTCTACTTTATTTCATCTGATTGATTGAAGCACAACCTATGATACATCTCACCCGCGCTGTAATACACACAAAAGATAATGAGCAGTACTTTTTATTGTAGTCGCAATACTGATATCCCTGAAACGTCGCTTGTAACTGCACTGCATTCTGGTCTTTTGTCAATTACAGCTGCTATACATACACACAAAGTCATATTGTTTGTCTATCCCAATGTTTTTGAAAGTCAGAGAAGAAGCTGCTGCTGCTGCGGGAGGAAATCGTCAACCGTTGAGCTTTTCTGACAGACTGCCATCGCAAAATTGCTATTTAGAGATGGAGTGTGTCTGCACGTGACAGGTGTAAAGGTAACCATGGAAATCAGACAGCGGGAGTGGAGAAAGATGTTTTTAGAAACCGTCTAATGAGGAAAGAGAACTATCATCAGTCCTGTCTCCCGACACACGCACACACTTTCTTTGCCTCTATTCTTTTTTTTCTACTAAATGGACACTGACAGGTAGATTGCATGTGTATTTGTGTGAATGTTGCTCAGTGCAATAATGATGACAATGCCATGTGTCATTATAGTTAGACACACGTGTACGTGTGTGTGTGTGTGTGTCCCATCGCCATGGACTAACCAGAGTTCATTATCTCTCCTCATCGGAGCTGCAAGACGTGGGCCAACTCAGTCTATAATGAAACAGCGAGGAGGGGATTTGCATAAAGGAGGTAAAGATATAGTTCAAAAAAATATAAAAATGATCCAAAATAATTTATAAAAATGGTCCTCTGATATAATGAGATTCCACAACTAATGACCACCATCCATACTGCACATTACATGCATGCATACTCACAGGATCTGTATCATCATCATCATCATCTGATGGCAGAAAGCCCAGATCTGGATCTCCACCACTGACAAGACTTTATTACAACATATCGGTTAGAATAATCTATTAACTTCATTGACTTGTCTATACCCTGACACACTGAGTCCTTTTACTTTGATTCATATGTAAAAATTCCCGATTAATCAGATGCATCTAATGTGTTTGGCCTCAGTTTGTCTTGGGATCAGCACTACAGAATTGGAGTGACAGCTTCAGTGAATCATCTGACTGTCAGCAAGGATACCCGATGTATAATGCAGCAGTACCGATGTTCACGAATCTTCATGTGTTCATGTGGCTAACACGAGCTGGCAACCTGAATGTGAGAAACGGGCAAAAAGCAACACAACGTGGTGGAAAGGACGACAAACAGCAACAAGTGAATCTGTGAGGCGTACATGTGAATCACTTTTCTCTCTCCGAGATAGGAAAGTAAAGGGTTTGTGTGGAGGGGACACGGACACACACACACAAATCAATTGCCATGGCAACAGCAGCAGCGCCATCCGGATGTGTGCCTTAAATAACCCTCGTCTATATAGCGCTGCAGGAATCAGTCCTAAAACTCACAAACGAGTCAGCATTTTTGCACTTCCTGTTCCCTCATCGTGAAGTCAATGAGTTTTTGGTTAGATCAAGAGATTTTAACCTTTTGTCTGGTGAATTTCTAAGATTTTACAGTTGCTAACAAGTGGGCGAAATGAGACTACCATCACAAGAACACGAGTCCACCTTTACAGCCTTGCTGTTTATACTCTAATGCGACTGTGGTGTAGTTCTTTTACAGCTCAACACTAACATTCAGCTGTAAAAGAACTACACCACAGTCGCAGTTCATTCTGATTGATGAAACTGCTATATTTAGACACATATTGTATGCTTCTGCTCGAAGGACAACGTGAGACAAAGCGGGAACAGAAGCGAGGGAGGAAGTGAGAGCGCGAAAGAGTCAGAGGAGACAGACCATCTGAAGTACAGGGTCGGCGTGTACAGCAGATGGTTGCCACCGGCGGTCCAGCGATGTGGCGGCATCTATTGCTCCCCTCACATCTGTCACAACGTCCCTCTGAGTGTGCGATCACTACAGACCTTTGTACGCTACGTGACTCTGCTTGAGTGCGAACGTCAGTTTGCTGTAAATCTCATCTCTGCCAGCATTCAGGGCAGCTGACCTCCAGGAACAACACGTCACATTATTGACCGGCGCGACAATTGTCATCGGTCAACTGCAACTATTTACAGCGATGTGAAATGTGGTGCGACATGCAGATGGTAAGATTAACGCAATGCCGTTAGTTTGGTTTTAATTTACAATGTTCGATGCAGGACTTATAGATCAGCGGTTCAAATGATGTAATCAGTTTTGGATTAGTGACGTAATCAATGTACGTACAAGGCTAAACAAAGCACAAGGTATGGAGTGTATATATGCATTTCATTATGGTATCAAGTGTTTTACTTTGAGGCATGTATAAGATAGAGAGATCTACTAGAATAAAGTCTTAGGCCCTGTTTACATCTGGCATCTCCATGCATCCTGGGTGATCAGTTCACACCTGAGTGCGTCTCCACATTTATCTCGAGGGACGAGCACTTCTAGTTAAGAAGAGAAAAGAAGACATTTTGGTTGCATTTGATCGCTGCGATCATGATACAAAAACACAAAAAGGTATTTTGTAAACTTGAGAATTGATCGATCCACACTTCTTCAAAGTGTTAAGAGAAGAGACAGTGCAGTACTCCTCCGTCCTCTATCTGCTGTGTTCTCTCATCAGGGAGCCCTTTTTTCCATGATGTTGCTCCACATCTGCTTCTGATCATGAAAAGTAATGCAATATTTATCCAACGTAACATCTGACTGTCATTATTAAAACAAATAAAATATGGAGCTGAGTTAAAGGCCAAATCCCCAGATCGGAGTCTATCAGCTTTACGCAGCAGAACACAAAATACGGGTCTGAGTTGACACACAAAACAAACTGTTGAGAGCTTGAGAGGAAACGCTGGGGCGGCTCTGAGATCTTAACCTCTGCACTGTGAGCTCAGTCATCAAGAGCGACTCTTCATTAAACGTAAACAAGGGAATAAATCGGAATTTAAAATTCTGTTGCTCTGCCATCGCAGCCCAAATCATGGGAATGGAACATTTTGACCGACGCAGGCTGGCAGTCGGAGACGGGAAAACCAGAAGTGCTGGCTAGAGGTGGAGGTCCTGTAACCTGAACGTCACATGTTTGATCTCCATGACAAGGGTTAGGGTTAGAGGAGAAAGGCTGCTCAGCCTGTATTATCGCTGTATTTTTCTTACTGAAATATATACTGTATATGAAAACACTAAATCCAACAATGTGACTGTCTGTGGCTCCCTGAGACCCAATCATTGCTGCTTGCACTGCAGTTCAATCTGGGTCAAATGTAAAATCAGAGCTAAAATTATTCTATAATAATAAAAAAAAGACATGCGCTCCTCTATCTGCCTCGCACACATACACACAGATGTTGTTTATATTTAAGGAAAGCCCTCCTCCTGTCTTTCCCAGAATCCCTTGTTGTTTCTCCCAGCATGCTTGCAGGTTGCAGGAAGAAGGAGGAGGAGCCAAAATGTCAGAGGTCACCTGACAGAAATGTTTGATCTGTCTTTTTCCTCTCTGCACGTCATCGACCACCTCTCAACCACCTCTCAACCCCCCCCCCCCCTTCTCCCCAGTATACATTCACTCAGTGATCAAGTTTGGGATGGAGGGATGTGTACGTGCACTTTAACACGCTTCCTCTGCTCTCTGGGGTCATGAATCAAAAAAAGTCCAGACTTTTCCCATTTGATAAGATCACAATGACAAGAAGCGAAAAACAGAATCCGCTCACTGTTTTCTGCTCTGGTTTTATGCAACGAAAGGTTTCAGCTCCTCCATAAGAGAATTCTTCTGACGTCAAACAACTGACAAAGGACATTTCTTTATATTTTTAAATTAAATTGCCTTTAAAACTTTTTCAAGATATGGTCACACTGAAGAGTTCACAATATGTCTTCAATATGAGCGATTATATGTCAATAATACGATGCTTCATTTATTGCTGATGAAAATTCTCCTGCCGTCCTCAATGAAGGAGGTCAGAGGACAAAGCTGTCCGTCTCAAAAAGTGAAACCTCCTTAATCTATTTCCTTACAATCCTGCAGATTGTACCTTGATTTCATGTTGTCTCAGGTCGAGTTATTCGTCCACGTTAAATAAATCTATAGCTCCATCTAGTGGACCATATTGTGTAAGACAGGTACACCTGTACACATGTAAGTCTGTGTCCGGGCTGATAGATCCTGCTAAGAAGCCTGCATACTCCGACAGTCCTCTTCGGCTTTTGATATTGAAACCCAATCTCAGATTCCTGGTATCATTGTACCTAACAGCTGCAGGGATGACAGCATGGAGGAGAATGTCACAGTACCAGCAGCCTTAAATGGAGCCACTAGTGTGGCGTGAGTCCTCCAAATGACTCTGATATCCATTTAGCAACCTGTTCACTGACACATGCTTGTTAGCGGCGGTTATGTGTTTCCTTTGCCTTTAAAATGACTCAATATCTGTTCCAGGAAGTTTTAGAGAACATCTGTGTTTGCCAAGCAACTGTCACAAAGGGATTAAAGCTATGTGACCTACAGAGAAGGTCACATAGCTCTGACGACACTTTGCAGTGTGTGTCAGTGGCTTTGGGGGTCCGAAATGCTCCACTTGAAGAGATAGCTTCGAGAGCTATTGTCTGAGAATGCAGGCGACGCGTGTCAACACAGCATTCAAATCTGCCACGGTGGGATACCGTTGTTAAATACTTGAAAATACAAAACTATGTTTTACAAGACTTGTCCATCGATCCTTCATCTCGTATACATCGTTACACATACACAACAATTAAAGTAATACATGCATTTCCTTATCAGTGTCCCATACATCACTGAGAACAGCCTCAGCCTACACCGTTTTCTTTGTCACGCAGTTTAAAAGCATTTAGTAGATACTGTTGTTTCTGCCCGTTCTATAGCTCACTGCTCTATATAAATCATTTACTAATACTGATGCGACTCCAGTTTGACCTTATTTATGGGTCAGCGTGACTCATGACTCAAGGAGCTACAGCAGGTGGGGTGTCCTTTCTCTTCGGAGGTTTAACTCTGCATGTCTGTGGAGCTGGGTGATCCACAGCAGAGCTCGGCCTCCCCTCTATCTTTAGTGAGCCACGGTCTGTGAATGGGGGGGCCTAACTTTATCTGGACCTCTGTCATTGAAGCTGCTGGTATTTTTAGGTGGTGGCAGCAGCTGCGAAAGCATTTAATGCCGCCGCCCCCCCCCACACCCCCCCATTCCAACTCTCTCTCTCACTCTTTAGCCGTTGGACAATGACACTATCAGAGCTGACGCATAAACCAGGCGCTCGGGTGAAACGCTGTGGCCATTTCCCTCTCTGCCACCTGCAACCTCACGCCAAACCGAGGGGACGCAACCAAGACCTGGTACCTGCGAATATGGGCCGCCAAGTGTGAACGGAGGATTGACTTTTTCTCACTTGCTATGACTCTCAGCGAAGAGGAGGTTTGCCAAATGTGAGCCAGAATCTACAAACAACAAAGCAGAGAGACAAAGAACCAGAGCTGAGGAGACTCACGGAGCAACAGAATATCTGCCAACTCTACCACTCAAATTGAAGGGACATCAATGAACGTTTTGAGGACATAAACCTCACATCCGTGACAGAATGCTTTAAAGACAGTGACTCATATCGCGGTAAGTTTATCATGTGACTGCTTAAGAAGAATGATTTCTACCCATGTGCCAACACAATGCTCAATGAGTAGCTGAGCCTCTTTCGTGTGTTCACTGATCATAACACTTTAGAAATAGCCGACATGCTACCCGGAGAGCTATTTTCCAGCCAAGACACGAGCGTAACTACATGATCCATGCTGTGCAGAGGACACGCATCAGATGTGAGTGCGGTGCGTCATGGGGCCGGGACGGTTTATGCCAAAAGAAAGATGGTGACAACAAGAGGGAAAGAAATGAGCCACATGAGAGAGATGACGTTCTCCACTGGCTGCTTCAGGATCAAACCATAAGCTGTCAGGAAAGAGGAAGTTAGCTTAAAGAAGCCAATGACTTATTCAAAATAGCAACAATGCAACGAGACAAAGACAATCCATCAGGAAGGATACAGCTGGCATTCATGCTCCATACATACATCAGCTAGTCAGTTTTGTCTTCTTTAGTGGCTGCAGACTGTTCAGTTTACCTGCTATGTGGCACACAGTCTCTGGTCTTTTTTTGGACAGACTACTTTATAAATACACTCTTCAGTGAGTTACAGCACCAGCTGAGAGACGACCAAGAGCGGTTTACGATTGCTCAGAACCTACTTTACTAAACCACCAAGCATGTGATAAACACCTCACTGAACATGTTCAGCTAAGCCTTCATGACTTGTACAATGTATGTTATATGAAACATTGTAGAACACTCCTGCATCGAATCATCTCGATCCGATTCCTGCCCATAAAATATCTCCCATTTGAGGTCAGGTGTAAACAGGCCAATGTGTCACTAGTGTTTAGATCGTGACTTTGGGTGTGAGCTGCCATTAAAGTCGAACGCCTAATAAAATATGCATCATCTTTATCTTACAGCTCCTTCACCAGAGATAAGAGGCTCTTACTGAGGCGATCCCGCAACAAAAGAAACTCATTCAAACCACAGAGAGGGTGACTTCGTCATGGATATTTTTGGAGGTGCTCCTCGTGTTTTGGGCTACCCACGCCCTGTGGTGGCACATTGTGGCTCAGACACCACACTGAGGTGCCAAATTGGTGGGGACCCTCGTCCCGATGTGATCTGGGAGCGTAAAAACATCCAGATTGTGTCTGATGGACACTGCAAGCTCTCCGAGGATGGAAAAGCGTACCTGCTGACCATTACTGGAGTAACTCTGCAGGATGCTGGCCAGTACATTTGCAAGGCCAAAAATAGCATAGGTGAAACTTATGCTGCAGCCTCACTCAAAGTGGAAGGAGAGGCCCAGCCACAGGAAGGGGGGCAAACGCAATTAGGAGTCAATGGTATGCAGCAACCACTGAGAGAAAATGGAGAATTTGAAGGACACCAGAATGGCTACTGCACAGGGGAAAATGGTGAACACAAGAAAGAAAATGGAGAGGAGCTGAAGTTAAGTGAAAAACGAGAGGAGGTTGATTTAGTGTCTGATGACAAACCTCGATTCCTCATCAAGCCCCTCTCTTTGCGCGTGGATCGGGGAGAAGATGCTGCCTTCTCCTGCAAAATCTGGGGCACTCTGCCTGAGGTGACGTGGGAGAAAGACGGGAAGAAGCTCAGTGACATCTTCGAGAGTGCACACTTCAGCGTCAGCAATCAAGATGGCGGCTGGTTCCAGCTCAAGATCTACAGGACGCGCATGCCAGACAAAGGTGTCTACACCTGCAGGGCCGTCAACAGCCACGGCCAGGCCTTGGCTGGCGCCGTCCTTCTTGTCGAGCCCGTACCGGAACGAGAGGAGGGTAAAATGTCCTCAAACGGTCACGCTAACAGTCAGTGGTCGCTGAAGCACAGGGGCGGGAGGCTCAGTTTGTTGAGGGTCATAGAGGAGCCGCCTGTCAGAGCCTCTAAAGCCAAGAAGTTTGCAGTGGCCGAGGGGAAGCACGCCAAGTTCCGCTGCTTTGTGACAGGGAAGCCCAAGCCAGAGATCATTTGGAAGAAAGACGGGGTTCCCCTAGAACCCGGGAGACGTCATCTGATATTTGAGGACCGAGAGGGTTACTACACGCTGAAGGTTCTGTACTGTAAAGTGCAAGATACGGGACTGTATGTGTGTGCAGCATCAAACGCTCTTGGAAACACCCTCAGTGCTGTTCACCTGTCCGTCAAAGGTAGGAGACAGCTTTCTGCTTTTCCTGCAGAATCGTTGTGTCACTGATGCATCCAACCTCAAGCTGCGCTTGTGCGCGCTAATTGCTTGTGTGCATTGTTGAAATGCATGGCATCGCCCTTTAAAGTGGCTAACTATTTTGTCCTAATCCCTTCATAACGGGCACATAATTGTCAGGGTCAGATGCCTTTTCATATGTTCAGTCCTGCACTGTGCCAGCTGCCCCTGTCATTAAGTGTCAGTTTCGTCTTGGGGTCAACATTTCAGTCCCTTAATGTACAGATAATATAGAGTGGCATTACAGCAATGGAGCACGGCTTACAAAGTATTGAGTGGTGGTACTATTACTACAACTATCCTTAATCTGCAAATCATCCACTATTCTTAAATTAACACATCTACACTTACCCGTTTCCGTTGTTCTTCAGGCCCAGCGGTGCGCTTCAGGCGTCCATTAAAAGATGTAGAGGTGAGGGAGAGGGACGTCGCCGTGCTGGAGTGTGAGGTGCCCGATGAATCGCTCCCATCTGCCTGGTACCTGGAGGACCAGCGGCTGATGCCCAGCAGTAAATACGGGATGGAGCAGAAAGGAGCCACACGGACACTGACCGTCCATGATGTTGGGACGGACGACGATGGAGTGTATCTCTGCGAGATGCCAGATGGAGCAAAGAGCATTGCAGAGCTGTCAGTTAAAGGTATGTTGTACTGACAGGGTAACACTTTACATTTTTAGCAAAAGAAAATTGTTGCACAATACAAATGAGCGTAAATAAAATCATTTTCTACTTTCAGGGACTATTGTTCGTAAACTTCAGCGGAAGTTGGAGGTCCTGGAGGGTGAGAACGCGACGTTCTGTGTGGAGGTGGACAGCGACGACATGGAGATCCACTGGTTCAAAGACGGTTTGAAGCTGCACGAGTCTCATCACACGATCCTCAAGTCTTTCGGCAAAACTCACATTCTGGTTTTTGTCAACGTGGCCTATCAAGACTCGGGGGTAGTCACCTTTGTCGCAGGAAGTTCCAAGACCTCATCGCGTCTCAAAGTCAAAGGTACATTAAGGAAACGCTAACGTACATGTTTGTTTTAACTGTTTTCCAGTTCTTTAAATTGTAACACTTATTCTGCTGATTTTCATACTCATATTCTTTGTCTTTTCCCACTTTTAGCCACAAGACATTGCCCTCCTATCTGCCCTGTGGAAGTGAAAATGGATGTGGACCGACCCAACAGCACCCTGCTCACCTGGGTTCCTGCCCCCAACAGCCAGACCTCCACCCGATCCATCTTTGTCGTGGAGAGACAGGAAGTGGGCTCCCAAGAGTGGCAGAAGTGTTTCACCTCAGACGACACCACCTCAGCCGAGATCACCAGCGACAGCGTGCCGTGCGAAGGCGACTACCGGTTCCGTGTCTGTTGCATCAATAAGTATGGGCGAAGCGGCCATGTGGAGTTTCCCAAAGCTGTCCACCTGGGTGAGGAACTTCCTGCAGAGTAGAATTGTACATGTTAGATGGCAGACTGCCTTTAAGTAGACTAACTTTGTATCGTAATGAGTGGAAATCAATCGCTACCAGGAAGGTGAAACTGCTTTAAAAATGGACAGCAATGAAAAACTTTTTTGTGATTCTAATTTTTCCATCTTCCTTAGTTCCTGGACCAAAGATCTGCTGCAGGCTCAAAGGCTGTGAGGTTGTGGAAGGAGAAGACGCTCCCTTCTCCATCGAATTGTCCGTCCCGATGGTTGGAACCTGGTTTCTGAACAGCACTCAACTGCAGCACGGCGGACGATACTCAATACAACAGTCCCAAACACAGCACTCACTGGTTATCCGTGAAACTAGCACAACAGAGGACACAGCAGAAGTCACGTTCATAGCCAATGGAGTCAGGGATTCAGCTGTGCTCGAGGTTAAACGTAGGTGTAGCGATCCGCTTTTCCTTTTATTCAGCATGTGATGGATGCATTTCTTTGGAGTTCATTTGTTGTGTATATTTCTTTGCAGCTGCGGTGATGAAATTCAGTCCTCTGTCAGACTTCGACAGCAACAAGAGGGTGGACATTAGTGACCCCATTGTTCTCTACTGCGAAGTCTCCCACCCCCTCGCTAAAGTAACCTGGTTCAAAGATGGCATTGAGCTGCAGGTGACCGATGGCCTCAACATCCAGTCAGATGGGAACATGAGGAGGATTGTGATTCAATCAGCTGATGCATCTCACTCTGGAGTTTATTCATGTGAAAGTTCAGGAGATGTCATCAAATTCAACGTGGACGTTGCAGGTAAAAGGTTTTTGAAAAGTTGATAAATATCAGGTCTTATTATACAAGTACTCTGTACTCATTCATAGTTTTTATTATGAATTAAGAGCTTTTTTATCTTTAGAAATGTTATTGTGACCTTCGGCTCTAGTTAATCTTTGGTTTAACCAAATTGTAGTTTGATTATTTCTCATTTTAAGGCGGCATCTCCGGTACCTTGTCAGCTGTTGATCCGTCCCTCGCTCCTCCTGTTGTTTTTCAGGTCGCGCGGTGGAGTTCAAGCCGGTCTCAGAGGAGGAGCTCCATAAGAGCGGCATGGAGCTGGACCCCGTGGTGCTGCTCTGCCATGTCTCCACAGACGATGCCGAAGTTGTGTGGTAAGACGACGAGGAGCTAATTCCTGTCAGAAAAATTTAATTGAAAATGATCCACTGAGGCTTCTATTTTTTATCTTTGATCACATAAATGTATCTATACTTTGATAGTCAGCTTTAAATTATCCAGTTTATTATTTGAAACCCCATGTGTGATTCGGTGTGTCTCAGGTATAAGGACGGCTGTGAGATCCAGCCCACTGACAACATCACGCTGCAGGCAGAGGGAAGCCTGAGGAGGCTGATCATCCGCTCTGCTGACACCTCAGATGCTGGCAGCTACACTTGCCAGGCAGGAAACAATAGCATGGAGTTCACCGTCAATGTCAGAGGTATAGATACCCGTCTGACATCTGTTGAGTAGCGTTTCAAGACACATTGATTTGCTAGTGCAAGTGCAGAACATCTCTCTTAATGCCTTTTTACACAGACTTAAGCCACATTAGATATGTGATTTGCCGTTACTGTGCTTCCTCTAACGACAAACACAGAGCCTCCAGTGATGATTGTGGAACCTAAGGATGATATTGTGATGGAGAGCTATATCTCAGAGGAGATCCACCTGCAGTGCGAGTTGTCTCGTTCCATTGGGAAGGTGCGGTGGTTGAAGGAAGGCCAGGAGGTGGAGGAAGGGGACAACATCCAGCTGATATGTGAGGGTCCTTACAGGAGGCTGACCATCCTCAGCGGCTCGGTGGAGGACGGTGGAGAGTATGTCTGTGAAACAGATGGAGACTCTGTCTTTTTCCAGCTTAGTGTCAAGGGTGAGACTGAAATTTCCTGAGTGCCCACTTCTGATTGTACCATACATCTAATACAAATGTGTGGAGGTGTTTAACTGTCGTCCTCCTGCACCAGAGCCGCTGGTAAGAATCGTTTCCCCCAGTGAATCAGAGCTGGAACTGACTCATTTGGCCTCCGAGAGGCTGGAGCTCACCTGTGAGATCTCCCAGGCGGACGCCCCAGTCTGGTGGTACAGAGACGGCCTGGAGGTCGAGGAGAGTCAGAACTTGATCCTGGAGGTGGATGGGGCCCGACGCCGGCTGATTATACCCATAACCACTGTGGACGACACAGGGGAGTATGTATGTGACACTGAAAATGACTCTGTGGCCTTCCTGGTCACTATTGCAGGTAAGAATGAGCACATTAGGACAGATCTAAGACTTTGTAATAGTATTTTTATCTTTTATGATTCTTTCCTCTTCAATGACTTTATTCCTTTTCATTTAGAGCCACTAGTGACGCTTACTCGTCCCAAAAACACGCCGGACACACTGGAGAGTTTTCCCGGCGAACCGATCGTGCTGGAGATCGAAGTGTCCCGGTTCAGCGCTGAAGTCGTGTGGTGGCTGAATGGCAGAGAAGTAGAGGAGAGCAGTAACGTCTCCATCACAGAGGACGGGCTCGTCCATCGTCTGACCATCCACTGTCCCACCCCAGAGGATTCTGGGAAATACACCTGTGACGCTGTTGATGACAAAATTGATTTCCAGGTCAAAGTTTCAGGTAATGTCAGCGCTGGAGACGCTTTCCGTAACAAAATGCAATTTTCAAGACCACCATGATGTTATAATGACCGTCAATGTGTAATTCTGCATCATCAGAGCCTCCTGTGAAGATCCTGAGAAAGACAGAGATTAAGACACATCTTAAATCCATGATTTCTGATGAGATCGTGCTGGAGTGTGAGCTCTCCAGAGCCGATGCCGTCACCAAATGGTACAAAGGTAACTGTCGCGTTGGGGGCGATGAAAGGTTCTGCGAAGAGGAAGAAGGTGCTTTCCGCTCATTGGTCATCCTAAACGCTGAACTCGGAGACTCAGGAGAGTACTTCCTGGATGCTGGAGACGACAATATCAGCTTCCAGGTTACGGTACAAGGTAGAGTTACATTCGTGAATTTTTACGAATTAAATGATTTTGTTTTAAAACTGTTCCTCAAATGAATCATCTGTCTTTTTCCCCTTTGCCTTAGAGCCTCCAGTGACAATTTTGGGCAACTCAAATGACCCTGACTCCCAGGAGATGGTGGCAGGGGACGACCTGATCCTGGCCTGTGAAGTGTCCCGTGCCAACGCCCCCGTTCAGTGGTACTGCAATGACAAGCTGCTCACCAGTGACCCCCGGACCTACATTGAGAGCTCCGGCACGCTGAGGAAAATGATCATCTCAAATGTCCAGGCCTCAGATTCTGGGAAGTACGTGTGTGATGCTGCGGACGAGAAGATGATCAGCGTTGTCAGGATTCAAGGTGAAAACTCACACTGATGTCTCCGGAGATATGATTATCAATATGATCATCTAATGTCTTTCTCTCTTTCCTCTTCCATCGAAGAGCCCGCAGTAACGTTCGTAAACAAGGAGGATGACATTGTCGTGACAGGGTATGAAGCAGAGAGCGTAACATTGACGAGCTACGTGTCCAAGGAAAGCGCTCTTGTGCGTTGGATGAAAGACTGGACGCCTGTGGAAGGCGAACGTTCCCGAGCACTCACGGAGGGCCATAAACGCACCCTTACCATCGAGCCTTTGAGGCGCTCTGATGCTGGAGAGTACACCTGCGATGCCAACACGGACCAGATCCACTTCAGCTTGCTGGTGAAAGGTTCAAATCTCCTATTTTCATCCGATAAAATGATAAAACATAATTATTTTGGACTGAAAAGCGATTTTAGCTTTGATTTTCTTTGTATCACAGAAATGAGAATCAAGTTTGTGAGGCCACTCCGAGACACGGTGGCTCACGCTGACGGTATGGTGACCCTTCACTGTGAGGTTTGCAAGCCTAAAGCAGACGTCCAGTGGCTGAGGAATGGCGTGGAGTTGGTGGCGAGCAGGAGGATCACCATTCGGGCGGACGGTCTGGAGCGAAGCTTGACCCTCCACCGTTTAACCAGAGAGGATGCTGGGGAGTACGTCTGTGAGTCCAGAGATGACCGGACCGTGGCGGCGCTGAGAGTAGAGTGTAAGTATGCCTGTGCTCAGATGTTCTGTCTTTTCTTACATGAGGTAGCAGGTTCATGAACTTTCTTGTGTCTCTTCAGTGCCTCGGGTGGTGGAGTTCCTCACAGAGCTCCACAACACCACTGTGCTTGAAGGAGAAGACGCCACCTTCAAGTGTGTGGTTTCCCCTGAGGATGTCCAGCTGGTCTGGCTCATGGACAACGAGGCCATCACTCTTGGTGATCGTTTCTGGCCAAATCAGAACGGCCTGTGCCACACTTTGGTTATCAAGAAATGCCAGATGTTGGACTGTTCGAAGATTACGGCAGAGGCCGAGGGACAGATCAGCAAAGCCAGCCTCAAAGTTCAGGGTAAGGCCATTTAATGAAAAGAAAGGAGAGGTTGTATTACCAGAACTGACAGCAGTTCATTGTAATTTGTACTTCTGTCTCTCCTCCCTTATATTCAGAGGCTCAGGTCATGTTTACTAAGAAAATGGAGGCCGTCATGGCGGAAGAGTTTGGCGACGCCACCCTGGAGACAGAGATCGGCCTTGAGATGGGAGAGGTCCAGTGGATGAGGCAAGGGGTGGTCATCCAGCCCGGTCCCCGACACACGCTGGCCCAGAACGGCTGTAAACGCAGTCTGATCATCCAAAACCTGACTCTGTCAGACCGGGGAACCTATCGCTGCGAGACTCTGCACGACCGGACGCAGGTCAAGCTCAATGTAGAACGTAAGATGTGGATGTTTGATGAATTACCTTCATGATTTATCAATTAAAATTATAATAAGCAGGGTTAGGGTTAATTTTATAATGTATGGATATCATTTATATAACATTCCTCTCCCTCATCTCCTACAATCCAGCTCGTAAAATCTCCATCCGTAAAGGCCTGACTGACCAAGAAACCGTTGAACGTGAGACCGCCTCCTTCGAGGTGGAGCTCTCCCACACGGATGTGGAGGGAATCTGGCAGAAGGACGGCATCCGGGTGAAACCGAACAACCAGTGGCGGGTGAGCACCAACGGGCTGGTCCACGGCCTCACCCTGTCCAACCTCACCCTCGAGGACACGGGCACCATCGTCTTCTCCGCTGAAGGGGTGCGCACCGCTGCCAGGCTCACTGTCAAAGGTAAATACAGGCCTGTGGACTCCCTAAATAAGTGTTGGTCGCCTTTGATTCATTTATTGGATTTGTTAAACCGACAGAGACTCCGGTGTCTATCCTGAGGACGCTAGCCGACGTCCGTGTGGAGGAGGAATTTCCAACCACTCTGGAGTGTGAATTCTCCAGACAGAACATCGAAGTCAAATGGCAAAAGGTAAAACAAGCCTTGACTATGTTTTGGCTCACTGTAGAAAATTGCAGGGTGTGAGAAATACCTCTGTTCCTTTGCTTCCGCCAATCAGAACGGGACGGAGCTGAAGCCGGGGCAGAACTGTCGGATCTACTCCATGGGCCGCAAGCGGTTCTGTCAGATCATGCAGTGCTGCCGGGCGGACTCTGGTACCTACACATGTGACACAGGGGATATCAACACTTCCTGTTCACTGGAGGTTTATGGTAAGTATCTGCTGCTACAACACACATCACGTTAACTCTAAGTTATACGTTGTGTGTGCAAACACTTTGCAATGAGAAAGATGCTCGTTATGTTTTTGCTGATCTAAATCTCTTTACTAACCTCCCAGAGCATAAATTGGAGATAGTGCACAACCTGGAGGACCTTTACATTCAGGAGGACCAGAACGCCGTCTTCATGTGTGAGGTTTCTCTGGAGAACGTTCCTGGGGAGTGGTACAAAGACGGCCACAAGATCCGGCCCACTGGCGCCATCAAGATCCGCACTGAAGGTCAGAAAAGGAGGGTGTTGATTATTGATGGGACTGAATGATTCTGTTAACCGCTTCAATGTAGATTCTACAAGTCTGTTGTTCTCCTTCAGGGACCAAACACTTCCTACTGATGTGTAACGTCGATGCTGAGGATGCTGGGGAGATCCGCTTTGTAGCCAAGGATGTTGAATCTACAGCTTCCTTAGAAATAGAAGGTACGTCCATTTTTACCTGGAGCATATCCTTTTTTTAGGATGCTAACAGCTGGAAAATGTTCCATACTAAATCTTAAAAACATTTCCTTTTACTTCAGAACTCCCTGTTTCTATTGTAAAACCCCTGCGAGATCGGACAGCCCTGGAGAAACACCGCGTGATCCTCGAATGCACCGTTTCCACGCCTCGCTCCAGCGCCGTCTGGTACAAGGGCAGCGAGGAGCTGGTTCCCTCAGATCGGGTGGAGATCCTGGCCGACGGATGCTCCCACAAACTGGTGATCCAGCAGGTGGCTGTGGAGGATGAGGACACCTACAGCATCGAGATCGGGGAGCACACATCCAAAGCCAAACTGATGGTGGAAGGTACGTTGGGTTGGGAGCGAAGGAGCTTTAAATTAAAGGTGAATTAAGTAGTTTTGCACAACCTTTACAGCTCCAGCTTACATATGTACCAAGAATGTTTAAGGGTGATGGGTGTGCAGCAATACTAATGTGTTATAATAAGGTAAAATGTACTTCTCTCTTCTGTACCTTACCATGATAACACTTGTTTCCCTCTGTGCAGCCCAAGCTCTCGTCATGGTCACAGAGCTCGAGGACGTGGAGGTAACCGAGCCTGAGCCTGCATCCTTCCAGTGCGAGGTGTCCGTCGCCATAAACAGGCCCCCTCTTTGGACTCTGAACGGGGAGACCCTTCAGCACGGCCCCTCTGTCCACCTGGAAAACCACGGGACGGTCCACAAACTCACTCTGAAACACACCAGCGCCGACATGAGCGGGGTGGTGAAGTTCACCACAGGCAAGGCCAAGAGCAGTGCCACGCTCAGCGTCACGGAGACTTAGAGGAAGAGAGAGAAAGTGAGTCTGAGACAAAGAAAGAAACTGAAACTTTTCAACATCCATTTGTCATGTTTGGATAACCTGCATTAGCCCTGTTCTGATTTTCTTTCAAATTGAGGGGATTCAGTGACGCCAAGTTATTCCTTTTTTTACTGTGTAGTCTATATTTATTTGCCTGATTTCTAATTGACTTTATATTCTTGTATTCTGATGAAAATTACCCAAAATAAAACAATAATTATATGGTATCAACTACATGTCATTTATGTTCTCTGAATAGACACAAACTATTTGGTAACATCAAACATATCAATGCTAAATAAACTGTGATATTTTTGCATTATAATGTAACGTTAAAATTGCATTCAGCTGCATTTGTTAATTATTAAATTATTGAGCTTCAACCACTCATAAATGCCATATCTAAATAATAATAATGTTTTACTAATATCTAATTGGTAAATAGATAAGGGAGAGGAAATATGCCCCCCAAAATTACTAAAAACTCATTTAATTTACGCTGTGTGAGCTAAGACGCACAATAAGCTTAATTCTCCTAAAAAATAATTAACCAAATGCATACTATAGGAACAGTAATTGAAATATGCAATAAATATGATCTATAATCGGTGTATTTGATGATATTGGACGTACATTTATCAGGTGTCCAGATGCACGACTCCACATGTTGCTCCGTGTTTGCTGGCTGCGGCTCGTAGGCACCTGTTAGCCACCTGGTGGCTAATTAACGGTAATTAGAGCAGACGATATCGTGTTCACGGCCTATGCTGCCCCCTGGTGGCCAAACACAGTAGTTCACTAATTGACGTTACTCTATAAAGTAATGTTTTGATATCATAATAAGCATAGCGTTCATTAGCATGGTTGTTAATTCAAATATAAGGAATTAGTGGATAAAACGTATTACCATAAACAATAAACAGCACTTGGACCATCTTTCATTTAGCATTTATGGGGGAAAAAACATTATTACATACAGTCCATATATCATTTGGTATGATAAAACAGGTCAAAAATTAGGTTACATCTGTTCAATCATGAGTACAGTAACATGAATATTCCATATATTAATGAATGACTGATAAAATGACTTAACGTTCCTATAAATACTCCTGTTTGCCGAAGAATTCCAAAACAACAGTTATCGGCACTGAACCTAGATGAGACGTGTGATGATGGCTTACATGAAACACACCAAAAGAATTACCCTGTTACGTGTCTACAACAGTATGATACTACCCTTTTAGTAATTTGCTGGTGCTTCTGGTCCATATATTGCCTATTAATATACGAGGTAAACAACCAGGTCTTACATGAAAACAAAACTAACTGTGAATATTGTATCAGAGTCGCACTCCTGGGCAAAAAAAAAACACTCACTTAGAAAAGAAACAGGCTAATTTGATTGCCAATAATTTGTTAAAACATAGAAAAATAATGCAATCGCTCTTAATATGTCGGGTTTAATTGTCGTCCCTGCCTCATCTCGGTAAAGTCATATCACAAGCCTGCTATGGAGGCTCTAAGTCAAACCCACGGTTTCATTCTTCAGTCAACACATGGTATTGTCAACGCATACGAGGGAGATAACAAGAGGCCTGCTACATCACCACGTAGAGCTAAAAGGAGCAATACACAGTCAATGTGTGAGTTTGTAAAGGAAAATTCCACCTTAAAAATCATCTTTCTTTGAATGAATAATAGCAAATTCAGTAGCAGTACTGTGACTATCTCTTCATCTTGTGACTTAATTCTGTTGTGAAATAGCAACTACACGAAAGGAAACCCGACATGTTTAATATATATTAAACTCCAACGTAGCTGCACTAGAATGATCTCGGCATTACGTCACCATTAACAAAATAAATCTCCACTCGCTGTTTCAGGGTGGATTCCTCCTTTAAATCTCACTTTCTGCTCACCAGACACCTCCTCGAGTCCTCGTGGCAGCTCCCCGTCCTCCACACACGTTTGATTACAAAGTCCTGAACTTGTTTCCAGCCTATGTGTACCGCTTAGGAAAAAAGAAAGAATACGCTGAAGCTTATGAGAACCAAACTGACAAACCAAGCTGTGACCATCACACAACTTTCAACAGAATTCAAGTTGTGTGTGTGTGGCTTTAAAACGGAGGACCAGAAGCCACCAGAGGAGTCCATCCTGGTCCTCGAAACGCTCACGACGGTACACGAGTGCAGACGCGGTGCGTGCTGGCTGTCCATCAATCTTTACACCACCGTCCAATAAACAGCTGCTCTCTCACCGTCACGTGCAGATGGTTTGATATTCATATTAGTGTCTTACTTGGCTCATTGCTTTGGGTTATATTTACTCATTTTAAAAGGGATTGGAGTTGTGTACATAGATTTTTCCCACAGTTCAAAAAGTTGCTGCAAAAGGACATTTTGTCCATTTTAAAGCCAACAATCCTAAATAATGATCAAATGCTGCTTTTGTAAGTTTGAAAATTGTGCTAAAAACAATGTTCTGCATCACAGTGAAAGGGAGGACTACAGACTGTACTTGATCAGATTCATCCACAACTCTCCCAATTATTCAGAATTACCTGATCAAATCGCTGTAAAAACTGATAATTGACTGAATTTGTGACAAAGATGTTTAAAAGACATCTACAGTACGTATACACCATCTGCTCTTTCGATAACGAGGCTGACGAAGTCCATTTGCACGTCAATCTTTTCTGCATCTTGTGCAGAATCAGACTGATGAATCCATGAGAAGTACCCAGTCTGTGTCCAGAGGGTTCACGGCGACAGACGTCTTCTGCAAGCTCAGTGACGCCGCAGAAACGTCCTTTAACCATCCTTTAACCATCCATCCATCCCACATCGAGCTGACGTGGAGAAAAGTTACAAATATCAGGGAGTTTTCTTTTTGACCAGTAGGTGGCAGTGATGAGGCCACTTAAAGTCAGAGCAGTGAGAGCTGGAGCCTGGAGCCTCTCTGGTGTGGGTAAATCCGTGTTGTACGCCGTTTTGTGCAGAACACCGTTAGCTAGCGGCCCCTTGGTGCTTGAGGACCGTGTAGACGTTGTCCACTTTGCTCAGCCTCTCGAAGAAGGGGATGAGGTCCAGCAGCTCGGTGTCTGACATGTCGTCGAACCACGAGGCCACGGGCACCTGGATGGAGATGCAAATTATCAGCGAGCACACGTGGGAGTTACTAGCACCGCCGCCATGACTCGGGCGCTGCGTGTTCTACTCACTGCGTTGTCGGGGTGGAAGATGTAGGAGGCGGGGGAGTTGTCCACGATGATGACTTTGTTCAGGTCCCGACCCAGGCGGCTCAGGTCCTTGACGTAGTTGCCTCGGTAGAAGACGCAGGACTCCCGGAACAGGCGGGAGCGGAAAGCGCCCCACTTGTCCAGGAGATCGGAGACGGGGTCCGCATACTGCAGCAATAACAAGAGAAATGAGTCGTAAGCATGTGTTTGCAGTAGTTTACTGTGAGCAGCAGCTGGTTTCCTCACCTTGGCTAAACTGGCAGTGAACAGGACGCACTCAAACAGTTCCCCCATTCTCTTGAGGAACTCGTCCACGTGGGGCCGCTTCAGGACATACACCTGGAAGACACAGGAATCTTAAACCAGGTTCCTACACAGCTGACATATGGCAAAAAAAAAAAAAAACATGTTTCTACAAACCGTAGCTGCCCGAGGAACTATGACGCTTTGTTGTGGTTTAATATAATCTGTGCAAATGATGAATTAACATTTTAAAGGTTTACATAGGGGTACAAGACCGAGCATGCATGAATCATACATTTCAATCTCAGGCATTCAAGACTCATATACTAAATGTACTCGTATGGATCACAGACAGACAGACATTTGGCTCCAAAAGTAAAAACCCAGGACTTGTTCCCTTGAAGTTCCTCCAGTTTTCTTCCTCCTGCGGTGTCGGCGGATGAGGGTAGCGTTCCTGAACCAAGTCATCCGGAATAGGCTGTGCTTGTCTGAACAAACCTATCCTGGATTACTTGAATCAGGCCCAGACCCACGGTATGTCATCCATCTCCAAATCCCTTACAAAACGCAGACAGCACCTACTACGCTCAGCAATGTAACCCTGAGAGCCCAGCTATCACACGACCACAAGGCCGGCAAGGCGACAAGTTAAGAGTGAGGACATTTTGGGTTTTTTTTGAGTGGGAGTGTGATGCCAACATTACCTGGTGTACTGTTCCATCTATTTCCACAGGAATGATGAAGTCTGCATTGTTCACAGGCTGTTGGAATGACGACAAAAAAAAAAAAAAAAAAAATGTCGACATGAACAAGACAGAAGATTGAAGCTTTTCCAATCATAAGGAAGTGTGTGTGTGTGTGTGTGTGTGTACAAGGAGGAGTGACTGTTTATTTGGGTTTGAGCACCAGAAATGTCACCGTCAGAGCCAACAACAACCAGATGTTTTATTATCTAACATACCGATCTCGTGATGTCACGTGATCACGGGCGACGACTACGTGCTTTACGGCCCAAATCATATCTTTTGAGTCCCTGCATGATGTGGAAACGGACCTGCACATGGCCGAAACAATATTGTTCTTCACCTTGAACGAGCTGTGAACTAACGTCTCATCCAGATCTATAACCACGCAGATCTTTCCGGAGTCTTTAGACTTCACTGGAGCCAGCAGTGGCTTCACCTGGAAACAAAAAATATGTACTTCAACCTGGGACGCAGCTAAATCCAGCAATAGGAAGCACAGATTGTTATCTCTCCAGTGAACACACCTTGGAGACGGTGCCGTTCTCTTCCACCAGCAGAGGGGCGTTGTTGTTGACCGGTGGGGGTTCGGGCTGGTCCCGACACAGGCAGCAGAAGAGGCTGGAGAAGAGGCCTCTGCTCCTGGGCTTCTTGGAGGACAGAGAGGGGGAGGAGCCTGCAGAGGAAGAAGAAGAAGAAGAAGAAGAGATGGTCACCAAGCTGCAACCCAAATTACCTCTTATTTGAGAAGCTAGAGCTGATTGAATTTGTGTCAATCGATAGATTAAACAACTTATTGATTATTTTAAAAGGTTTGTTTGTTTTTTAAACAGTTAAGACTGGCAAAAATCCTGCCACGAGCAGATTTCTGCCTTTCTAAAAACAGAAAAACAAAGCTGTGTTAACTGTATTTTGGTGATAATAACTCTCACGCTGATGACTCCATCTCGTGAATGTATGACAACAGTACAAAGTACGTCCAGCAGCTTTCCTCATACTTTAGTCATGTGCACAAACCCTCCTGGAGACACGCGGCACTGCCAAGAGCTCTTGCGTAACACTCCTATGTCAGCAGCAAACAGCCCCAAACATCAGCAATGAAGTCGCAGCTCTTTAACAGCGCTATAGAGACATCATGAGGACATCATGAGGACATCAGGCATTCAGAAAGTAAAAGTTAACCACTGACGGCAATTTAAAACAATGAAATGCACGTACAGGGATGAATTTAGGTTAGCAGTGATAACTTCTCAGAGGAAGACATTCCCCCTAAAGTTTGTCATCCATTGAGCTGAACTCCATTGGTCCATTTCCGTGTCCCATAAATCTCTCATTAACACTCCTCCTCGCCTCCTTTTCTGTCTCCTATTACACTTTGTTTCGGCCTCTTTCTGCTCCCTCTCTCTCTCTGTGTGTGTCCGGACGTGACCGCGTTACCAACACACAACCCTCTGTTGTGCGTCTCTCTCTCTCGCCTCTTTCATTCCCTCCTACGTCATTTGTGGATTCAAACTCCGTCTGACCCTCTGGGGCACTCGGGTCCAAAACAGGAAGAGGAAACAGACGGGTATCAGTGGAGGAAGCTGCATGCCATCATGTTTGAGTGTAGCGGGAGACGGCTTCATGATACTATTCATTTAGATTCAATTAATTCACAAAGAACTTAAGCAGTAGAGATTTGTAAATTAACCTTATTTACTCCCTTGAGTCCTCACTGCTTGCTTTCCTTTTTCCCTCCCTTGAGCCCTCGCTCCCTCCCTTGTGTCCATGTAATTTCCTCACAGTTGTTTGAGAAGTAGAACCTCATTCTGCAGTGTTTTACGTCGTGGTTTCTGACACATCTGGCTTCAAACCAAGATGAAACAATTGTCTGATGTTTGTGGGTCAAGTCTTTAAATGTATATGAACACTGAAGTAAGTTTAGCAGACCTCAACATGTCATCTCGTGTTACATGACTTACTGAAAATGAATAATTCAAACTCTGCGGAACACCAGGGAGGAATAATTCACACTCAAATTTTGTGCGATTGACGCTCACGCTCTTAATAACCGCTGAGCTTTAGTCACATTATGAAGTTAGTCGTCATAACATATGGAAAACACCGTATTGTTGGCTTCCAACACTGCTTGCTGCATTTACAAACAGCCACAATCAGTCGATCTCAAAAGGACCGTCAGCATATTAAGCAACAGCTTGTGAAGGTCAGAAACGTTCACATACCACATCAAAATCAGCACCGGCATAACAAGCCATTCATTCGTAGACTTACTTTATACAACCGCAGGACATTTCATTTAAAGTTGGATTTATGAGCCAATCTATAACCCTCAAAACACTTTAAAACCACTTCATGTGGATCCTCTACACTACGGAGAAACTGAAACTAAAAGAGTTTGATTTGACGAGGCTTAAAACAGCTTTGGGTTATCATGTCAGAATTAGGCGGGACAAAGTCAACATGCTGTTTGAGACAGTGAGTATAAGCATGTGTGAGGACGCGGTTACGTAAAAGATTAAGCTGCACATGCACAACAAGGCCTTATACGTTTGTGTGCATGCAATAATAAGTCCAACTCCACGATACAGATGTCAGTGTTGTTCAGACATCGGCCTCTACGTGAGCTGCAGGTTTCTCAGGGATGATGACTGACAGGTCACCAGATTATTCAGTAACCTGCATTCTCACTCCCCCGCCTGTCCTGCAAAGCTGGTGTTGAACACACAACAACTGATAAAAAGTTAGTGCTGCATTGAGGAACTCACAATTTCACAGGCCGGTTAATGAAGTTAGGGAGGAAACAGAGGAGCACTGTAGTAAAATAAATAAGCACTAAGAGCCATGACAGCGAGACAGAAGAGATAAAAACACACATTTCATTATCACACTGAGGCCAAAGTAAACACATTTTTGTGATTGTTTTATATATGCATGGTGCTGTAATATCTATACTATTTAAAGTGGGTTTAAGGTATTCTCATGCTTTTATTAAAGTATTATAAGCATTGGTACGTCATTTACTTGACTTTCATCACAGGCCGAAGGGCCGCAGACGTGATCTTTGTGCAGAAAAGTGAGACAATGTGACAGTTTTAGTGCTGCGGCTTGTTTTCAGTCCACTTTACACCAAAGAGCGGTGTTCATGTATCTGTGCAGAGGTTGTTGCAGCGGTTTCTGCGTCACGGAGCTCCGCAAAACACACTTATAAAGCCACTTACCTCTCTCTCCTGCGGCTTTATTCCCCTCTTCATCCCGGCTGACTTGGGTGATTATTGAGGACGGGTTGTCCATCACATCCAGGTCTGCTCCAGAGTGCTGATCTCACACTTTTAAAGTTACAGATAGTTCGCTGACTCGGTGCATTAAACCAACTTAACATCAACAAACACGGAAAAACATCGCAACACGTCGCCTACAGCGCAGCCATTACACTTCGGGCTAAACGTTTTGAAGTCTGAAACTTACAAAGACATTTGTCAAGGAGGTAGAAACTTTGATTCAATATGGTGCCTCAACTCCGCTCGCAATTTCAAGATACAAACATGGAGGTTTCAAGGCTTCCCCATTTCACTTAAAGTGGCGCAGTAAGAGAGAGGCCGTGTGCAACACACTCCCTTCTCTGGTTAGTCTACGGATTTGACGACGATCCCTTAACCTCAGTAGCCCGAAACAAAGTTACTCAAACATAGCTAGTTAGCTAAGCTATCAGGCTAGATACTGGACATATTATAGTCAAATATACTGCATAAAAAACATGCATTTACACTGATATCGGTGGATATGTTGGTTCACAACACATTAACAATGTTTTACTATACAACCATAACGGCAAAATATGAAATAAACAGTTAATTATGAACAGGCTACATGTAGCAAAACTAACCAACTTTAGCCGACGGCTATTCCTGCGATACCACCATTGTACGATACCGTAGATAGATATATAGACAAATATTTACACCATATTTGCAACTTCTAGCCCGGCACGTGTATGTACATATGTGTCTGTAGTACTGCAGTTGTTGTGTAACGGATAATATTAGTTGTTAAAAACTTTTTTTTGTAGTAGCGGTAAAGAAACGCCCAGTTTGGGTCCCCTTGAAACTGCCTTGGTCCAGGGACCGTCGCAAAAGTACCGACTCTCTCTCTAGCGTGCATTTTTGTTTCTCCTCCAAAATACAGTAGCAGGGTATAAAGTCTGACTGCTTGAGAATGCACTGTTGTTTTAGTGTAGTTTGCATATCATAGTTTGTCAAATAAAGAGGCTTTGTATAAATATTTTGCCTTTATTTGTCATATTTTATCATAGAAGTGTGATGTTTTCCTTCCCTTGCCATTATTGTGGTGTTTCTTTGCAGAAAAAGGTTATTGTTATATGCAGGAAGGATAAGCAAAAATCTACTTTTTCACATTTTTTTGTTTTGCATTGACTCATGCATTTTAATTATCTGTATATATGAATATAATCCTATATCATTGTAAGGTAACACTCATAAAACATGCAATACAACCAGAAAGCAGTACTGCTTATTGATTTGCAACTTTGTCTTTCTTGTTAATCAGACATATTAAATTGCAAAATGTCTAATGATACACATGTACTGTATATTGTACCACAGTAAATGTCATATTGCACAACCTTATACTGTACTGCCACAAAATATAAATAGGAATATTATTGTCGCAAGCTTACCTTTTACTTTGCAAGCTTTATGGTGTTCAAGTGTATAAATGCATTTTTATAGCAGCAAACTTCTTTAAAGTATAAAAATAATCCCATCGAAGTACTCAAGGGTTCATTTGGAAACCCAAGCCCAATGTTGCATTCCACAAAGCTCAAAACTTTTCCCCAATTGTATCAATAGTTTATTACATACCTTCTCATAAAAACATCTTCAACTTCCCCCCCACATAGAAACACCGCAAATTGGTACATTTATAAATCTTCAAACGTCCAAATTCATACAAAAAGGAACACTGTGGTAGAGCAATACACAAGACGTTCTATTATTACAAGGACTGCGTGTACTGTATGTATGCATGTATGTAAGAATCTAAAGTCCAAATATTGCAGTCAAACGTTTGCTTTGTTCAGAGTCAAACATTTGTCATATCAATTGTGAATTATTACCACTGGAGACACATTTACAAGAGAAGTATTTTGGATATCAATCCGATTTAGGCACTGACTGGGTGATCATGATTGAAGCAACCTGACCAACCGATGGGCAATACTGAGAAACCACAGCAGTTTACCAGTGGATGACTTGTCCACGTAAAATGTAAAATCTACATTACAGACTGCTTTTCATAGTTTATTACAGAGTTCAGTTTCAACCACAGACCAAGAAGTTGTACCAAAAATTCCTAGCTCACCCTAAAACCAATCACAAAGACACTCCTTATTTTTATCCTTTTTTTGTTGCATCGATCAGAATTCAAAAAGTGATTCAAAAATGCTCTCGCACGCACACACACACACAGACACACACTCACACATGCAAATAAATTAACATGTAAAAAGTAAACAATTTCAAGAATAAAATAATATTTTTGGTTTTGAGTTTTAAAATGTGTAATTAAATGCAAAAATAAATTAGCAGCTTAAATCATGGTACATTCACATGAGTTGTTTACTAATACATTTAGTGACAAACAAGGCAGAAAAAAAGCTAATGATACTCATGTTCCAGGCTGATCGTGCAGAGTGGAGACCAATGTTTATCTAAACCAAATAGCAAATGTGCACCGTCAGAATTCACAAGGTGACCGAGAAATTGTGCAATCAAAGAAAATCAAAAGAACATCCTGTGTCCTCACAAAGAATGAACTGTTTCTGAGCAGTTCTTCAATTCAACAAACATGTCATGGCGGTCATCTCTTTAGTTTCATCTCAGAATCCCTTTAGTGTTGAACGTTGAAGTCTCCCAAAATAACACGTGGACTCCCGTCTGTCCTGTGGATACTCACGCTCTATCCAGCTGTCTGCCCGTCCCCTGAGCCTTGACCTGTGCCCCACTGGTCAGGCGGACGTTTTTCATGCAGCGGTGATTCACAGAGGTTTGATTTGGCAGAATCTGACCCTGCAAAGCGTTGTGGTGCTGCGTTTTCACCGTCGTCTCACTTGGGGCTGGGAATGGTCGCTGGCGAGCTCTGGTAGGTGCGCAGCAGCACCTTGTGCTTGGTGGTGGCCTCTGAGCGACGGCATTGTTGTTCCACCAGGAACTCCTTGAGTCGACCGGAGGTGAAGGTGAGTGTCTGTCTCCTCAGCTTCATAAGGTAGGAGTCCTGCAGCCAGGCTTGTGTGAAGCAGTCCCGTGTAGTCGGACGGGCCCTGGGAAGACACAGAGAAATACACACAACGTAACATTTCATATTCTGTATTACAGGAAGTGTAAAACCTGACTTCGCTGACTCTCACCATGGGTAACTGCTCAACATCTTCTTGAGAAAGGCGGAGGCACTTTGGGACACGTTTGGGTGAAGTTTCGTCGGGTCAAACTTCGCCATCAGGATTTTGGATTCGACTTGCAGAGGGTCTTTATCTTCAAAGGGCAGTCGACCACTGAGCCTGGAAGGAAAGAGAGGAAAAACGAAGTTGAGCAGGAGAGTTCCAAAATGTAATGCACTTAATTAAAATGTGGCGCCTACTTTAACAAGGGATTGAGCTTTTGACACATTAAAACACACATCAAGGAAACATTAAACAAGTATTTTCTTGTCTTTAGTGTTAACTAGTGAGCCTGGTTTTTGGGAATGCTTCAAATGTATGCAATATGTCCACACACATGAGACGTCTCACTCACATGATGTAGGTGACAACGCCAACAGTCCAAATATCCGAAGGAGGACCAACCACTTCACCTTTTACCATCTCAGGAGCTTTTGTCAAGAGGATGAGAATTTAGAAATACATTTTTGCACAAAAAGTAGCATAAAAAGCTTCAAATGTTGGAGTCAGAGACTATCTGAACTTCAGAGAAGTCAGAAGACGTTCTCGTCCTCACCCATGTACTCCAGTGTTCCTGCTCCGGAGTCCCAGAGTTTGAGGCTGAGGGGGTTGAAGCTCTGGGCGCTTCCAAAGTCCACGATCTTGACGGCGTTGAGGTTGGTCACCATGATGTTGTCGGGCTTCAGGTCCAGGTGGAGGACGCGGCGGTTGTGGAGGTACTCGACCCCCTGGAGGATCTGGACCAGGTAACCCACCACGTCGTCCTCGGAGTAACGGAACCTGTCGAGAGCGAAAAGAGATGGTATGGTTGTAGTTGGAAACGTGGTCACATCACTATCGACTCTGCCTTTTTATATGCATGTATACTCACAACTTGGATATATTAATATAAAAATAAAACATATAAATATTCAACTTTAAATCAATAAAAAATCATCAGTATAGTGTTACTGAACCCCTGAATTAAATCTATGGTTTCACCATTTAATTAAAATCAATTTAGCCTTAACTCAAATAGACTAAAGAAGGAAAGGTCTCGTCTCCGGCCCCCTGCTCTGTAACTCTGTGTGAGTTTGTGTCTCTCAGTACGAGGGCGACGTCTCCGTCCTCCTACCTGTCTATGAGGCTGTACAGCAGCTCTTTGCCGGTGCAGTACTCGGCCACCAGCACCAAGTAGTGCGGCGTGACGTAGGCTTCGTGCAGAGCCATGACCTTTTCATTGTGAAGGGATTTCAGGATCTCGTACTCCTTCAGGACCTCCTGCTTGTTCTCTTGGTTGTAGCAAATTATCTTCGCCATGTAGATTTTGCCCGTCGTGTTCTCGCGGCACTCTCTGACGACTCCGAAACGACCCCTTGCACAAATAAAAAGGAACATATGAACCTAATGTAACAAAAGTAGGAGATGGAGAAGATTAATCTTGTCGAGACAGTTCTCTATACGTCCAGTCTGTCATCCAATATAGGATTTTAATAAAGTCATTCTTATATTTCTTTCTTACAACCATATCAATATGAGTTATACATCATTCTTACATCTATACATCAGATTTTTGTCATCTTTTTATGGTAAAATATTTTCTAACTGAAGCCCCTAAAAGCTAAATGTTTGTACAGACATTTAAATCATAGAACACCTGCACTGAGCCGCCTCGAGGTGCTGCTGAAGGTAATTAATCCTGCTTTTTATGCACTGCTTTATTGCCTTTATGCACTTTAAGAGTTTCCACCATGATATAACGGTCATTCTGAGGACAATTATATGGGTTTTGTGTGACTTGTCATATTTAAATTGACCTTAAAGCCCTTCTGTCTCACCTGGCTTTCTCATCCAGGAAGGTGTAGGGTTTCTGTGGAACCCCCTGTCGTAGAGCAGTGGAGGGCGTAGCGCGTCCTGATGGGGTGCCTCTGGTGGGGGTACTGACCCCGTCACCAATAGGGCTCAGGCTGGAGGACTGGAGGACTTGTGGGGAAAAGGCGACAGGAGTCGGGGTCACACGAGCGGTGACGGTGGTGGTGGGGACGTATGTGGGCACAGAGGCCACTGCTGGTTTGATTGGCGCCGATGGCGGGGATATTGGAGGGTTCTGGGTCATGGGAGACACCACGTTTACTGGACTCTGGGGTTTGGGGAGGACAAAGGGTGGAGGTGCTTTGACTGCGGCTGAAGAGGGATGAGAGGAGCTTATTTTTGGAGTGTCTTTGGTGGTTGCACCTGCAGATGGCAGTTGGGGGTTTGTGGCGGGGCCGGAGGGCAGAGAGGGTGGAAGAGGTGAAGCAGCAGGGGTGGCTGCATATTTTGAAGAGGTGGAGGTGACGGTGGAGACGGCTGTCCTGGGAGCGTTGTTCTGGACTGGCCTTAACGGAGGCACCGTCACTAAGGAGGGGGCAACTGGTTCAGGTGGTGCTGGGACTGTCTTTACGACGGCCATGGCAGGTGAAGCTCCTCCAGCTGAGAAAATAGAAATACAACCTTTAAAGGTTAATGCCTTTATCCACCATGTTGTGATTGAAGCCTTCAGCGGCCCAGTCCAGCACTAACAACTATACCTGTTGAGTCCAAGCTGACTGGAGCAGAACAGTTGCTGTACGGTCCCTGTCCTGCCTTGTTGATACAGGCCACTCTGAACCTAAAAGTGCCACTTGGTGGCAGGTCTGTGACATTGTAGTAGCAGTCCACAACTCCAGTGGCTACAGTCAGCCAGTTAGAATCACCTGCAGCACAGAGGGACAATAAATAAGTGACCTTTAAGGATAGAGCATAGAGGGATAAATGAGGCAACCGAATGCTGTATTTGTAAATCTTGAAGTATGCATATTGGATATATATGTATTGTAAATGGAATTATGAAGAGAAGAAAGACAAGTCTCAACAAGTAAAAGTTAGAAAAGAATCTTGTTTTGTTCTTGTTGTAGTTTACATATTGACCACCAGAGGGCGGTGTTGTCAAACGGATGGACAATGTGGACATGCACATGGATGAAGCCTAAAGCTTGTAAAATGTTATGCATAAACAAACATTTCTTATGTTGGCACGGTGAAAGAGACCTGGAGTCAAATGTAAATTAGGAAGTGACAAATTATTGTGTGAGCACCTGAATCAATGCTGCCAGGCAAACAATGCATTTGGAATGAGACGACAAGGCAACAACAGCCAGAAGGAAATCAATCAGAGCAAGAAGTCGGAGTCCGCTACTCCAGGTTTGTGCGTTTCACCCACCACATTATAAGATAGTGATGATTCATCATGTTAAATGAGAAAAAGCTGTGGCAGCAGCACCGGTGCAGTCACTATTCCCTCGAGGGATGACTCGTTTACTCCGTCTAGGTTGTGTCTCTGGGTATTGAGACTGATATCCCCGGGCGTTCTCCACATACAGTATATTACAAAGCCAAACATCGTCAAAGCTTTTCAAACACTGCTACCAGCAAAGGGAATGTAGTTTTAAAACCATCGAAACTACCTACAAACTAATTCACAACTTACTCGATATTCATTTGGATGAGCTGAATGTTGCTAAATGATAGATGAATAAAAAAAGTAGAGAGGGGACTCGCCTTCTGTTTTTCTTTCCAGGCTGTAGCTGCACGGAGACTTGGTGTCCGCTGGCTTCCAGAGCACCAGGGCTGTGTTGTTGTACGTCTGGGGGACTTCAGGGGTCCCCGGCTGCTTTGGGACACCTAAAAAAGAACAAATTAGATGAGTGTGCACAGGCATGCAGACACACACGAGTTACATAGTTATACTGGGCAGATGTGAGTGCTGAATACGAGTAGACATGTGGTCAGAAAACCCACCCTCGGTTTTAAAATTGAAGATATTCAAGTGGGTATTTTAGTCTCAAGGATTTTCATGTGCATGTGGTTTTAAGTGCGTGTATGTGGGTGGTTTCACTGTAACGTGTGCATGGTTTTACTACTGTGTGAGCAGGATTGAATTGCGTCCTTCACAGGCTTTCATAAAAGCTGCTTTATTTCAAGTGCTTCACATTGCAAAATGTTACAGCAGTCACTGATTCAGTAGATTCAAATGTCACTTTAATGACGTTGAGGTTCAAGACACCAACGACAAGATGTTCATTTTCTCGAGCGCAGGATAAAAAAAAATAAAAAATACGATCCAGACGATGGTGTGTGTTTTGTAGTAACACTAAACCAAACTTGACACAAACGATGTCGTTCCGTAATTTCAAAATGTATTTCCCATTAAGCCTGTGCACCGGCTGCAACAGGCGAGATGAGCTGTCTGAAGTATTTTTCTCACAGCAAGAGATTATTATCAAGGGGAGACAAATAACATCAGTGGTTGAGATTAGAAATATTACATGTCCAAAGCCATGACCAATAACGTTCAAATGAAATCGATTGCGCCTGACGTCTGAGGAATGTATTTTCCACTGAAACCTCAAAAGTCTCATTGCTATTGTTGGATTTTTTACACACCATTTGTGCAAAGGCATGACCGGAGTCTTAAATAACGACCTGCTGCAGACGATTCCTAAATCCCCGGAAGCAACATTTGTTCCCATTACATGATGAATATGAGAAAAGCCGAAAATCCATAAAGTCAATCTACTGTAAAAGTTAATCTCTTGACATTAATATTGATTTAAACTGTATCAATATTCATTCCATTCTTCCTGCAATTAAAATTAAATGATGTAAAATACATCCCATCATGAGGATAATTAGTGTGTGTCCATGAAAGGCGAAGGAGCAGCTGTGCCTCGAAGAGATCTCGCTCTATGTTAATGAATAATTCCCAACTCCCATTGCCCCCCCCCCCCCCATTCTGTACAATAACAACATTAAGAAAACACTTTCTGGAGAGCTACGGGCTGAATAAGCTACTTACAAGCTATGGTCAGTGTGCAGGAGGTGGTGATGGTCGCTATGGGGTTAGTAGCTACGCATTCATAAACTCCAGCGTCCCTCCGGCTGGATTTCATGATCATAACAAGCTGCCTGCCATCTGGATGAGACATCAGGTTGATCCTGTCATCCACCTCCAGTGGCTTCCGATCTGGAACGCACAACAAATGTAGGAACTGAGCGGCACTTTCTGGATAAAACTACGAGGCAGAAATATTCTGTGAGGCTTTAAGTACCATACCCATCGCCCATGTGATCTCTGGATGTGGACTTCCAGCTGGAAGGCAGCTGAGAGTGACCGACTCCCCCTCCAGTAAGATGTGGTCTTTCAGTTTGATGTGGAACACGGGGGCAAAATCCGAGGCAGAGCGGATGAACTGCTGGCTTTTTGACAAGCCCTCCTCTTTGGGGACGGAGGAGGGCAGATCAGACTGAGAGGGGGTTTTGTCTTTCTTGCCCCTCGTCAAACCCCACCTGTCCCACCGGGATCGCCTGTCAGTCTCTGAGGCTTTTTCGGAATGGATGCTGGATGCGGATTCAATCGATTCCTTGGATGCAGCAGCGCCGGTCTGTTTCGCGAGCTGATTCTCAGGGATGCCCATTCCTTTGAGACCTCGGCCCTCAGATTGGGAATGACGATGGCGGGTAAACAGAGGCGTCCTCTTCCCCTCTTCACCCTCTTTTCTCTCCTCAGACTGACTGCGGATCTTCGAGGTAATTCCTGCCACTTTGTTCTCGAACTTGTGTCGCATTGCCAGGACAGGGGAATCGGTGACTTTCTTCAAATCCTTTTGCGCCAGCTCTTTCTGACTTCCCCCGGCGTCTCGGTCCTTCCTCTCCTCGGACTGGGTCTTTATTTTGGCAGAGATTCCTGCCACTTTGGACTCAAACTTGCGCCTCATAGCCGAAACCGATGACTCCTCAGCTTTTCTTTGTTCTCTCTCATCCAGCTGCCTCTGTGCTCCTGCACTGCTCAGCTCCTTTGTATCCAGGGACTTACTGCGACCGATAGCCCATGAAACCCTCTTGTTTACAGCAGTTTCCTGCACATCCTGATGCTTTTCCTCCTTTGGTTTCTCACCCTTCTTATCAACGGATGTGGACCTCTTGGCCCGCAAGGAAAACCTCCCAATCAGGCTGAGGCCTGTTTCTTTCTCTTCTTCTCTTAAATCTTGAACAGATTTGGATTTCTCCTTTAGTCTTTTAGAAACTATTTCAAGAGGCGCCCCCCTTGGCCCCGGCCTGTAAACCTCCTCACCCTCCTCGCCCCCCTTCCGGTTTAGCACGGGGGATTTCTCCTCCGACTTGTTTCTGGTCAGCTTCCGGAGGCCACGAGTCAAAGACGACTCCCGCTTCTTAAACCTGGCTTCGAAAACCTCCTCCGAGTCGATGTCTTGGATGTCTGTTCTAAGCACGGGCTGGCGGGGGATGCCAGCAGGATCGGGGTTTGACGAGGTGGAAACAGAACCAGGAGATCGATCAGCAGCCGCTACTTTGGCAAATACTGCTGGATGTTCAGGCAAAGTGGGGATTTCTGTGGACTTTGTGTCATTTGTTGTGGTCGAAACAGCATGGATGACACTTGCATATGCAGAGGAGGGTTTGCTGTTTTGCGTTTTATCTCCCTTCATATCCTTTTCATTAATACGTAACTCTTGATTTTCTTTCTTCTCTTCATCTTCATCATCATCATCCTCTATTACAATTATAGGAGTAATAACAGAGGGTGATCTAGAGTCAGATTCTACTTTATCTGGCTTTTCTAACTGGGTATTGGTCCTTTTCTCTGCTATACCATCCATGTTATTCTCGTTCATACTTTGCATATCATCACGTTCTTTCACATTGTTCCGTTTTTGCTGTTGGTCCAACCTTCCTGGTGTTGGGAGTAGAAAGGAAGTCTTCTTTGTAGGCGAGGCAGACGTGGACTCCAGAGTTTGTTCTGTGATTGCCGACATTGAGGTCGCCTCCTGGAGCTTTTTTCCTTCTATGCTACCATTGCCCACCGATGGGATCTCTAAGGGGGCTCCAAACCTGCGGTGCAGGGGCATGGGCTCAGAATCCCCCTGAGTGAAGGAGGCGCTTTTACGAAAAACTTTGGTCTTTGGCGCGTCCTCTCCGGGGTTCTCTGAAGACGCTGCTCTGGCGAGTGTTGATGGCCCCGCTCTAGATCTCCTCAAGTTCCGATCAAGAGACCCAGTCCGCCTCTCGTCTTCCATGCCGAGTGTTTCAAACAATGGCCCTCGCAGGCCGCTCATCTTTTTGTCCGCGTTTCCTCCCCTGAGCAGCCGCTGTCTCATCAGTTCCAGTTTGAGGGCATAATCCTCCTGGCTTAACTTCGCCGCCCCGGGGCTCGGGCTGCGATTGGGTAGTTCCATAGAAACAGCCTTTTTCAGGCTCTTGTTACTTTCTTCTGAATCTTTGTTTGCGTTTCCCTCTTCTGGGTCAATGTGGAGAAGCAGTGCTGAATCAGCAGAGCTGCCTCTCCTCATCGTAGCCCTCCTGGTTTTTGTCGGAGTTTCATCCGCCTCCACACTTGTTTCTTTTTTAAGGGGGGCTTGTTTTGCCTTTTCCATTTTCTCCTCAACTTGGGTTTCCTCTTCATCCTTCACGCCTTTATTAGCCCCTCCTCTCGTAACTGCCGTCTCCATGTTGTCTTTTTTCCTTGTCCCATCAGCAGCAACACCAGGCCATACAGTGACGTCTTCGTCCCCCGGGATCTCGTTAAGGGAAACCCTGGAACCAGAAAAGGCCATGGACAGCGGCATAGGAATGAAGGGAAGCTCATCTACATCTGCATCGGAGTCAGAGGAAGAGGAGGGTGGTGAGGAGCCTTCTTTCAAATGCCGGGCCACAGCAATGGAGACGTGTTTAGATGACTCATTCAAAAGCTCTGGGATCGACCGCATCACCATCTTGGATTTGTAGTTGATAAGGGAACGCTGAAAAAAATAAAATAAAATAGAGGACAGCATGAGTTAGTTTACTTCTCCTACTTTATCTGCAAAGTTAATACTACACCTTTCAGACTGAAACAGATAGTGGTTGGAATAGACTAAAACTATATCCTGCCACGTTTAGAGGTATAATTCAGGCCTATGGACCATGTCTAATCCTGCTTTAAGAAAACATAAAATAATGTTCAGTGGCTTACCTGCCATCGCCTTCTAGACAAAACCTGCTTCAGCATAGCTGTGCTGATGCTCTTGTTCGTTGGCGACTGCAAGACAAAAGGAGGGGAGTCAGCATTCACTTACATTCACCAAACTTTCCAGTTTCATTCCTCTCTATATTCTGAAGGTTTTTACTGAGTTTTTTCTTTTATATGTATTATTCATAGCTTGATTTAGACAACATTGTATCCCTAAACAATGGTGAACATATTTTTTTGTATGGCTGTTGTGATAAAAACAGCTATCCAAAATTCCCTCTGTAAAAATCTTTTGACTCTAACAACTAAATGAAACAAGAATTTTGGACCTGGTTTTGTCCAATGTTCACATTTCTGCTCTGGAAATCTGTGCAAATTACTACCTATTGCACCAATGCACCATTTGCATATTTACAAATAGAATTTCATATAATTTGCAATACAAAAAAATGGTCTTAATGTAAGGAATCAATTGGGGAAGTGTCATGGTGATATCTAATAGTTAAATACAATGTTACCCTATTCACCTGTAAATAGTTTGAGGCTGGGTGAAGTATTTTTTTAAACGATAACTCACCTTGAACCAAGGATGACGAAGGCACTCGATGGCACTGGGCCTCCTAGAAGATGAAAAATGAGGAAGGAGCATGCTACTGTTTAGACAATGAGGAAGGAAATCATGGTCGGTCAAAATGATATATCTTTACATATGTTTATGGTAAAAGATAAAGCCATCAAGATGCTTACAGTCGGTCCGCCACCAAAAGCTTGATGACAAATCCCTTCGCTTCTTTGCAGAGGTCGGCGAACATGCTCTCCTCAAACGCCACATTGTAGTTACGGATGTTTAAGGCCGTCGCTCGGTCATTCTCACCAGCAAAAGGAGACACGCCAGTCAGGCTAAAACAAAACAAAGAAAGATATCTGTGCTTGTTCTATTCTATTGAAACCATACAAAGTAAAAACAAATGATAACAAATCCATAGAACATACCAGAGGTACGTGACGACACCAGCGGGCCTGTGGGAGAGCAGGACAGACGAATGACATTTGGATTTTTGAGAACAACACAAAAGATTTCACTCAGATAACAAGGTAGTGCCTGCATTGTGTAGTCACGCTGGAGAACAGGTGTCTCACCATATGTCTGTTGCTGTGGAGACGGGAGTTTGGTTAACAATCTCTGGTGCAACATATTCCGGCGTGCCGTATTTGCAGTAGTGCTCCTCAGATGTCTCCAATTTCGCGGCATTACCAAAGTCACAAATGCGGATCAGGTCGCTCCCAGGACTCGCCATTAAAATGTTTTCTGGCTAGAGGGGGAGGAAGAACAAAAAAAAAAAAAAAGTTGGGTTGTTATAAAAGAATGTGATGAAATAGATTTGATGCGGCGTCAGAGGTGGGGTGGACAGATACCTTTACGTCAAGGTGGGCTATGCTTTTTTGGTGAAGATAACGAAGACCTTCCAAAAGCTGCTGAACGCTCCAGCGGACCTGCAGAGAAAACACCGGGGAGTGAACTTAACAGTCATGTTACATAATGATAGCGCAGTGCAGGCAGCAGAGGAACACACACCTCCAGTTCCTTGACTGTTGTTTTTTTGGCCATTCTTTCCAGCAACTCCTCGTGACATCTTCACACAATAGCTAAGGGGGAAAAAAACCCAGAGCTGTGGCTTGACTGCACAGTCCAAGTGGTAGGTGCATGAGAAATGAATTATAAATGAGCAAAACTCCCACACATCCTATCTCTTGCTAATTCCACTCATCGGCAATGAGTCAGAGAGAAAAAGCTGTGCTGCGCTGTATTCATGCCTCCAGGGGAGCGCAGAAGACATTAGGAGTAATGCTCGGGATCTTTCGTGTCCTTCAGATGCATTTAAGAGCACTTTCGTTCGGCGAAGAAGATACAATTTGAAACAGTACTGCAGGAAAGGCAGGGCCTTTTTGACTTAAAGATATGAACATCGAAGCAATAAGAGATTAAAAAAACCTATTCTGTCGTTGGGCAATACAGATAAAAGCAACATATTAAAGCAGAGTATTTCCTATCATAGATAATACAATTGCGCTGAAAGGATACAGCTCTGTGATGAGCACCACCACACTCTTCTTCTCAAAGGCATCGTGGAAATAGAGAATCCTCTCGTTGTCCAGCTCAGACAGCAGGTCCATCTCTCTGAGGGCCAATGCTTTCCTCTTTCCTCCCGCAGAAATGAACTTGGCGGCGAACTCGGCCTTTCCCTTTTTCTGAATCACCCTCTTCACATAGGAGAAGGCGCCCCTGAATCAAACAGCGGAAACATTTACGGTTTAATACCAAACAAATAGTTCATGTCCTATTTAACAGCACAGTAAGCGTCCCTCCGGCTGGACACAAGAAAAAGAAAATGCAGTGCCACCGTCAAATAACAAATTCCTGATTCATTCTTTAATTTCAAACCAGACAAGACATAAAAAAATGATACCAAAGGAATATTTTTAATACGAGCTGGAGCCCTCGTTACAGGGCACAGGTCAAAATATAGCTATAACAGCATGTTTTGACCTTTGTGAACAGTACGTCTGACAAAATAACATCAGCTCAAAATGTCAACTGAAGGCTTTTATAGGAGCTTTAAACCTCGAGAATAAAAATGTCTCTAAAAGGTATTTAAACAGAGACATGACCTCACATTGATGTTGTGGAGTCAACAGAGTACTCCTTGAGAAGATTTAAGTCATGAATCACTGATAGAGGCTACAGGAGAATGGAGAGACAAAGAGGGAGGCATGGCCGTTGTATAATTGACTTTTTTTTTCCTGAGGCGTTTGGGAAAAGAAATCAGAATCTGAATTCCATCTGAGTTTGCTGCTCTGCTTAATAACCGAAACACATCGCCTGCCTGTTCTGATCGCTCTACAATTCCCGGTAAACGCTGCATCTCCACCACGTCAGACCAAAACAAATCATCTGTCGGCTAATGTATTCGCTCCACTCAGGCTGCTGGTGACTCATCTCTGGTTGCCGTCTACTGTTGATAAGCAGGTGCGACTCCCCGCAGTCCCATCAGCGCTCAATCAGCCATTAATGGCAATGTACTCGCTGTGTGTGATGGGCGCGAGACGGCGTGAGTGTGCCGTCAGACACACACACACTCACCTCCCCAGCTCCTTGTGGATATCATAGTAATCCGTCAAACGCCTCATCTTCCTCAGAATGGTTCCTTCGTCCTCTATTGGCTCTGCTGCTTCCTTTCGCTCTGCAGGGAGCAACAACGCAGGCATTTTTAATGCGTGCATGTGTTTGGCTGTACATGTGTGCCAGCGTTTGTCACACAGATGGTTTCATCAGGTGGTCCTTCCCATATGGTGTAGATTTAGAGGTGCAATTTTCAACAACAACCAGTGTATATTGTTTGTTTGGCATCGGCAAACGGCTATAATCTAGACTAAATGGTAAAGATCAAAAGCAAATAGAGGAAAAGCCTGTCGGTAAACCATTTTTTCGAACAGGCCTTTAATTCTCTAAACAAAACAGATTGAGAAATGATCATGAAAAGATGCTACCTCCTCATATCTTTGAATCTCATAGGATTATAATCATAATTAGTAGGGTGAATCTCTCCGCATGCAAAGCATGTTTGTGCAGACAGTATTGTTGGACTGCAGACCTGTATGAACTGTGAGTTCAGCTTTGCAGGAGTTGGAGTCGGCCAGGTTCTTCGCAGTGCAGGTGTACACACCGGAGTGTTCGGGGCAGGCGTTGAGGACAACGAGGGAATACTCGGGGTCGTCGTACACAAATGTGAAGTGGCTGCTCTCAGAGAGAAGCGCATCGTCCTGCAACAGACCAATCGAATACGGTTAGTGTGGTTAATATGGTCTTGGATTGCACTCGTAATTCTGCTATTTTCAATGTCATGTTTCTCTGGCTGTTGTGCTGCATCACTTCAACTCCTCTTTATCTGATATCAGGACAAGTGTACCTTATACCAGAGAATATCTGGGTCTGGTTTCCCTTCAACCACCACAGCCAGACGGGACGTCTCCCCAATGTGCACATCCACATCCTCCATGATGGTTTCAAACTTGGGAGGCACTACGGAAGAAGACAAAAAGAGAGAAAGAAGAGAGAGAGAAAAAACAAAGATTAGAAAAATCTCACATTTAAATCATGGCTGAGTAAAAAGGAAAGTCATTTTTAGAGAAGCTCTACTATATTCATGAGCCTTTACTTCAAAAATAGCTGCAGCTCAAATTAAATTACACACAGCTCCTCTTTGTTGGCATTAACTGCTGCCAGGAGTAAGTAGTAAGTTCTTTGGATTCAAGCTGAAATGCTAAATTTATCATGTGGTGTACTGCCTCAACTAAACTGACCTGCCATTGCCAGCTGAGGCGTGCAGAGGTCGCTGCCAAACTGGTTGCTGGCCGTGACCACGAGCTGACCAATGTCTGAGCTCTTGACTCTTTGGAGCTTCAGGGTGTGTTGATCGTCATCTGGCATGCTCATCTCATACATCCCCAGTCGGTTGACCAACACCACCCCCCTCCTGGGTAAGACAAAGGCATTATGTCAAAGTTATGCGACGTGTGTGCAAGGATCTTCTTCAGCAGTTAGGCACCAAACACCCTGCAGAGAACAAAGCTTTCCCAGAGCTCCACGGAGAACATGTGCTCGAACGTGAAATGTTAAATTCAATCAGAGCAAAGTGAACCACTGCACAGCGGTGCTCCTCAGTCCTGGTCCACTGGATTCCTGCTATTTTAACTGGAATCTGTAGAAGTTACGATAAGCCTGTTCACAAAATGTCCTATCTCGATGTATAAAACAGTCTCTGATGAGAAGAGAAGTGGGATGAAAACCAGCATGAGCTCCAGCTCCTCAGAGACTTCTTCTGTTCTTTGGTTTCTGTTTAAAATAAGCTTCCTGTTTTATATTGCAGACTAGGGTATTACTGCGTGTACTATTTTTGCACCCCAAAAAAAACCTCACACTGTGCCACGAGAGATGGAGGAACTGACCTTTTCCAGGTGACAACTGCGTGCACGTGGTTCAGCGTGATGGTGATGCTCGCAGGTTGGTTCTCAACGACATACACCATGTCAGGTTTGTCCAAAATGACTGGTGCTTTCCTTGAATAGGGTCCTACAGGGGTAACAGATATCATATCAACTAAACATCGTCTCTTTGAAAATACAAACATATCAAAGCCTACCTCGGCTCTTTTACCTCTGTCCAGCAGCTGGACCAGGTCAGTGGAGGGTGATGGTTTGCTCAGTGTCTTCCCGGTGGACGTCAGAATTCTGAAAGCGTAGCGGACTCCTTTGGACAGGGAGGTGGCGGTGTAGTTGGTCTCCCTCAGGTTGGACGCCACGACAGACCACTGGATCGAGCCCAGAGGCTGCTGCTGGACCACATATAGCAAGGAGCCGGCATCTGCACACACACGCACACACACACACACATGGTGTTTAGGTACTCAATCTGGATGGCAATCAAACACATAGTGAGGTGCTTAAGATTCAGAGAGAAAAGGATTTTTTTTTGTTTTCAAATCTGTGGTGATATAAAAAATCCAAAAGGGGCTTAAAATAATCTCAGAATGAAAAGAAAGCAAATAAACATCCACGATAGGCGTGCTATAAATTGTTTGTCTGCAAGTGTTTTATGTACATTTTGTTTTAACTGTATTATTAAAGCCTTTCTCAAGATAGAAACCAAAGGAACCTACCAAATGAAGAGTCAAGTCTCTTTGGTCGCTTCCAGCTGAGGCTTATAGTTTTCCCTGTGATGGCCTCTATCACTGGAGGACCATCAGGGGGGTCAGGAACGATATCTGTTTCCAAATAAATACACAGATATATACATATCAAATGGGAAATATTGTATCTCTCAGCTATGGCATCAAACATTAAGCCTCCATCTGTACCTGTGACGTATAGATGTGCATAGCAGGTTGCTTTGCCCAGTTTATTGGAGATGACGGCCTTGTAGACGCCCCCGTGAGCGTGACAAGCGCTCCGAATGACCATACTGTGGACATCCCTGTCTGAAGAACAGACGCACAACTTTCTTATTTACTGTCATTCAATCCCAAAATGCTTTGCTTGTTGTTTGGTTCTTTGCTTACGCTGGGTCATCTTGCGCTCTTCGCTGCTCTCGATGCGCTTGCCGTTGTGGTACCAGGCGATGGTTGGGTAGGGCAGGCCCGCCACTTTGCATTTCAGCAGCACCTCTTTGCCGTCAATCACCTCCACATCAGCCAGAGGCTTGACAAAGTCCGGCATGGTCCTCTTCTCCACCTCACTCTCCAGAACCTCAGGCTCCTCGGGGATCGATGGCATCTTCTCCAACTTGGCCCTGAAGGAAGGAACGAAAAATCGGAGCATGTACACTGAAAGACTGATGGGTTTATTTAATGTTTGCCATGCGCCTTCACTCCGTTAGAAAGATACATCTCCTCCCGAAGCATTTTTCTTTGCCCTTGAAAACAAAAATGTCTCCTCTGACTTTTATACTGACAGCTTAGTTGTATTTTTTCCGCTTTTAAAATGACAAAATGAATTTGACTTCATTCATTCAACGTATGAGTTGCTTCTCATACATGTGAGAAGAGATGGCAGCTCGAGGTTCTTGCATGTAGAGCTCAGCGGTGCATTCAGACTTTCCATGAATGTTTTGAGCGACTGCTGTGTAGAAGCCTTCGGTGTCGCTGCTAACGTGGGCGATGACAAGTGAGTGACGACCCCCCTCTTGAAGGAGGCGAACATCATCACTCTCCTCCACTCTTGTCTCTGAAAGAACATCAGCGTGAAACGTAATCAGACACGGGCGTTTCCTCTGAAGTGCACCGAACACCACGTTCATCGAATATCAGACACAACACTGGGGGTTCTTACCAAAATGCATCCACGTGACTCGAGGAGGAGGGGATCCGCTCACCTTACAGTCAAAGCGGGCAGTGCGACCTTCGATTACCTCCAGGATGTCCAGCTTACGGGTGTACAGAGGCTCCTTGGACGGGGCGACGCTCAGGTTTGCGTTCGAGGTCAACTCCTCTGTAAATGCAATGACACGTTCTTTAGCAACAATTTCTTTTGTGGCAATTTTCAGATCTGTACTTGATCCTTTCCCCCATGTTTCATTGAAATCTGTTGACATCTTTTTGAGTTTTTTAACTAAAAGACGAAGCATCACAACTAAAAAACACAACCTCTTTTGCAGAGATATAAACCAATATGAATGTGTGTTTTCCAACTTCTCTTAAATACCAGTGTTTGTAGTTCACCTTTGGCAGTGCTAAGCTTGCAAGTGTATGTTCCACTGTCATCCTCGTGAACTGAATTAAGCAGCAGACGGCATCTGTAAGACAAAACAAGACAGCTTTTAAAAAATGATAATAGTAATTAAACAAAACTAATGAAGTGAAGCAGAAAAGACTTAAACACATAGAATACATGAACCCACCTCTTGCCATCAAAGTGCATTTTGCAGTTGAGCAGCGCCGGCTGGATCAGCTTCCCATTTGAGAGCCAGTCCACATCGATGTCTGGAGGTCCTGTCATGTGACACTCGAACATGGCCGACTCTCCGGCCTTCACCGCCACACCTTTTACCTCCCGGGTGATTTTCAGTGCCGCTTGTGGTGCAGACGCTGATAAAAAAACAAAACAGAAAGATTAGCAGCGCTGAAATATTACACGATATTTCTCACAACATGATTAAACGAGACAGATTAAATTCTTCATTATTCACCTTTGACCTCCACTCTGCACTCCGCTTGCTTGGATCCGTACTCGTTGACGATCTTGCAGAGGTAAAGCCCCGTGTCTGATCTCTGAGCTGAGCTGATTCTCATTTCACTGGTGTCGTCGCCGGTCTCTCTCACAGCGAAGCGCCCCGCTGTCTTCACAGTGACTCTGTCCTTCAACCTGGGTCAGCAGAAAGTGGCTGTCACAGTCGATTGTACTCAGGTGTTTAATAGAAGGGCCGTGTGTGTGTGACAGTAAGTGGCCTTGGTCGAGATAATAGCTTTGAGTGTCTGTCTGACATAAAGATCTCTTACCAGTAAACCATGGGTTTGGGCTGTCCTGCCACCTTTGCTGAGATGACAACATCTTGACCCTGAGTCACCTCCTGGTCACATGGCGCCACCTTTTAAAGGTCAATCACAACATAGTTATGTACAGAGACTTTAGAGGTTTGAGGGTGGTCCCTTTCAATCATACAGAAAATATTTCAAGCAATAATGAAAAACTTTTGCACCAGCTTCTGAATATTTTCTGCCTTTTCCCCCTGAAGTTAGTAAATTGATTGTCTTTGGGTTTGGATTGATGGTTGCACAAAACAAGTTAATTTATGATGGCACCTGAAGCAATGGGAATTGGTCATTGTTCACAATTTTACAGACAAAACAATTAATAATCTAAAGAATGATCGATAATGAAAGGAATTATGAAAAGAAAAAAGAAAAATACAGTTTCCATGATTTCTTTAATGTTGATCGTCAGACCTAAAGATCAGCTATGAAAAACATATCTAGATGTTGCATCGAAGGCTCTCCTACCTGAAATGAGGGAGTTTCTTTGAAGTGGACTCTTTTACTCGGAGCAGTTGAGGGCCAGAGCTCCATTGCCTCCTCCTGAGGGCTCAGATCCTCCTCGTCTGGCTGCTTTGGGCTTCTGACTTCCAAGGCCCCGACTTGTTTCCCACATTGCATGTGGGTTGACTCTGCAAGAACAGGAGTGATGTTGAACGCACATACTGTATAATAGACTTTAACGCAAACATCATCTAATTCACCTTTACTGGGGTTCATGAAAAAATTAACTCTGATTTGCTCTCAAACAGAACAATCTGTCAGGGCTCTGATGTTTACAGTCTTTGCTTGCTTTTCTGGAGATGATTATCTTTGCCAAGATGAGCAGTTGGCAACATAGAGTGCAGAGTTAGAGATGAGTGGGCCATGTGCACCCACATATACGCACAGAGAGCGTAGGGACCTCTCTGAGGTGACTGTAACTGAACAGATAATGAATTAATCCCTTAATCCCTGACCCAATCATTCGCTTATTCCCATGGAGTTCTCGAGCAGACACTGTGTCTGGACCCGTGGCAGCTTCCACTAAAGTCAGAATGAATTCACCGCTGGATAGAGAAATATAAGACATCTTTAGAGTGCTCTGCTCGTTCTCTCGCTGCCTTGTCGCTTTCTTTTTCTCCCCGCTTCTCATTTTCTCTGTAAAACCTGAAACTCAGACATCTGGCATAAGCAGATAACACTGTGACAACTGAGAATGAATAATATCCATCCTGGGAAGAGAATTAAGTCATGTCCTCTCTTAAGGAGAAAACAAGGACTACTGCTAAATCAAAAGTGTAAAAAGAAAGGAAACTGGCTCATCTGCTTTAAGCTGCAGGTGGAAGAAGACAGGTTTGTCCACATGCGCAGATAAAAGATACAATAACTGACTTAAAGCAAGAAAACATTAAGAATAAAACCGAAAAACACAAAGATGCTGGATTATTTGTCTTCGGTAGGAAGGTATTCTGTTGGATTGTCATCACGCTGGCATTAAAAAGGGAAAAATGACAAAATAACCTACCTAGAGTCACATCTCTGTGCGGCGTCTGTGCACCAGAGGATAAGTCCCGGGAGTATTTACACAGACCTGCCAACTCTTACACAACTGCTGCCGCACAGTCCGAGTCAACTAACCTTCCTTTTCAGTCTCATCCTCTATTCTCTCTCTGCCTCCCGTCACGTTTATGTCAATAGTCTCCAGCATTCCTGACATCCCGAAGATCACACAATAGCATCTGAAAAGTTAGATATTGTATAAAGTTTTGAATTTTCTTTTTTTGACCAGAATCCACAGAGGATGGTGATGCTCTTAAATGAATAAACAGCTGGGAAATGAACTGATAATCTCTTTCACCATATTGAGGTCTGACATCCTGCCGTCATTCTCTTCCTGCCAAAGATCTACTCTGTTCCCAGCTTAACCAGCTGAAGTGACTCACATAATCTCCCAGCACATTGTGGCAACTCTGTAGCATGAAATCTAGAGAGATGAAAAACTGCCTGATTAATCTCACACAGGGACATAAAGCAGACTGCAATTACCCGAGAGAACAAGAGGGCGGCTAAAAATACTCCTGCAAGCTAAGACTCCGCTGGCCTAATATGGAAACACAGGCCCTGGTGCTGCTGGTGAGTCGGCACCAGAGTGTACGCTCACATTTGTTGACAAAGCTGGGGAAGTGCAGGTTGCATTTACATGAGCTGATTTAACACTCTGGGAGCGCTATGAGCTTTTCAACACAAACACCACCGCAGGCCCCTTTATAACAGGAACCTCTTCCAGGAGGAATATTTATTTTGTTTACACCTCATTCCGAATGCCGTGCCTGTCTTTAAGACTCGGGAGACCTTTGTGTGTGACGGGGCAGGTCTGCGTTGTGAATCCCGCACCGAAGGGGGGGACTCAGTGCCTTTTAAGAATTAATGGGATGCCATGGCAACTATCGCTGCGATGAGCCCCGGTCGGGATGCTGAGCTCCAGCAGGCCTTTGTAGTCATTAAGACAAAATGTCAGGCGGAGGAGGGCTGGCAGTGGATGAAAGCCAGTTTGTGTGTGTGAGTCAACATGTATTTCAAGGAGAGCATAGTCTCCGTGTGCCTCAACGTGTCCGTCTTCATTTACATTTGCGTCGCATCCTTGTGAATGCGTCGCTGTAGCAGCAGATCGAACAAAGCAAATCCCTGTGCGTGTTGGGATATCCTTCCCATCTCTGGCCTCGTCTCACCTGATTGGATATAGAGCGTGGCGCTGCAGGACGCTCTGCCTGCCGCGTTGACAGCTGTGACGCAGTACGACCCCGCGTTGTTCGACCTCATCTGATTTACCGCCAGACTGTGCTTCTCCCCGTCAGCCTTAACCACATGGAACGCATCGCTCCGTATCTCCACATTATTCTTCCTCCATGTCACTGAGGAGGCAGAGAAGAACACACTCACACAGATGACAAACATAGTAAAACCTCCCACAGAAAAGCAGATAAAGCACAATCCACCATACAAAGATAAGTAATGAATAAAGCTCATCAGTTTTGGTTCTACTGAAAAAGACTTGATGGATTTTAAACATATTGTCAGTTGTACCTGTGGGAGGCGGACTCCCGGTGATGACGCATTTAAGCGTGACCGCCGAGCCGTTGGATGCCGGGGTGTCCACAAGAGTCCTCTTAAACCTCGGGCCCTCAGCTGGCTCCTCGTCAGCAGAAAGGTCGGAGTCATCAGACGAGGCCCCTGGAAACAACAGGTCAGGCTTAGGTGTCACGGCCTGTTTGCTGTTACCTGGTTTCATAAATAGGTCAGGCTTTGTTTTTTGGGGTCCCCATGTGAAATGAGTTCTATCAATGAGTCTGAGCCCCGCGGTGGGTATTTGATTCATTTTCTTTACAGACAACATGATGGATACATGTTCTACTTTATTGTTCAGTTTATTAGTTTGAAGTGATCATTCTTAAGTTAAATCCTAAGGGATTTTCATTTACAGTAGGTATACTAGGTCACCAAAGATCCATAAACAAAGGTGACATATTTCTGTAAGACATAACATAACACCAACCCAAACTAACCCAACTATCCTGAATGTGTATTTAAGCAAAACATGTTTTTCCTCTTTCCTAATTGTTTAATTATCTCATAACCCCTTAAATTAATCTAGTAGGTTAGGAACCACTCACTTAGGCTAATAGAGCTGAAATGCTACTCTACACATACTTTTCTATAACCCTTAGAAATATAAAAACCAAGACAGTGATTTTGTTCATTAACTTTGGGGCAGTTTAAGTAGTTGTGGATCCAGCAGCTTGTGGCCATTAAAGGGACCACGTCAATTCATGTGCTTTGGTTTCAACATTCATCTGTGGTGGCTGCTGCTTGTGTCGACTTAATTTAGATTTTTACAAAGACGCTTATCAACAATCCTCATACAATACCTTCCTCTGGAGACCTGGGTTGAACAGAACGCCCTTTCTGGCGAACTTTCCCCTCTTTCCTTCTGGTCTTGCTTCTCGCGTTGCACCTGTCTGCAACACATTCTGTCTCCATGGGTTCGTCCTCCACCAGGATAGTGGGGATGTTCACTCTCATGGCTGGAGACGTCCACCCGGCCTCCGCCTTCCTCCTCTTCACGAGAGGGCTGATGGAGGGAGTGGGTGATGGGGCGAGCCGGGGGGGCTTGGGTGGGTACTGGGACCCTGGTTCCCTCACAGTTAGTGGGGAGGCTCTCTTCCCATTCGGGCTTGGTGCTCTATGGTCTGCTTTGTTGTCCGTCCGAGTCTCCCTCTTTGAGTCCGTTCTCAAATCTCTGACGGGAGACGAGGATTTCTGCGACGTGGTAACCAGTGCGTCTTTGTCAGCTCCCGCAGAGTTTTGTAGACTTTCCCTGTGTCCAAAGACAAGAAAACTGCAATATTGACAAGTATGAATATTAGATTTTGAGTAGTGTAAAAATGAATATCATTTGTCCAGACCTGTTGACAAATAACTAATCTTACAAAGAAAAATAGACAAGAAACGTGATTAAAAAAAAATAAAAAATCCAAACCTGTTGAGGCTTTTTCTCGTGGCTGTTGGCAATGGTTGCCCTGGTAACTGGTGAACTGGTGCCGTCTCCATGGTAACAGAGATTTTTTCTGTGCGTCCGTGTGACGAGGCCTCCACCGGCATCCCCCGTGAATCTGGCTGTGTCATCTTACTCTGTTCAGGGTTGTTACTTTGGTTCCCCGGGCCTTTGTCGCGCGCCTGTGGAGAAATCTGCAATCTGGCGTCCCCGGCCTTTCCGGCCTCCAGGGCTCGCTCCCTTGCCTCCAACTTTTTAACCACTTGGGGAGGAATGGGCTCTAGCTTCCCCATGGTGAGCCTCTCTTTCTGCGACAGCTGCTCAGTGGAATAAGCCTTCTTCAAGCTTGGTTTCCCCACAAGTTTCTTGATCCTTTGGAGCTCTTCGGCAAACTTGCTCTGGTAGCTCTGGACCCTCTGGGAGTAGCTCGTCTTGTCCTCTAAAGAAGAGGCTCGTTGCTTGAACGCCGCTCGCTTCTGCAGGATTCGGTCGTCCTGTTTGCCGGGGCCTCCTGTCTTCTTTCCGCTGTCGTCCGAGTCGCAGGAAGCCGCTCGTCCTAATCTAGAACCTGATACAGATCCGACTCCTCCTGGCAGATCAACACTAGCCCTTCGTTCCTCAAAAGCAAGGACCTTGTCAAAGATCTTGGGCCCAGCACGAGCCAGTTTGGGCGTCATGATAACACTGTTGACACTTGACGCCTGCTCTGTCTTAGAGGATTGGGGATCTGAAGGTTTGGTTTTATGGTCTTGGTCTGGGGTACTGATGCTGTTTTTGTGCGTACTGGGAGGTGGCTGGGGAGAAGACAGGGGGACACGGGAGGAGAGCCCCTGTGATTCGTCAGCAGTTTGAGTCCTAGAGGAGTGAGGATTAAGGGGAAATGGAGGTGTGAAGTTAGAGCTCTGGTGCAGCTGCCGTAGGCTTTGGGAGAGTAATAAAGAAGCAGATGAACGTCCATTTGTGTCATTTTGTCTTATGTTTTTATATTCCCCAGTGAGTTCCTTGTGTTTTGTCTGTGCTCTGACAGTGTAAAATGAATTGGCAGAGAAAGGAATAAAAATAAAACAATGTCACCCACATGTAAGATTTTAAACGTTCCTCAGAACTTAACCTAACTGCGGTGAAGTGGAAGACACCATAAGACAGTAATAATTGGAAATTGTAGGCAATGTTGCAGCAACAAAACTCACGACATGAAATAAAGCTTGCTGCTTTAACTTTAAATACAAAAACATGCCTAAAAAGAACCTGTGAATCACATGATCATTAATTCGTGAGAACATTCATGCTAATATTAGCTCGGATCAAAGCCAGCAACCCATGCATGCCACAGCAAACCTATAAAGATATGGTGTTAATCCAAAAGGGAGGGGCCGCTCTACAAAACATGCAGTGGGTAAAAAGAGTAATCACAGTTTTCAGAAGTGCTGAATAATACATATTAGCAGATTGTACCATCGTGTCCTCTCTAATGGCTTTAAGAAATATTAACAATGATATTTTTTAAGACCTGTAATCATCGTTAGATAGAAATCAAACCACACTCACAGCAATAAAAATCAGAGTCGAAGGAAAGTGTGATATCAAAATAAAAATGGGAAGTAACAAAGCTGTATGAAAAAAGCTTGAATATATGAAATAAGAGTAAAAAAAGAGTCACTCATGTAACTTATTACATATGGAGTACATTTTTGCGAGTTGGGTCTATGTAGGATGCAATGTCTTGTCTTATGTGTCAGTTTTCTTTGCGATTTGGGGTTTGTGGCCAGACTTTTTCGTTTTTTTAGTGGAATCCTAAAAATGAAATGCCATGTGCTATAACGGCATAGAAAATGTCCTCCCTCTGTAGAGGCTGAACATGCTCCCATAGTAGTCGCTGCCGACAGAAACACTTTCCTCCGAGCCCTGAACAGGCCGTGCCAGGTTAGCGTGAGACGCCCGGATCAGCGGTTCCACACCCAGGTGACGGACAGGGGGGGCCCCCTCAGCGGGAGCCCCACCGAGGGCTTGCCTGGCAGGGTTTGTGGGGTCCAAGTGGAGCCCCGGAGGGCGGGAGCCCAGGGCGCGGAGCTCTCGCTCCACCACAGGGTCATAGGCACCAGGGAGGGTGGCCCTGCGATCTGAAGGGTCTGGGTTATAGTCCATCATCCCGCCTCCCTCACCTGGAGGGAGGAGAGAGAGAGAGAGAGAGAGAGAAACAGAGAGAGAGACAGAGAGAGAGAGAGAGAGAGAGAGAGAGAGAGAGAGAGAGAGAGAAAGGAGTTAGTGTGGGTCAGTTACTTAAACAGGAGTAAATGGTGTGTTTGTGAGGGTTTAAAAAAAAGGAAGAAGCATAAAATGTATAAGAAAGCATGGACAAGAAGGGGGCCAATTGTCTGTATTATGTATTATTACCATACTATATCCCCAAAAGAATGTAATTAATTAACTGAACGATTCAGCAATACAAAGAGGAAGAATCCTGAGCTGGTAGAAAATGATACTGGCATAAAGCGGTGTGCAGGAACATGCACTCAGCATAAAAAGGGCAGGATGGATCAAGACTCTATTGATCGCTAGGAAACAGGAAATGAAACAGAACAGAGCGTGCACCACTTAAAGGGATCCTCCCCCGTCGCAAATCAGGTAATGATTGACATTTAGTGATGAGCAAAGGAGACAGAAATGCTTTGGCAGCGAAAAGAAAGAGCGGTCAGCATCTTCAGTTAACGACGGAAACCTTGAAACAGCGATGGTGTCGGGGATGTAAAACGACAGACTGCAAATACAAATAATAGTGACTCAGCGCCACAATCAACAAACTATATCAGTTCCTCTTACAGCAAAAAAAATAAAAATTTTAAAAATCGTTCAGGGGGGCCACTGAGGAATATATTACACATTTCAAAGCCTTGACATATTGAGCTTCAAAATCCAGTTTTCTTTTCTCTGCAGAAGCTTTCATTTTTACTCGGAAGGCAGAACAGCAGAACAAGCTTTTAGTGCCGCGTTTTGACACGAATGGACACATCATTTTCACAAAGAATCTTGTCTTATTTGTCCGCTGGATTCTAAACAAGATCCTTCTGGACACAAAAGTGAATCTCCTGCAGAAATGTTTAACGAGGTGGCATTCTGGTTTTTGTATGCAGCTGAGGCAGCCAGAATCAGTTCCAATAGAAGATAGCAAATGATGCATCACCTCATCCCTCCCTCATTTGATATTCTCTTTCTATTCTTCGTTTTTTGTTGCTTGTCTCTGGAGGGACGTGATGAGGGCGTAGTCAGCCCGCCGACACGAACGCTTAGAAAGTGCAAAGAGCGAGAGAAGAATATAAAATGTCTTCCCGGTGGAGGAGAAGGGTGTCAATATTTCTGATCTATATTCAGACGTCCTGTTGCCGGGCTGGGAGCGAGCAGTGGGGGCATGCAGGTTCTGGGACGCCAGTCCCCCAACACCACTTCAGCAAATGAGTAAAGACTCTTTCAGGAATTCTTTTGACCTGTGTAACGCTGACAGGAAGAGACTCATTAGGTTATAACTTGGAAACGTCTTCCATTGAAATCGTTTTACATTTGCATTTCTAGACAATTGCATTAAGAGATCACGAGTAAGTGAATCAATAGTTGGCCCCTTTCTTGTAAAAAATGAAATGAGGTCTTTAGGCTCAATTAGATTTGGCTTAAGTGTCATATTAGAACAAAAGGGTTGATGGGACACCGCGCTATACAATGGCTCCTCCATTTTTAAATACAAGACGCATTATGACTTTGCTTCTGTTGGCAGAAAATGCTAAATGTCAGAGTTCAGCAACAACTTTGAACTCTGACTTGAAGATCTGCTGGAGTCATCTGAACTCACACTGACAGGGAAGCCATTTAATGAAAGACCTGTGGAAGGGTGACCAAACCTTTAGACTGCAATTACAGAACTATCGAAGAATATGAAAAACCGCAGGGCTGCAACTAACTTCATTAATCTGCTGTTGTATTAAATATATGTTGTTATAGAAAATAAGATACAAAACAGAGAAAGTTGCAAATCCTCACAGCTGGAAGAAGCAAATGTTTTACGCTTTGACTCATACAAGTAGCTCCATCACAGCTCTATCCAAACTAAATGTACACACAATAGTAAAATAATTGTTTACATTCGCTTCAACCTCATTCTTCTCAGTTTCCTACGCTGCATGTCCCCTGTGGAGCCTCGCAGTGAGATCCAGACCTGAGACAGGTTCCTTGCTGAAAGTAGGGCAGTGTGTCACGCTGTTGCATCACACCAAGAGGGATTCATGCATTCTGCCATATCGGATTTTATCCAACGCATGTTTCGGGCCAAGCTGATAACCACCCTCTGTTAAATCTATCAAACCGCATTGAATCACAATTTTGTAGAAGTGTGTATTTGGCAGTGATGTTGAATCATATTGACTATAAATAAGGTTTGAGGAGCTAGTGAATATGTGCATGCCGTGCTTTAGATGAAATACCTGAAGGTCCTCTCCGTCCAGCCTTGTCTTGGTGCCTCCCGGGCCCTTCTTTGGTTTCCATCTGGGGTTCTGTGGTCTCATCCTCTGTGTTCTCAGAGTCTGAAACAACGGGAAGTAGAGCACAATGATGAGTTAAGATGGAGGAAGACGGTGGAAATTCAGGAAAGAGAAACTGAGGTGGAGGAGAAGAGGAGGCTGAAGACAACAACGGAGTCTCGGTGAAAATGACATTTCACGTTTGCTTAGCGGCACAGAGTTTGATGGCGCCTTGAAAGGAGCCGCGGAGGGCCCCCAGAGGGAAATAAAATGGGTTGAAGCTGGAGCGTGACATGAAGCCAGCTGTGGCTCACAAAAATACATGGCTGATACATGGAGGGAGGGGTATGTATGGATGCTCTCTCCTCGGGTCTGGAGCCATTTGACTTTGGTAAGAAAACAGCAGGCTGATCTTAGTTTCCTTCGTTAGACTGAACGCTTTGTTCCTCTCATTTCTATTGTTTCTATAAATATGTCGCCTGCTAAAATCATTGCTAGCACCCTTCTAAAACACAGTACCTCTTAATGAAGCCTAAAAATAGCACAAAATATTAAGAAAATTACAGAGAAGCGGGTATTAAAAATTGTCTTTTTACATCATGACTCCAAACCAAACTAAAATGTGTCTCGATGGCATAATTATGAGATGATTACTGTGTAACCGTTTCAAAGGCTCCGTATCAGTGAAACGACATGAAGTGAAAATGACAATAAATGGCAGATAGTCACAGCAACTGAAATCACAAAAATGTAACAAAAGACGGACAGGGGCCAACATTTGATCGTGGTCTCGATTATATAAGGAACAAATACAGATGTAGACAAATGAAATATTACGGAGCACTGATCTCTCGAGGGAAGAAAACACAATGAAGGGAAGTGGACGGAGAGAAACAGAAAGCACAGAGACAGTAGGGTCACAGCAAACCACATCTCTGTGGCTGAGATCACGTCAGCGGGGTGAACGGATGAAGTCAAACGGGGATGGATGGGAGGAAGAAGAGAGAGAGAGAGAGAGAGAGAGAGAAAGATGAATCAAAACAGGCAGGTTTACCATAGCTTTGCTTTCGGCAGGAGCGGAAAACTTCACTTCCATAGTGGCAGCAAGAGAGGGCAGACGGGAGAGCACCGTTACTATGGAAACCAGCATCTCTCTCACCCACACGACCAATCCTCTTCGTACCCATTAGAGTCTAAAAAGTCAGCAGCCAAACTGCTGGGTGGCTGACAGATACGTTTACTGGTTAGAGAGCTGGCGAAGGAGGACGACGACAACCGCAAAATAGGTTGCAGCTCATTGCGCCTCACATCAAGTCAGATCCTGATTAGATAATTCCAGAAGCTCTGCCTAATGATGAGAGAGCCAGAGTAGTAGGAACAAAATCACCATCAACTCATTACAGGAGCGCTACTTCCTGGGAGTGGGTATGTAGATCCACCCATCTGTGTCAAATAGCTTGCACAGCGGGCGCGGGGAATCGACTCAGCTATGTAATTATGAGGGAATGTATATATCACCTTGTATGGATTGTATTGAAATGTAAATATGATTTGGAGGGGAGTACAGCGAGCCTCTGGTTTGGCTTGATGGCGGATTGAACAAATATTATAACATAAATCATCGAGGCCACATATTATTCACTCAAGCATTTTATGCAGAGAGGCAACAGCGTGATTACAAAAATATTGCTTTGTGGGGGTGGATGTACAACAATAAAACCCACTCTCGTAAGCAGTAAAAACATATAAATACAATAAAGCAATTTACATGTTCTACAACAGCAACTTTCATATATAAAAGCGTTATGAGGAGAATAAATCAAAGTGAAGCAGATGCTGTCGAAGGCTAAAGACAATACAGAAAATCATAAACCTACAGATTTCTAACAGAAACAACCGAGAGAATAGAGTAGATTGGGTGTGAAGCTTATACTGACAACACACCATGGGTAAATCTGCCAAATGTCCTCGTGGAATGCCCAGTTCTCTGAAACAAGATACAAAGTACAATGTATTATTCAGCAGCAAACACAGCCAAAGATTCAGTTATACACAAAACACCACAGTGAAAACTGCAAAGGTCCCTTTTGCCCAAAATCACTGTTGTTGTCACACCCTAAACTCTAAGTAGAAGGTGTGATAACTTTAAACATGCTGGATTCGTAGTAGAATTTGTCGCCGCTTAGAAATCACCAATGTGGACGAAGAAATGTGCACACATCTAGAGTTGACTGTATGGAAACTGCATGGCAAGAAACGTTAGATATCATAATGGCATCTACTGGTGTATTCCTGATGCGTCACAAAAATAATCTACAAACCAAAAGATCCACCTGTTTTTGGAGCTTTCTCCAAAAAAACATGGCCCTCACAAAGTCCACTCTTCAAATGTCTAGTTTTGTCTGACCAACAGTCCAAAAATGTATTTGGTTTATTGTGAGAAAAGACAAAGAAAAGCTAAGAAAAATGACAACTGCTTATTCATTTGGTGTTGTCGGTTGGTCTGAATGCAGGGAATATTTTTCCACTTAAGTGTCAGTCAAAGAAAACTTCAATAACTACATTTCTTAGTTTTTTTAATCTCATTTCGTTTGAAGACATGAATCTAGAAAACAGACGTCTGAAGCACTAGAGGATGATATGATCATATCAGGATAAAAATTCAGCTGAGAGTTGATAAATGGAGAATATTGAATCTTCGCCCCGGCCACATCTATAATCACAGATGAATCCCTAAAATGATAAATATCTGAAACTCTCCAGGCCATTCTTCCAGCGAGTGTCCCTGCTGATAAAGCAGTTGGTGGAACTGCTTCTTGGACAGTCTGTCAATCAGCACCGAGCAGACCTCCTCAGAGTGACTCACTGCTTCGCAGCAGATGGAAAGCGAAAGTAGCAAAAGTGTGAAATTAAATGACTCATTTCACCCTCATTTCCCCCCACGTCTGCTGCGCACTCAACCATTGGTTCATCTTCTTTTCTTTTGTTGAGTGTCAGGCAATTTGATTAACTGTTGCCTGGTGGTAACTGCTGTTTGACTCCACTAGAAGCTTCCATTCATGTCGTGATCTCCATTGTTATGGCCTCAAGGCAATCATATCAGCAAAAGCCAGCCACAAACTGCATCCGTTTGAAATGGCTACATTTGGCAAATCCTTCAAAAATATTCACTGGGTATAATCCAAATCCTACCAGCATTATTCTCACAGATCGGCTGCTGGAAGCGAAAGAACAGGTCTCAAGGGTTTGATACTGATGCAGAATTGAGGGGAGCCAGAGCGCCATCAGAACTCAGCTTCATCCTGAGCTTTGCTCACTTCGGAGCCTTTCTGACTGGCTGCCTTGATTCTCGTGTCTCCATGGAGTGTAGCCTACTGACACACTTCTCATCTGCTACCAATTTGGGAAACCTGTTCTAACAATTAATTATTTATACAACAAAACTGCCACGACTTGCAAGGCGGGATGCATATTTCACAACACAAAAAGGGGATACAGCAGAAGTCGTAAGTGGATTGTTGTGCTTTTTTTTCCATGTCTGTGTGACGGTCTTAAGAGATGATTTTCATGCACTTAGATTCATTTTTTCTACCTGGCAACCGGAGATTTCCTGAGCTGACCTTTGCCACGTTGTCCTGATTTGCCCTCAATTGTTTTTGACAGATAACAGACAACGAAAGTGGAAAACAGGGTATCCATACTTTCACTCTTTTGGCTTTTTCCCCAGTGGTGCTCGGTTGTAAACAATATATTCCTCAGAAAATATTCCTAAAATGTTTCTTTTACCACGGTTATCTGTTACAAATCAGCACATTTGTGTCTTATTTATCAGGTAAAGGGTGTAGCATGACATCCCAATATGTAAACCAATAATCTCTATAAAAAACAACCTGGATATAGCTTTACATCACAATCATTAAATGCATTTATTTTTTTCCATAAAAAGGAGCAAACTCACCTGAAATCTCTTCTTGGACCAGATTTTCTTCATCTCTTCAAGTAGTGCGTCCCGTCAAGCGTGCAAGATTACCTGTGGCATGAGCTCACAAAAACCTCCCCACAACCCGAATAAGCCCAGGGTGTGGCATCATCAAAAATAAATAATGAAATAAAGATTCAAAAAACGGGATTGAGCCGCCTTTTGTGCGTGGGTGTGTTTACTCTCCAGTCTGGCAGCAAGACGGGGAGAAAGAGAGACAAGATGCAAATCAGCCGGAGCCAGGTGTCTTTATGTCTGAGCGTGTATCCGCTGATGTGAACAGCGTCTCTCTGTGACGTAGACGAAGCAATTCTCAGCTGGTTTGTCCAACCCCCCCCCCCCCCCGCCCCTCTCTGCCTCGATCGAGAGCACGCTCAGTGCAAGAGGAGGTGGGGGTTGGAAGTCTGAGCATAAGGGGTGTGCTGTTCTTGAGCGGTGATGAGAGTGGTGAATAAGAGGAAGAGGAGGAGGAGGTGGGACAAAAAATGTATAAAGAGAAAAGAACTGGCTTCAACAGAGCATGTTTCTTATGAGCGGCAGGAGGGAAAGACGCGAGCGACAAAGAGACAGATTGAGGCAAAAGAAAGAGTCAGAGAGAGAAGAAAGAGGGAGAGAGAAGAAAGAGGGAGAGACGTGGACAAAGGCAAGAGATGGAGAGGCAAGAGCTAGAGACGAGGTTGGTGGGGAAAAGATTCACGAGGGAGGAGGCAAAGCAGAGGAGAAAGAGGCATAGATGACTGGAGAGAGGGGATGAAATGTCTAGATGGGGAGGGTTTGTGAAATATATCTCTATTTCCTCTTGAATACAAACAAAAACAACTCCTTACTTCATTCTTACACCCTGTACCTCTCAGTCTATTCTCCTATATTCTTTGTTTTCCTCCCCACAAAACCCACAAGCTCACAATTATGTATCTATAGACCATGTCTGTTAGCTTTAACCAGTGATAGGTTACCCCCGCCTCAAGCCGCCGAAGGCTATTTAGAGCAAACACGTTCTCCTTCTGGATTACAGCATGATGGATGTTACTTATTCCAGGTACATAACAAGCAGCAGCCACAGCCTCAAAACAAGAATCATTTCCACTGTGGATTAATCTTGTAGTCTATTAAATGATGAATAAAATAAAGCAAAATGCTTATTTTCCACAGCCCATTGCAACATCTTTTTGTCTAACAACAAAACCAAGATATACTGTGTGCCATATACAATGTTAGACACAGTAACAGATTGTAGTTGATATGGCTGGCATATTTTCATCTCAATAAACCATTATTGGTATACTACTGATATATATTTCTCCATAGAGGCCTTTGTATTATGAAACACTCTCCTTCAGGATGTCTGATTTATGGAGAAAAACGTGACGAGAATATGAACCGCCTCCCACCGTCCTTCAAGCCTCCGTCTCTGAAACACACTCTGACACCCGTTAATTGTTCTTTCAGACACATCTGTGCTCCCCACACCACCTCCATCAAACAAATCTAAAAATAACTACAGGCAGACCCAGATCTCTAACTAGCCGCCCCGAGTCCATGTCCACACTTCAGGACTGCCCTTCTTTCCCTGACTAGCTCCGCTGAACGGTGTGATTTTTAGCGTCGTTAAAGTGAGGCATGTTACTGTTTATGGCCTTGTAAACACAGAATCAATATGGGAGATTTACTCCTGCCATGAATCACGAGTTGCTCCGTGAATGATTTTAATTCTGGTCATTATCCCTTTTTCCTCTTCCTCCTTTATTTTGACGATAATCACCCAGCTGTATATGGTATTTTAATATCTTTTTATCATAAAGGCATCCCTTTTTAAGTTTACCAGATTTAAGTTGAAATAGTCTTTATTTCTCACTGAACACAAACATAGATGCAGTGGATTTTCACTTGGCATCTTAACAAACCTCCCTCTATCCGCCCTCGCCCGCCTCGCACTCCTCCTCCATCATTGAGAGGCATTCGGTCTGGCAGAAAGTGCAGCAATCAATACCAGTGCTCTATGCATGATATGGGATACACCCCCAAGCAACAGTTCAAAGGCAGCCGGATCAATAGGCTCATCATAACACAAGATTCCATGACCGTCACCCAATCAGAGGGCAGATACGGTCGTGAAGCTTCCATTTGCTTGGAAATATCTCTCATGGGGCAGTGTTCTTATGCTCACTAAAATCCACAACGACTCAGCTTCCACCAATCTCTGGCTGGAATATCACAAAGCATCAGCCATTGAAACAAGATAATTAGACTTTATTGATGCGTGTCATCTAGCTTACTCTGAATCTGGTTTTGCTTGACGGCTCAGGAGGCCACATTTTCCTCTGCACCTCTCAAACCTGCAGTATACGCAGACAGACAGAAGCCGATCCTCATTATTGACGTCCAACATGCATCAGAGATGCCTGTGCAAACACATCACATGCATCTCATTTCAAGAGTCACATTTGAACCGCTCTGTTGAAGCAGCCCGCCCGATGGCTGCACAATTTGGCTCCTGTGGTCTCAAAACAGATGGAGAAATCGTTTACACTGAATGGGCATTAAAAACATTTTGGACAGGTGAAATTCAGAGAACGCGCGGTGGTTTAATTATCTTAAGACAACAATAGAGTAAGCAGACTTCACAGAAACCCATTGATTTTGTGACAGAGGCTGCTTTCTGTGGAGCCGGCCTTGATGGATGCCTTCCAGGCATGCAGCTTTATCAGCAGCAAGTCTGGCAGAATCTCTCCACAGCGGAGAACAGATCCTGCTGCTGTTACATCACACTGTGATCAATCTGTTTCTCACATCCCACCAGACCTTCCATATCATGCACGTCCACTTTGTAACCAGTCTTCTGTATGGAAAAGAGCTACGCTGAAGAATCCTCTGAGAAAATCTGCCTATAACGATAACAATTATATTTTCTTGATTCACTTGTCTCTCCTGATTGAAACCCATGCTCAAAAATGAGTATGTTCTTAAAACTCTTCATGATGCTTCTTTATTTGCCCCCCAAAACCCTTCAGAGGCAGATATGGCCAATGTTGACAGTCACACTGCAACCCGATCCTACCAACTAATCCTCACCGAATCCCTGAGGGTTCCTGTGAATGACTGTGCACCAGCGGGATGGAACACAAACACACTTTTTTGCCAGACCAAGCACCAGGGAAACAGCGCTGGCTTTACCCTCACATGTTGCCTCAGCTGCCCCACGAGAACAGAGAACGGAATTAATTGCAACGTACGCTTAATCCACTTCAACGTAACATTTAGAGAATGTGAAATCATCAAGCAGCGATGGAGTATTTCTGCTCCAGGATCCCAATGTAAGACAGACTGGGTCAGTAAGAAATGGTGAGAGCAGGAATGCCGTGCTATGTGTCATCTACAACAGACATTGACCGTTGGTTCAACTGCAACACATTTGCAGATATAAAACTATTAAATATCTCATTTATAGCCCTTGGAATTGCAAGCTTGGTAGTCCATGTATTTATACACCTGTAAATTAGTTTGGGGAGTCTAATTTCAAATCTTGTTATCTGGACTTCGGGGGTGGGACGACCCCTTTGTTTACATTTGATCATGTGAAGGGGCCTTTAAGGGGATTTCTGTTTCCTTCTTAAATGTTTGAGAGAAAACAACAGATAACTTGAGTGTTTGTGGGCAGCCATATAGCGCCTGCAGTGAAAAGCATTATCCCCGCGTAGCTGGAGCTTTGCAGAGCAGGACGAGGTGCAGAAGACACACACATACTGAATCCAATTAAGCAGCAGCCTCAAGTGCATGACCTTGTTTTCATTTCCATTACAGCTGTTCCACTTAGTCGAGTATGCATTTGCCGCAGTGTGATCCTTCTCTTACTGCTATCGTAGTACATATTTTGTATTGATGCCGCCTCCCACTCACCTCTCTGCTTCTTGCTTCTCGGCCCACGCACACCTTCCCCAGCATTCCTCAAAGCTCTCCGTGCATCAAGCAGCTCCTTCCGCAACATCGTCTTCCTCTGTATGTTCCTTTAAAAAACGACTAGCTGGCTACTTCTGCCCCAAAGATCTTCTCCTCTGTGTACAAGACTTCCAACGGGGCCTTTCCATTGAGACACACCACCTTCAACAAGGGAACTTTCTCAACATGACTCCAACAGGCCTATTTCTCCCAGTTTCGTCTTCTCTTAATATCTTTAAAATGGCTTCCCTTGCAACATGAAATGAGAAATTGGCCGGGCACGGAGCTGCCGTCTTAAGATGGCTGCTGGACCTTTTAAACGTCATCTTCCTGAGCCCATGTCTGTCTTTTTTGCCCTCTCCCTGTCTTCCCCCAGTCCTCCCTAACTTTGACTGCAGTCTATTTCCAGTCCTGCACAGTACAACCCCTCCAGTTGTAGTGTACTTTCCCTTTGCACCCCCTTTCAGAGAGCCTGCCCCCGCAGTCAGAGCAGGAGATTAAACACACCACGACACAGAAACCGGACAACCTTTGATGTCCTCTGTGGGTCACTCTGCTTGGACGGCAGGGAGTTTTCAATCTCAAGTACAATGCAGACATCTTGTTATACACCATTAAGGACAGGCTACAACTGCACATACATTATGGGACAATGGGACAGTTACAGGGACACCAGTCAAAGAGAGGTGCGTCTATTTCAGACAGCGAAGAAAAAAACCTGAAGCCTTGAATGAGGTAAAGGTCTGTTTGCCCACCCTCCCCTCCTTCATCCTTCACCTTTACACTGCATCCCTTACTCCCTACATTCATCCTTGCATCATCAACACATCTTTTTATTCTCTAAGCCATCTCTTATGGGAACGGGTGACAGAACGCCTAAATCCGGTCCCGTACACCGACTCTCCCACTACACGTGTTTAGACCAGCTCAACCCAACAACTTCCTCAAATCCATCCATCCACAACTTCCAACCCTTCCCTAACACATTTAAACTGTTAATCACACCGTTGTGGTGTGATGTCAGCGACACAAAACAAAGAACATATAAGCATAGACAGGTCTGACATGATTTGATTGCCTTCGGGATGTGTTTCCCACCTGTTTGGGCACGTGACCCCCTAAAATGAAGAGGATGCATACATCTACGGGTTTTTGAAAACTGCCCGGATGCTTTTTTTCTGCTCTCCTATCTTGTTATGTTGTCCAGACCCACAGGCTGGAAACCACTGCTTTAAAAAGGTTCAACAAAGATCTCTCGGATATTATCTTATGAGTAATTGCAAGTCCTGTCTGGGACATTCATGGCCCTGTGTCACAATATGACAATAATCTGCTTTAGCTTAAAATGCTTTGCTTCTTCCTCAGAGCTTGCATGAAGCTTTCCCGGCCCTCAGATGCCTGATAGTGGGTCAATCAAAAGCTATACACCAGAGGGTGACATCAGCAAAGTGGTCTAGACTTGTGACACAGCACTACTGTGGCTTCTGATTGGTCTGATCGCTCAGGGTGATATCTTAAAGTGACAGACCTGACTGTCTGTCTGGCTAATTCAGTGATGTTTAAAAGCTAACCGTACAACAGACACCCACACAAATACACATGCACCCCCCCTCCCCCCGCCGCAGCACACCCACCCAGTCTCTCTTTCATCACCCTGGCCGTGATTGAGAGTGACAGTGCCGCGTCTTGACCGTGGTGATGCTATAATTATCTGTGATGTCTGCTGGTGCAATCGGAGACGGGGCCGGCGGCATCCACACATCACTGGAGCACGAGCCCTCCGGCCAGCACGGCACATACCAGGCCATAAATAACCACGAGGAGAGAGAGAGAGAGAGAGAGAGGAGGGGAGATGTGGGAGGGAGGCAGAGGTCAGAGAGATAGTAAGACAGCTATGATCCAGAAAATGGATAAAAACGAGGACGTAGTGGAGAAAAAAAAGATGTTGTTTTGCAGCCTTTTGCCATTCATGTAAATAGTAACATTAATCGACCAAAAGTTAAACAACAAACAAAGAGACAGTGCTGTTTTTAAGTCTTGGTTAAAGCAAGCCACGAGCCTTGATAAGTAATTATTTTCAGTTCCAACTGCTGACAGTTAAAATGTCATGCCTTACATATTAAATCCCTCATACATTACATACACAATTTACAGGTCTATTCAATGCATAAGACTGAAAACAAAATATTTAAGTTCCGCAGCTATGCAAGGCCTGACTGCCAAAGTCTTATATATTTTTTATTGTTCCAGGATTTTCGTGGGCAAGAGGAGGAGGTTTTTGTTTTTAGGTCAAGCCTTTGGAGGATGAAGTCTCCAGTAGGTTTCACAACAGTTAAGTCAAGCTTAACATGCAGCTCTGGACACAGAGAGAAAGAAAGTAACACCAGACCAAAAAGGGATTAAGAAAGAAATACATGCGATCTGTGCCATCTTTTAGCGTCGTAGGATAAATCTAATTCATAACTTCAATCAAGCTGAAGTTCACAGCGAGAGAGAGACAAAAGAAGAGACAATGAGTGACAGATGAAAAGAAGCAAAGAGCAGAAATGGGTGATGAGGAACAGAGAGGTCAAAAAGTAGAAACTAACGCTGGATTGTAGTGAGAAGATCAAAACTAGGAGAGCGAGACAGAGAGGTGCTGAGTGATGGGCCAGCTGAACAATGTGTGCCAGCTCATAGTGTGAGAGCTGGTGACATGTGAGCTCAACTGTCAACTTTCTCCACAGGCCAAGGCAGCGAGAACAGGATCAAATCCAGCCGGCAAAACAAGGAGCGTTTAATTCCGTATTCCACGCATGGGAATCTGTCATTGAAATGGATGCTGGTCAGGAGTACTTATACCAACAGCTGTGACGGTAATATCCTTGTAAATGCATTTGACGAGCCAGTTCTTATGACATGCATATCATATATCAATTATAAATAATCATATTTGCTGAATATTACATTTTTTAACCTAATTATTTTATGATGAAATGATAACAACAGACTCTTAGCATATAAAGTAGCCTTGTGATGCATGGGGCAGATTTCTTTTATTACCTGCGCGGACCCGTTTTTAGAGAGGCTTATGGGACGTTCCCATATTTCCTGGCTTAAATTAGATACAACATATCATAGTAGGAATGTTTTTACCAGCTGCACAAATCCCAACTTCCTCAGCTCTGTAAACACAACAAACAACAACCAAAGAGTCAGCTGTGCAGCTCATAGAAAGCCTCTGCAGGTGACTCTCCTCCCCTGGAATGAAATGAAAATGTCTTCCTGTGAAAGAAAAGTCTCAGTTGCTTGCGATTACCTTCACCGAGGTCCATAATGGCCAAGACGGCACTGCAGCTTGCTTCTCCCAGGTCATTGGTCGCCACGCAAGTATACAAGCCCGCGTCGCTCATGCGGCAGTCCCGAATCCACAGCCCGCCTGAGTCCTGGGCTTCAGATGGAGGGAGTGGCTCATCGTTGTGGTACCACGTCAGCAAAGGTTTGGGAGATCCTGCTACCGACACCCTCAGTCGGATATCACAACTTGTTCCTACTGCTGCTTTACGGAGTTTGCGGATGAAAACTGGCGGCGTTGTTTCATCTGGAGAAATCTGGTCCTTGGTGAGTTTGGGCCTCTTGAGACTGGGACTGGATCCGGGGCCTTCTGCCATCTTGATTTCTGTCAGACTTCTTTATGGGCTTTTTACCTGGTAATTGATTGTGTTATCGAGATCAGCGGCAGTTATTGATGGCCTCTTCTAAAAGACTCCATGGCCTCTGATGTCTCACGGGGAGTGCAGAGGATGTTTGACCGGGTCTGTTGCACTGGGGACTGTAATGACCAGAGCACATCCATTAAAATGACATCCAGTTATGTTTAGTTTGCTGGTCAATGTGTAACAACACATATTTGTATACATTGTTATGAAAAGCAACCTTTTACAGTTCTGTGAATAATGACTTCCTGTCCATAAAAATGGCATCATTGGTGGGCAAAACGCTGAATAAAACAAGACATTCTACGTTCAGTAAAGGGTTGAGACGCCAACTCTAAGAAAAATACTCAAGTGGCATTACCCCGGTATCACAGCTTTGGCTTCGTGACAACAAATGTTTAACAAAACTTGAGTGGCAAACTGGGGATATGGAATTTAAAAAAAATAGATATAGTCATAAGTGAATTATGGGAAGTGTATGATCTAGATTTTTTGGAGTTTGATCCATACTGAGGGCTAAAAGTCAAGATGTCCCTGCCTCTTTTCCTGATGGGAGCACCGCATCAGAAGAAGAGCTCACATGGGCCCCATGTTTGTTGGCTTTGGGACTTCCTGCAATTATAATCATTATTTTAGTAATATTTGGGGGGGGGGGGGGGGAAATGTAATAATCATTCAAAATGGCAATACACAGAACAGCATAGTTACTGATCAAAGCAAACATCAGCATTTGGATTTGCTGCATATGCTAATTTTTGATGTCCCGCTAATACGCTGATCCAAAAGAGTTGCTTAAAATAGACTTCACCCGATAATAGAAAGAAATGCATCTTACCTCACTTTTGCCATCAAAGATGAAAGGAATCCCTTTGGACATCCCCGCAAAGTCCAAGTTAAGGTAACAAGATCCATGGAGCAAAATATTTCACCTCAAATCATTTGCTAAAGCCCGCGTCTCTACGTGTCCTTTAGCGAGCTCGGGCTGGAGGTGTAAGTCCACCCGAGATCATGTAGCATTAGTAGCCGCTGCCATGGTCCCTTTCAACAGCTTCAACACTGCTGAAGACTGCTGAGACTGAGATCCTTCTTCTTAAAGGTCATCCACTCAGGCCTTCTGCTCTAGTGTCGTTTCAGCAACTACATTTGAGTACTAAAAAAAAACCAAAAACCTTTTGAGCTTTTTGGTACTTACAGCAGCTCTCTCTCTCTCTCTCTCTCTCTCTCTCTCTCTCTCTCTCTCTCTCTCTCTCTCTCTCTCTCTCTCTCTCTCTCTCTCTCGTTGGGAATGACAGCTGCACCACCATGGATAGGTCATATTTCTTGGGCTGCCATCTATGACCTACACACACAAGCTCCCTTTAGATAATGTTATCAACCAATGTGTGTGTGGACATTTTGGCCGGGCCTCACTTTGGGACAGACCTTTAAAGGCCTGTTTGAGGGTTCAGACTTGGTTTTTAAGGTTCAGGTTAGGCATTCTGTATTTTGATGGTTGAGGTAAAGGGGTTCATTACATCAATGAGTGTCCTCACAAAGATACAAGTACACGGTTGTGTGTGTGTGTGTGTGTGTGTGACAGGCAAAGACAGCATGTGTGTGTCAGGTGCTATAAAAAGAACATCTAAGAATAAAGACAGGACAGTGATTCATACTACTGTAGGACAGTGATATAACAATGTAACGTAAGTAGTTGGAATATTTGCAGTAGTCAAAATACAATATAATGTCAATTCATTTGCAGCGTTCTTGCAGATTATTTTTGCATTTATCATATTTGTGCATTTTCCCCTGTCTACACATGCTGCTGTCACTTTTTAATGATTTTAACAGATCTACCCATTTTTACAAGAACAGTGTTGTTCCTTAACTTCTTTGTCTTCTGTCTGGATTGTCAGGTGATGTGTCGGTTCACTTTTCACTGTGATCTTTAGCCTCCATCTTCAGCTTTAACCTTTTTAACTGCTGAGTCAGTTTGACATGCTGGATACATCCTTCACACACATATTGTAGACCCTTCAGTCTCCTTCTCTCTGAAATCCCTTCTTTGTTTTCTCAAACAATAGATATGTATTCAGGGAGTGCACTTTGTGCTCGATGGTAGCTCTGACAGCTCGAAAGAGTTGCAGTGAGGGCCGAGGCTTAGCGAAGGGTGAATTGTGGGTATTTCCTTATGCCTGTATTCCCAGCTTCCCAAAGGCATAATGTGTTCAAACTCGTCTTTAATTTAACAAGCTGCTGTGCCCTGAGGTGTGCCAACGCTGAGTGAATACAAAGATCGTTATCCTAAATACACCGACCTTCACTGTTTAGCCAGACAGATTTTCTACATGTCATTTATCTCTATATTTGACACACTCTTTTCCTCAGTGTGTGTGTGTGTTTAAGCGAGCACAATGTATGAGAGGGATTGATACAGTTGGCCTAAAGTGAGCCCAAGAGTCCAACAAGAGTGCACATTTTAAGAAGGATGTATGGTGTTTTTTTTTAAGGTTTGAGATGATATTTTAGTGGGTTTATCATTCAAGTTTCATCAACTGGTGACACAAACACTCGTCAGGAACACTAATCACTCCAGCTGCTCAAAATAACCAAAAGCAGGGAAACAGCCGACTCACCACACTCGTCCATGTCTCCCAAAGAAACAGACTGAACCTCTCACTCACCAAACGAGGTGCACCTGTTACTAGGCTACTACTGATCCTGAAATCAGTCTCTGCTCATCAAGCCAATTACAACCAGCAGAGCCAACTTCTCCACACAAATCTTGTGTTCCCTGGTCAATCAAGTTAGGACGAGCCCCCATCTGTTCCAAGGCTGTAACAAAAGGGAGACAAGATTCTTATTATATTAAGATGATTTCTTAAGACATCCTGTGATTCCGAATGAGGGATGTAAAAATGAAATTATGCTGCGAAAATGACCCTGTACTCAAACAAATAGGATAAGGCTTTAACCACATAATAATTTTCAGTCAAAATTCAGGTAAAATAGAAGAAATATTTTGTCTGTAATGTGTTTTGGCCAAAACTGTCATGAAACACACACCTGGTGATGTAGTACTTTATCGCCCTCTTGTGGCAAACACAGTAAATTGTAAGGTATTCTTCTACAATCTATATTTGTAGGTATTTAGGCATTCGGTACAGCCCTGGTAAATAAACAGGTCCGTCTGTGGCACAATATGCCTTCTGAAGCAAAACATTTGATTAAAAGCAAACCAAATTGTGCTCATGCATCAGACTATGGAAACAAAAATGGTTAAGCTACAGAGTTTGTTTAAAAAAATAGATTTTCCCTCACATTTTTGTATTATGGATTTTTTTGAATCAATTTTTTAAATAACTTTGATTAATTCCTGTATTATTTTTGAATGGAGAACAAAAATAGTGACCCTAACCTATACTAAGTAAACTATAGTAAGTATACTAAGCTTACAGTATAGTATGTCGTAAACATCCAATGTTAATATCTAAATAATTATTTTTAAATATTTATTCCAAATTATTTATTAAATTATTCTCACTAACTGTGTATATAATGTTGTATCTTATCAGACCTTGTGTTTCTTTGTATTTTTGCATGTTTTACATTGTGTACTTAGTATGGGTTAGGGTTAGGGTTCAAAGCGTCATAGATGCTCAAGCGGTAAGGATTCCTGGTTTTTCTTACGGCCCGGTTCTCGACTCGCAGTCTGGGAATTAATGGCGAAAAAGTCTCATAAAAGTCATGGTATAACATGTTGAAAAGTGTCATAGATGAACAAGCGGTTTGGATTCCGTTTTTCACATGTTGCTCGGTTCTCGACTCGCGGAACAGGTGGGCAGGCCTCAAGCTTCAGGGATAGCTCACCAAGATAAGCAGCTGACAATGAGTGACATGTGGCACACTGAGGAGAAGGGATCAAATCCATCTCTGGTCCAGGAAGGTCCGGTCTGTTTCCACCACCGATTAGAGACACCAGAGCTGAAGATGATTCAAGATGTAATCTGGTGTTTTATTTGTAAATGTGCAGAACAATCTCTCATTGTTGTAAAGGAGCTTAAGTGTTAGTTTTGTTCCAGAGGTTTTCTGTGTTTAAGAGCTGAGTGAAGGCGGTCTGACCAAATAGCTCAGTCAGTTAGCAGACTGCTCAGAAGACCTGAGGTCATGAGCTCGCTCCTTGTGAGGTGCAGTGAGTTTTGAGTGAAAGTGCTGACACTAGTGATGCGTGACAACATGAGGTGAAAGGATGAAACCCTAACTGTGTTTCAGGAAGGTCCAGTCTGTTTCCTCCACACATTTGAAACACTAACAACAAAACTGAAGGAGCTTCATAGAGAAGAGTGATAGTTTATTTTTGCAGGAGAATGTGTGACGCTGCAGCAGCAGCTCAGCGCGTCAGATTGGGAGTCTGGAGGTTGTGGGCTCCATCCTGTGGCGCAGTGAATTTTAAGGTCCAACACCCAAGATGAGGAAGTTAAATACTCTATGAAGATGTACGACTTGACATAAGTGAGGCTGGGTTATGAGTGACTGGAGGTTATGAGTTTGTACCTTCAGTAATGCGTTACATCTTAAGGTCAACCAGTCAAAACAGAGGAGACAAATATGCAATGAACCAAACATGAGTGTCAGATCAGATAGCTTGAGGTGATAGACGACTGCTTAGAAGACAGGAGGTTGTGGCTTCAATCCCTATGTGTTGCAGTGACTTTTGAGGTCTAACAGCCAAAGGAAGAAGTCAAATACAGCAAGAGAAGAGTTCAAAGTGTGAGTGAAGTGATGGTGCGTTTACACAGTTCCCGGTTTGGATCGTGCTGACCCGGGTTCCCTCCTCACCTGTGTGAGGACATCAATGTCCACTACCCTGGGGGTCGAGACATCCGTCTCCTCCTGGGTTTTCAGAAAAATGAACGGAGAGGGTTATGGAAATGTGTTTTTATTTAAAGTCAGCTGAACTGCAAATTTAAAAAATTTGATCCACCCCCGACTCTCTATTTTAGATTTCAGAGTAACTGCGCAGCAGCAGAAGACCCACGTCTTCTTCTGCTGCTGCTGTGCAGTGAAGAGAAGAAACCCCGTCGTCCTCAGGTCTGGTCTGGTCTGGAAAGTCTGCACTCATCTGAGGAGAGAAGAAGAGGACAACGTTAGAAAATGCATCACATACATGTATTATTACTACTACTGCAACAATAAATACAACAATGGTTATCAACGTTTTCATGACTGAGTACAAACTATATTAGTACATTTTTATGAAACTATACTGTGACTTTTAAACTACTTTGAATGAACTATTTTTGTATCAGTTTTCATGCAAGAATTGCTCAATGTTCACGGATAAACTCAAAAATACGAAGGATTAGACAAACCTGAAGACTCTTCCATAATTCTCACGAATCGTTTGAACACCAGAACAGCTGCAACCGCCTACACGAGGAAACACACAATGATAACACGTAATCAGTTCTTTAACTCTAAAATGTTACACTTATTGTGAGTATTGTATTGATCAATTACTCTTGTCGTTAGATAGCATGTAAGCTAAGAGCTCATCCACAGGTGGCGTTGATTACCTGACGATAACACTAGCAGAAACTAGAACAAAGTGGATATAACACGCCATATTCCTTCTCACAGTAATCTACAATACTCGACTCGAATCATTCGGTTAAATTTGACCGACGTGTCGTTTATTTATTCGTCCCAAAAAGCCAACTTACCAACTGTACAGATGTTAGCGTAACTCAGCTGTAAGCGAGCTAGCAACGCACGCGACCATGTTTGTGTTTGTTGTCTTCCGGTCTGCTCGCTCTCGGCGGAAAGGGGGTCACTGACTTTCTTCCGTCGTCGAGTGTCATTGCCGAATTTTGGTTCCCATCATCATAAATCTACCCTTAGGAGCAGTTGGAGTATTGCGTATATTGTGTTTCAGCAAGTTGTTTCAATAAAAACTCACCTGGAAGGAAACATGAATTATTTTAGTCATATTTAGAACATGAGGTAGAGCACTTCAGCCTCTTGTGGCCAAAATGAGTATTACAACAAGAACATAAATTTACCTGCTAAAAATTATTCCTTTCAAAGATAAAAAAAAATGATTCAGACTCAGAAATTCTCAAATTTCTGTAGCTTAAAAAATGTAGAAAAAGAAAGGGGCCAAAAAACGTACAGAAGAAATAGTGGAATAAAGATTTGAAGAACAATACTTGGAATGCTGAATCAGCATTCCATCAATAATAGTGAAGCCCGCAGGATTATAGTCAGTGTGCTTTTGCACAGGCAGTTTTCCTGACTTTGTCCTACAAAGCCACACTAAATAAAGCATCAGAGGATGCTCAGTCCTCCTGTCATTTTTTTCCTCCAAGAAAACGGTGCAAGCTTCCTGTTCTGATGAATACCATCAAATGCAATTGGTTGGTTCAAAACAAAGCGTCTGTGAACATCTGGTGTTAGGCCTGTTAAATAGCTGATTAAATGTTGTTGTGCAGAAACACACCTTATGAAAAAACGTTTCTCTGAGACCGATTCAAGGCCAGTCAGATAAAGAGGGCCCACGGAGGCGTCCCTCACAGTAGACAAAGACTTTTTGTTTAGTGGGAAAACAGGTGTGTGTGTTAGATATGGCCGCTATGATGAAGTCAAAGTGTGCATAATATAACACTTCTGCAGTACAGGTCACAGATGAATGTTGTCAGCATCTTGAGAAGGTAATACAGCTCATACAAACTCAAATAGATATTTTTATTATGACTGTGAAACATTTATTATCCACCTACTGCAGATGATAATACAAACAGAAAATATGTCATTTTATCAGACTAATATGATCAGGATTATGTATGTCAACGCAACATTACTCTGAAGACTTGACACTCTGCAGTAGAGTGTGAAAAACCTTTCTAATACCATCCGTCTATGCTTTACATTCCACAATAAAACACACAGACAAATTCCCTCAATACTGTGTGAAACAGCCACCGAAGCAGATAATGCAACTTCCCAATCGTCAAGGCCGTCCTTTGCTATCTTCCACTTATGTGTTGGAAACAAAACGCTTTTGCTTGCAGACTTCACTCAGACTCGCTCGCTGCGGAGCCAAATAAATGTGTGTGAGAATTAGGAAAGCCACAGACGAGGATCAGTTTTGTGGAGCTAATTGGATCTCCATCTTTATAGAAAGGCTGTGCATCACTGGAAAATCGCCAGACTTCCGTTTTGGACTTTTTTGTTGTTACACTTAGAGGGTATTTTCGCACCTAGCAGTATCAAGTAGTTGCGTGCAGTGCAGTTATGGTGTCCTGTGCTCTTTTCGTCCTGGGCCCTCTGTGGATCCACATTCTGACACAAGCCTGCAGGGGTGAGGAGCTGTCCCGGGAAGCTGTGTTGTCCTGGTTCAGAGAGCGGGTCCTGGAGGGCCTCGGGCTGGAGCAGCCCCCTCTGACCACAGTCCAGGGTCCTGATAGGGACACGGCACAGCAAGAAGCAAGGCATGCATCCTGGAGGGCCCCCAGGACAAGCAGGACAGCGTGGGTCAACCGTCAAACCAGTCCGACCCAGGAAACATCTGAAATCATTCTCTTCCCCAGTTCTGGTGAGAAGCTTTGCTGCCGTTTTGTCTTTTACCCAAATAACAGCTAAAATACTCTTTCCAGTTTAACGCCAAATCATTTTGGATCCTTAATTCAAAGGACAACATGCTTTATCAGATTTTTCTCACATCTGCACAATAAAACTGCCCCGATCATGTAAAAATAAATCGTTTTGTTCTATGGGGTACTTGAGCACAAGACTAGGCTAAAAGGGAACCAAAGTGCCAAGAGGTCTGTTCCTCCTTTGAAACTACACTGCCTGGACTATATTTTCCATATAGTCATTGCATATCTTAATGTTGAAATCACACTATTTCATATGGCAGTAAACTCACTACATGCATGCGGCAGATACAAATAAAGCCAAATACTTGCACTGTATATTAGTTCATGAGCAAGTGTCCTTTCAGTGCATGGGAACAATGGAAAAGGCTTTTACTTAAAGTCCCTGTGTGTAGATTATAGCAGTTTAGAAGAGTCATTCAACACCAGGCTAAAAAGCTGTGTTCCACTGCCCCCTCTGGTTCAAAGTCTGAAGTCTGTTTTGGAGCCAAGTTATTGAGTGTGTTGATCTGAGAGAGTACGTAGACACAGAAGCCTCCTCCAGACAACAGGACAATGAGGGTGAAGCCTCAAACTCCCCTGTTACAAAGCAATAAACTTCACTAACTGCTTTCTTATCTCACTTTGGCAGACTCATCCTGTGCCACATCTGACTCAGCTCTTGGAGAAACCACTGATAGCCACTTCACGTATTACTTCCAGCCGTCCATGAACAACCTGGAGATGCTGGTCACATCTGCCCACTTCTGGTTCTATGCAGGCGAAGGAGCCAACTCCTCCACCCAGCTGTTCATTCTAACTTCAGCGCAGCAGCTTCTTCGGGCGGCAGAGGCTCCACCAAAGACGAGCTCAGACGGATGGACCACCTACCACCTGGATCAAAACCCACTGGCCTCTGTGGCTGTGGGCCCTTTTCTGCTCCAGGTCCGCTGTCCAGCCTGTCAGTGTCACACCGACGAACCGGACAAGACGCCCTTTCTTCACATCCACGCTCAGCCTCGTGGTCCTGTCCGCTCACCCCGCCACGCACCAGTAACCATTCCCTGGTCTCCCTCCGCTCTCGACCTGCTCCAGCGGCCCTCTCAGGAGAGACCTCAGCACAGTGACTGCCTCAGGGCAGAGATCGAAATCAGCTTCGAGGAGCTGGGCTGGGGCAGCTGGATCGTCCATCCAAAGCTGCTGACCTTCTACTATTGTCATGGGAACTGCTCAGCCTCGGATCGAACCATCGCCATGCTGGGCATCACACAGTGCTGTGCTCCAGTCCCGGGGACCATGAAGTCCCTGAGGATCACCACAACATCTGACGGCGGGTACTCGTTCATGTATGAGACCTTGCCCAACATTATACCTGAAGAGTGTACTTGTATCTGAACCTGAAAGCTTCAGTACAACCAAACAAAAATTTGTTTAGTTTTCTGCCATCCAGCCAAGCGAACATTTCTGAACAGACCCTTTAAAGCCGTGCATGCCACTTGTCTTACTAATCACACTCTAAAAGTTTACTTTTTTTTTTAGCTACAATCTGAAAGTAAAAATACTGCAAGGCCAGCATTTTATTGCTTTATTGTGATTCTGACCTTTAGAGGGCAGTCTATGTCTACTTTTACACTGCTTCATTTCACATCAATACCTTCACATACAGTCTGACTTCTGTTCATGTGCAATAGTAAAGCATTGATTTAAACATGGAACTCAATCGTGTTCTGTAAATACCACAAATAAAGTCAAGGTTTCATATTTTTCATCCCATTTACACACAAAAACATGAGCAGCAACTTTACCACAGACAGAGTCGAGTCCAAAGCATAACGTTCAAATATATTTATTTACTCTGAAGACAAAATAATCTCTACAGTTACAAAAACTACAAAACATACAATAGAAAAAAAAGAAATGCATTAACCATTGACGAAATATATTCAAAATGGAATGTCGTACCGTGCCACAAGTAGCAAAAGTCATAGTGAGATGATTACAAAAATACAGTATCAAAACGCTCTTTGGCAATGTTTCATTATTCCAGCTAAAGACCATAAAACCAGGCTATGAAAAGTGTGAACTCTGTATGAACACGGAAAGCTATTGATCAGAAGCATCACCATTAATTTAAGATTATACGTGTTTACATGGCGACGGGCTGTGCGTCAGCTGGGTTGGGGTTTTTTTTTTTTTCCAGGACACATGAAAGCGTCCATGTTTCAGCACAACGGAGGGCTGGTGGTGCACACGTCAAGACTGGAAAATGTGTCTCACCAAAGAAGAACGCCAATTTCAAAAAGACAAGGATGGAATTTCTTTGTTGACGGTAGAACAGGAGACAGATGTTTCCAGCCGGTGAGCAAAAAACCCACAAAATGAGGAATTATTGTTTCAATTTCTGCAAGGATGAACATTGTGATGAATCATTTTTATTTGGACACAATTTAAGGGAGGGATATACTAACATCCACCAGCCTACTTTTCAGAATTCGGTGGCATTAGTGATGCCAAAAGTAAATATTCTGGAGCTTTGGACAAGAAATAGTAAAACAATAAAATATATGGAGGGCTTTAAATGACTTGATTGTACAAAAAAAATGATTCTTTGAAATTCCTTGGAACATTTCCTGTCGATAAAGAATTCAAGCATTTCCCAGGTAAACATTTTGGCCGAGTCGAGCAAACACACAGGCTTCAAAATTCTGTCAAATATTTCTGAAATGGTGTGGCATGTGGATAAGAAACACCAATAATCCCCAACATCAAATCTGTTTAAATTAAACATGACTCATCCAGCGCAGGTTAAGCCGCCCTCGGTTTGCAAAGAAATGCTGCTGCACACGCTCCAGAAGAGACATTACCAGATTCTCTCCGAGGCAGACGAGCCTCGACAAAGAGGAGACGTTAACATTCGGCGGCGTTGTATAAACAGAGAGCCTCTCTTTTGAGCTGAAGACAACAGGAGTACACTTGGCCCAGAGGAGTTTTAAGCTTTCGATAATCCTTTCAAGGTCTGAAATGGACGAGGATTATTGAATGGCCACAAAAACACAGAGTGGGTGCAGACAATGTTTTTAGCCGAAAGGCACAGTCAAGGTTTGGACGCAGGTCAACAAGCAGAAACTCGAGATGTGGCAGGCTTTCAAGTTTAGAGTCGTGGAGATGAACCAATTGTCGCAATACAAATGGCAGGTCAGCATTTTTTTTTTTCCTTTCTCCCTTTCTTTTCTGACTCACCTCTAATACTGAAAGGCATATTTCTCCCATCTACACACACACACAAACACACACGCGCATACGTACACACACACTTCGGGCTCCCTCAGTGGTCTGACTGCACTCCCATATGGGGTGTAAGGCCAGTAGGAATGGAAGAACAGACGTTTGAGGCAGGAGGCAGGCTCAGGCATGTATTCCTAGGAGGAGGAGGAGAGACGTGACAGACAAATATTTAGCATGTTTGCTCACTTAAAATGGCGTTTCGCTGACCTGAGGTCAGGCCTCATGGAAATAAATCTGAGGTATGTTGACAATAGAGCTGAAACTAAAAATGATCGGCAACTATTTTGACAGTTGATTTAACGGATTCCTAGTTCAGAAGTTGACTTATAGAGAAAACGTATTTTAAAAGGTTTGAGATGCTCATCTAGACAGTTTAGGGCGATTGTTCTTATATTCTTCAAATTGTTTGTTTTGCTCACTCAAGACAAAAGCACAAATAACTTTCCATTTTTAGTCCTAAAAACCCTAGTTTTTTAAATTAGTAAACCTTAAAACTCACGAATGTTCAGCTTTTCTTTGGATGAATAACTGAAACGATGAAGTTTTGAGGTTTTAATGGACTAATTTGTTCCTTTACTACACCTAACTATAGAAAAACTGCATGTGGAAAACACATTTTTAGAAAAAAACTTAAATTAAACTACTTGTTTAAGTGTGCTCATTACCTTTCTCGCTTGCCTCCCCCTGCTTTTCCTGGGCAAAGTTGAGGCGGTTCTGCTCGACGGCCGTCTGTGCAGCCGTGTTGCCCTCGGGGCTGCTGCTTCGTGAAGGGATTCCTTCATCTGCCTGGTAGGCCAGGTCCAGTTGCTGCTGGGCCAGCTTCAGGTGCCTCCTCAACCGCTCCAGCTCCTTGGACGACGGCAACTCGTCTCCAAAACTCTCCCGCCCGGAGTTGCCTATTGGCGAGTCCCTCAGCTCTCCCTTCAGCTTCTCCTTCTTCATGGTGGCGTGGTATCCTGGTGGAGCGGTGGCCATGGCACGCGAGGAGGATGGAAGCGGGGTGCGAGAGCCGCGCACGGCCCGCCTGCGGAAGGTGTCTCGGATGCCACCGATCCCCAAGTGGATGATTTCTAAGATTGTGAGGAGCAGGCAGAGGAAAGACACGACGTACATCACCAGCAGGAAGATGGTCTTCTCCGTGGGGCGCGACACAAAGCAGTCCACGGTGTGCGGGCACGGCGAGCGAGTGCAGACGTAGGAGGGTATCACCTCAACGCCGTAGAGGACGTACTGGCCGAAGAGGAAGGCGACCTCGAAGGAGGAGCGCCAAAACAGCTGGCACACGTAGACCTTCATCAGGCCGTCACGCATGATCCGCCGACGGCCGTCATGCTTTTTCTCTGAGCCTTGAAAACAAAAAGGAGACACTGGTTGGAATCTGAAGCGGTTAGCATCCAAAGAAAGAAAAGCCTATTAGACAGAAAGTTGGAAGTGCTTGCGATCCACTGTACTTTTTTCCTCCTTGTCGGGTTTCTCTTGTTCGATCTCTTCAGCGATCATGGGGTCTTCCTCTCCGTTGTCTTCAACCTCCTCGTAGTCTCGAGCTGCCCCACGTGTGATGATGGGCATCCTCTTCTTCTGGTTCCGGACGAGCCGGTACTCGCTGTCGTCAAAGCGGGCGATCTTGTGCATGGCGAAGCCCAGGTACATAACGGTGGGGGTGGTGATCATGATCACCTGAACACAAAGAGACATGATCTTGTTGAAATCAACACTGCAGATACATTCTCAACTAATGGTGATCATTCATTGAAATGTGACTTGCGGCTCACCTGGAAGATCCAGAATCGTACATGCGAGAGCGGAGCAAACGCGTCGTAGCACACGTTCTCACACCCGGGCTGCAGCGTGTTGCAGACAAATTTACTCTGTTCATCGTAGTAGATGGTTTCCCCGCCGACGGCTGTCAGCACGATGCGGAAGATGATGAGCACAGTCAGCCAGACCTTCCCCACGAAGGTGGAGTGGTTGGAGATCTCGTCCAGCAGACGAGTGAGGAAGCTCCAACTCATGGTGCCAAGATGACCGGGGAGCTAAACGAGCTCTGGATGAAAAGGAAAAACACTGATTCAATACTTTTACTCTCGTTTCATTCTCCTTTTTAATTTCAATTAGCCACCTAATGCAGTCACTTATTATTGCATTGTAAACGTGTTTTTTTTTTTACTTCCACTACACAAACTAGAATAAACTGACAACCAGAAAAGCAACTATAAGCCGCATTTAGTCAGTTCACACAGCCAGAGTTTGATATTAAAGTTGGAACAAATCAGATTTTTGTCAACTACTTTGTTGGTCATTTCTTTAATTCACCATTTCCAGCCTCTCAAATGTGAATATTTGCTGCGTTTTTAAGTTTCCTGTGACGTCAAATGACAAATAATGAATCATCAATCTTCCCGATTATTTTGTAGACCAACTGATTAATTCAGAAAATAAACGTTTTAGATATTCGACAATGAAAAAAAACAAACTCAAATACTCTTCACTGGATTAATAGGAAGTGTACACATGCATCGGGTTTACGCTTCCACACAATGATTAAAGAATGCAATTGCAAATACAGCCATGCAAGGTAAACCTCAACTGCAGGGCTGAGAAATAAGCACAGCCACATGCTCTATTGTAGTCACACACAGATCTCTCAGACATGCAGGTATTCATGCGGAAACTACACAACAAACTCAGAATCAGTCCCGTTGGTCCTGGTAGCGGTTTGGTAAACCTGCATTCTTTACAGCATCCTGACCGGCTCAGCCTGAGCTGCTTAATCAAACATCAAAGTGTTGGCTGGCAAGTTGCAGCTCGCCGTGAGGAGACCTGCTGTGGCTTTGGACTGCAGGAATTATGACACTAAAGCGGGGCATGTGGTTAGGAACTTATTTATGCCTTTAAATTCTGTAGAAAGCACAGTTTGATACAGCAACAGGACCTTGGCACGAAGAAAAGAACTGAGCAGGTGCTTTGTCCGGTCAGCAAACATTTCAAGTGATTGCTTCTTTAAAAAGGGGATGTAGAAAAGCGCGACTTACCGAGTTCTGCAGGTTAATTAGAAACAAAAATCTGACTTCAGACTTTGCGTTGTAGTTTGATAACTTAAGATACAAATATTAGGTTTCTTTCTCTAAAACCAGCCAAAAAAAAGTTGTCTTTTCAGAAGGTACCCAGTATCGGTTTGGTTAAATATCTGGACATTTACTCTATAATAACTATTTAATGACACAAACACTAATGGAGCTAAACAAATACCTTCTGCACTTTTTTTTTTTTTTTTTTTAAACAGGGTGTAGTTAAGAAAATAACCAGCATTTCATGACTCATTAGAAGAGGACAAGGCTGTGGCCATTACAAGCATCTGTAGGCACGTCTCCTTGGATCAGTGCACGAGAGTCAGGCGCTCACTCGCCAGGTTACTCATCCATTCCTATGCCAAACCTTTCTGCCATTTGGCACCTTCATGCTTAGACTATGTGAGGCTGACTTGCCTGAGCCTGACCAGAAAAACCTGAATGTTAAAAATACTCCCCAGCTACACCAAAGCTATGAAAACATGTTGGAAGTTGGCGAGATCCAGATTCCAGACATGGAAAATTACAGGCCTTGAAACACTTCTCAGACCTAAAATTAAGTCGGAGAACTTTCCTCACTACATCGTATTCAAAAGAGGTTTGAAAAGGCTCCAGCGACATCCCATCGTTATCTCATGCAACGGTGGGACGTCGGTGGGAACGGTTGATTGTTTGAGAAGACAGAAGACTTTGTGACCCTGAAGTAAAGTGTGAGATGGTTTCCTCCACCGAAACTCTTCCTTGTGATCCGATAGTCAGCCCTCTCCGGTTCAAACTGCGCTTTGGGGGACACGACCCGTTATGAAAACTCCTGCACGCTGACCAAAAGCATCTTTTGAGAAAGGAAACTAGTGGTTAGACAGCCGTGGAGTCACCAGTATAATCAAAGCTTACGTTCAAATTTGACCTCTAACGGGGGGGTTCTACCTCCGTTTGTGCCAACTTTTATCAAACTATAAACAAACTTATCACCGCACTTCAGAGTCGCCTGGAAAATCTACCCTGGCTAGATATGACTCGCCCTTAAGAACAGAGGCGAGAGATGCAGTATTTCACCTGATATCCAAACATCCACAGGGCCAGTATTGCTGAACAGTGTCAACACATTTCCATCTTTTAAGTTCTAAATATTATTTTCCTCAAGGACAAAATTTATCTACAACAAAAAGAAACATTGGAAGTTGAATGTGCATCACAGCCTGGGTGGTGTATTACTTTGGTGTCCTTCTGCCAAGAACTAAAAGATTTGTCCACCGACTCTTGGCAGGAGAGACGGAGCCTGTGTGTACTTTCAGCCTCTGGCTTTGCACCACCGACCTTTCACAGTGTTCTTTTAATTCTTCGGGATGTGAACCCCCCGTACAGCAGGTGTGACTGCTCCAACGGCGAGTTCAGCTCCTGCTAAGGGCCCACGAGAGGTTCCGAACAGAAGAAGGTTAAAGACTCCTCCGTAGACGGACCAAATGTCCTCAGCCGAGACTTTTACAGCAGCCCTTGTGAACACACTGTAAAATGTGCCACCCTCCAATCTAAATAAAGACAAGAGGGAAAGCAGATCTCAAACAATCTATTTGACTCGGACAAACGGGTTTCATAGCTCAAACATTGTTTTTTGTCAATGCCACCTTCCCAAAAGCAAACCAAAGACAGCTTTCAAACAGTAGCTTATTTGCTCATGTGGGCTAAACCCAGCTCCACTCATTTAATGGCTTTTCTGCTCCAGGAGTCACTGGGCTCCAGGAGGAGATGGAGGGGGTTGGAGAGCTTTTTGGGCAAAGGATCTGGACAAAGCGAAGGCGAGCGGACATTCCTGCCTAACCAAAAGCAGAGAGCTGGATTTGGTAGGGTTCAGGGAGCAGACAGAGGGCACATGAAATCCCCATGCAGTCTGAGCAGCAGGAACACGGCACCTACAGATGTCAATCACTGCGACAAAGAAAACACGCTTTCTGGCTTTGCAAGACATCCAGACGCACAACACCTTTCCCTTTTCTGTTGCAACTTCAAAAAAAAAAAAAAAAAATGTTTAAAAGATCCGGAGGAGGACGGTTTGAAGGCTCTGAACACGCGTTGCTGAGTCAGACTGAGTTGTTTTGGAAAGTGTGGCATTCCTGGAGGAAAACAAAGCGCTGCCGAGCCTCAGAGGGGAAACCAGAGCCCGGTGATGAAGATGAAGCAGTCATGTTCAAAAGGAGTCACAGACACGATTCGTTTGGAAAGTTTAAACCACTCGGCTGTTAGTAGAATTACTCACTGAAAAACAAAATGAAGATCCTTGTAATGCCTTTAATCTGCGGTGCGAGTTTATTCAGACATTCAGCCTTTTTTAGCAGTTTTAACAAACTATATGCTTTTACAACATCTTGAGTCGAGCTAACAGTGACTTCTATAAAAGGTTGACAGGTTATATGTTCTAATTTGAGCTTCAAACTAACACAAATAGGAGCTCGCAGCGACTCACCGCACTCTGGCACGCGCAATCCAAAAATTTCGTTCCGTGGAACTCACTTCGCAAACTCAGACTGAACTCTGCTGGTAAAACAGCCGCCGGATGGCAAAACAACTCAACTGAGGTTTAACGGAGTAGAAGGAAGAAAGTAAACTGTCGCAATAAACTTCTCCTGCCGCAAAAAAAACCCCACACCAACCTTCTGCGTCCCAATCCGCGTGGCTTCTCTCTCCTCTCGCGCTTAATTGCTCGACCAGCTTTACCTAATTAGCGCGCGCTCTCATTGGCTTCTGCGTGCGTCCGCGTCCGAGGCAGTCGTTCAGTGGGAGCCCACGCAGCCCGCATTGACCCCATGTGTCGGGGTCCCGAACAAGAGGACAAAAGAACGATCTCTGATTCCCGCAGGCTCCTGCTCTCCTCCTCCTCCTCCTCCCCCCGCACCACCTCCACGTAACTCGGCCCCATTCAAGAAGAGGAGGCCCCTCGCCTGAAACCTGAGCTCCAAGACTACCGTTCTGCCCTCCCCGACAGAGCTATGGGAGTCCCTATTATACGTTGTATAATAAGATGATGCTATGCAAGTGTCACAGTGAAACCTCCGCTCTCCAAAGGGAGTTTAACGCAATTAAAAAGACACCACGGGGCACAGTGAAGCCTTCTGCTGCAGCTGTTATGCCTATACCTTCATTTAGCACATACTCATGCTACCAAATGGATTAAAGGACAACCATGTCTGCCTAAAACATATTAAAGTGTATTTTATGGACATGCATTCCTTATAAATACAGTGAAAAGTTGGTAAAGTTGATACAAAATGACAAACATTTTAATATCAGACCTCTCCTAATGCACCGAATAGCTGCCCTGCAATTAATTATATGGAGGTTATAATTCGTTTCCGTTTGTGGTGTTGATTCAGCATTTTGAGGCTGTTGACTGCAATATGTTGCTAATGTTGTGTTCAAAATTTCTCAAACAAAAGGTAAAGGAAAAAGCCCCCCTCCTTGTTCAGAGGAGAAGCATGCAGAGCAGAAGAGGCAGCCCCCCCTGCTCTCTTTCTTCCATCATTAAGCAGGGCCGAATCAGCTGGTTGAAGTTTAAATCACAAGGAATTTAATATACTAACAAAAGCAAATGCAAAGTCTCTGAAATGTCTCATATTACACATTCCTTAGCCCATCGATCAGCTCAGTGATTGGCTGAACCCTTTGGACTTCAGTCGGCCACTTCCTTGACCAATTCACCCCCCTTCTTGAAGGCTGTGCTCAGAAACTCTTCAGCAGCATCCCCCTCTCTCTGACTTTATGGCGGTGTCATAAATTCTTTGGTTTCTCTCACAGTGCACAACAAATTCAGTAACTCTCCCTTTAGTTTAAACCTTCTACAAGTAAACATATTGCAACACATAATATCCATCGCTGGGAACGCTTTAAAATTTAAATTCCTCACACTGATATGTACCCTCTGATATTAATTGGATGGACAAATGATTGGCTAACGGCATCCTCCCAAATGATCTGATGTATTTTCTACATGTGCTGATGTATAAAATGAGTGCACTGCCCCTTTAAACACTCCACCTGAGAAGATTTATGTTGTTAGAACAGTTTACATTCTTGTTGATAAAAAGTACACAGAGTGCCACAACAGCATAATCGAATCATTTGTCTTTCTGCTGACGACCCCGTGTTATCCACAAGGCCCTCAGTTTGGCAGCCCACCGGCCTGACAGAGCGCTGCGTGACTGGTAGCTTTTAGACGACGAGGCCCACCATCCAAGAATTTACTTGACTCGGGCGTTCAGCAAAACAACAGATTTCTTGCTGTCATGCATGGTGCAGCTGTATAGTGCTCCTGATCCACCAGAGGACCCAAAATGTTTTTTGGGGGGGAGGCTGTGGGAAGTCGAATCAGGCCAGATGTCTGCGCCCGGCCAAGTCTCCATGGCTGCATCCCAGCTCTCCTCCGTGCTTCTCACGTCTGATCCAAGTGAGGCACGAACTCAGTCACCTGCATCTTTTTATCCTCACATATTGACAGAGAAAAATAATGAATCTCCTGGTATCCTGCGGGAGTCCTTGTTTATTTTTGTGAGAATTAGCTTTGTCTATTCTGGCCCCCTGGTAGCCCTATTAAATACCACTGACTTATTGCAGTAGAGTGAAATGTGTGACAATTAGTGCTCCGGAGCTGAAAAAAAAGACTGAGATTATGCATTAAGCCAAAATGGAAATCTCTTGGGGCTCTACATTCCTCCCTCCACCCCTGCAGTGAATATATTAACTGCTTGAGTGAAGCCAGGACTCACTGGTACGGAGCACTTGTGATTTTTGCCCACCTGCACGGCCTAAAGCCCTTTTTCTTACCCAAAGTACAAATGTTGCGATCATGTTGTAGCATCTTACTCGATTGCTTATTTCCTCCACTAACATAAAACTTTGTGATATAAATTCATGGCGTGCAATTGTTATGACTCATGGATGTTTTGAGGCCGAGTTTCTGGGCTCATTAATTTGACCGTATTTTCGGCCAAAAACAAAAGGCAGCATGGAGCAGGCTGAGACTTTTACAGAAAATGAACAATCAACACATGGATAATAAAAAAATGAAATGCATGGCGTAATATGCATGCCATATTAGAAACAAAGTAGAATTAATGTACAACTTACTTCACCATTTACTCACTTTTTAAGTACCTGCCCTCTTTATTTTTATGTTAAACTACTTTTAGGCACTTGATCCCGAGCTTCACTCAAATAAAGAAAAGCAGACGGAGATACGAGACGAAGATAAACTAACTTATCTAGTCGAACAAATCAACCCTTCATAAACGCGCCTAAATGAAGGGAAGCTGCAGCTGTAACGCATGAGTTCCTAATATGAAAGCTTTGTCGATTTCTTTCCGCACATATCCTGTAATTCCTTTTGGATTCGTTCTCTGTGAACGGGCCTTCATGTGTCAACAGAAACCATAAACCTCCACTTTGCTTTCTGGAGGTTTTTTTTAGCAGCGAGCATCCTCACCGCAGTGTCTTCATCCACGTCAGCTCAGAGGGTGCTGTTCTGCACCTGACCTCTGACCTTCTTTTGCAGGGAAAGTGAAAAAGAGGCTCAACCACTAAGTGCTCTGTTGTTGTACTGTCTGAAATCAGATTAATGTGAAGAACATTAAAACCAGGCGGCAGAAGGAAGCGGGCGAGTCGTCGCCAGTCATTTGTGTTTTTGGGGGATCGGGGGTTTGTCGGCCACGTGGGTGCAATTGAAGGCGATCCAGGTCTCAAGCGTGTGCACAGCACATGTACATCACCGGTGGCTGAAGAAACATTTACACTGTGAAATTGGGTAAGGTACCTTTAAACACAGCTGAGCCTGGACTCGAACAGAGCTTTGCTTAAGGGGCGGGGGGGGGGGGGGGGGATTGGTGCCGAGTGGCAAAAAGAACGCTGTGTAAGCAAAAGGCCACAAGTTCGATCCAATAATCAAACATCCCTGAATTGTTCTGCATTCCTTCACTGGTGCCGCTTTTAACCGGCGCCAGAAACAATGTGATTAAGCTGACCCAATAAAGTAGAAGAGGCTGGTGAAGACAGCAGCTATTATTTAGCACCAATGAAGGATTGGAAGCGTGGGAGTTAAAGTGATGTCATTCACAAGTTTCTACAGGTTGATGTTTAACGTGTACACTGAAGAGAAGTCGCCCTGTTGAAAGCTGGATTTGTTGGATCAATGATTCAAAGGAAACTACAGAACTGAGACTTTCTGTGGCATCTTGTTTGCAGTTCAGTTCAAAAGGGACATTTATTCCACTCTGTACAAATACACGTGTAGTTATTCAAGTTTGGGAAAAAGAAGCCACACAAAAACACCCACAAACAAACACATTACTTTTATATTCACTTATACACGTCATACATCACGTTTTATACAAAAATAAAAGACTTGTTGCATTAACCCATATGAAAACAATGCTAACAAAGAAATAAATCAAATGAAACTGGTTAATCTAAATTAATTTAGATATTTACTGCATGATTATAATATTTACAGACGCATGGCAGTGGCTCCATACATAATGCACACTGCAGCAGAGGTTCTGTATTACATTTATATGAACAGAAGCAGTTAGTTAATACTCAGTAATGTAGTGCCACTGCACTTATGGAATGATGACGGTGCTTAACCAACATTTCTTCCACAGGTGATCAGAAAACACAAAAACAAACTCAGGTTACAAATTAATACAAACAAAAGGTTCCCAATTTGTAAAACACCTGCAACTGTTCATCTTCGACAAGTTAACAGAGTTTCTGCACATTTGCACTTCTGGTAACCTTTTCAGGTCACATACCACGGCACACAGACGCATCATAAGACCCTAATTGGGGAGTGAGGTGACCCCCGGTGACACCGTCTCGAGCCTCCGCTCCCGCCTCGTGTTGAGCGCGTGATGTCACAAGACGTTGCGCCCTAAGCAGCGAGGAAAGGCTCTGTCCAGCTTAATGAAGGGGGGGTGGACATATTCTAGGCTCCAAAAACTCCAAACTTAATGCCCTCTTAGCTCCCAAAACCCAAACCTGATCCGCATCAGTTGATTGAAGAACTCTACTTTAAGGTGCATTTCAACATCTGTGAAAGAATAAAAAGGCACACTTTATTGAAGGAGTGCAATCGTTTCCAAGTTGTTGGCCAAAAAGAAAGCCTAATGGGACCAGACTCGGTGCAGAGAGAAAATAAAGACGAACTCGCTCGCGCTCAATAAACATTTCCCAGTACCAACACGCAGACTCATGCACATAAAACTCACAGGAGTTGTTTTCATGCCACCCCCCCATCCTTTATGCTGCTTCGTGTTGCAGGCTCGTGTGCAGTTTCACTCCGAACATCGCCTCCCACTGTGCTCTGACCCAGGCCAGCAGACCCTGGAGGAGCTCGGCGCTCTCCGAGCGCACGCACCACGTCTTCTCCTGTTTCACCGTCTGCAGGAGAAACGATGTAATCACAAGTTGATCAACACATTCAAACTGAAACAGGCTGCTGCTGAATTTGCATGCATCAAAAGTGATATCACGGCTGTTAACCATTAAAAAAAATACACATGTTGCAAATAACAGTTCACATGAATGAATCAGAGTCGATCTAAGTAGTTTCAATGAAATAATCTTCAAGACGTTTTGCAATTTCATCAAAATAATACACGACGAGCAAATACAAAAGTGCAAATGACAACACAGTACAGTCCTCAAGAAATCCCCCCAAAAGCATTTGCAGACCAACCTCATCGTAAAGCTTGATATCCATCCTGCACTGGTCTGAAGGCCACAGGTTGACGGAGCTAACGCAGCTGATGGGGAGCGTTTCTAAAACGGTAAGGCTTCCGCTGTTGGGCTCTTGGTTTTCATTCACCCTCAGGCTGTTTGAGCTTTTCCTCCACTGGTGATCCTCTCGGAGCAGGTACAGGGTTTCCCGGGTTGCCAGGACGGTCAGCGGCATCCACATAACCTCTGAGAGGAGAACATGAGCCGTCTCACATTACTTAAACGGTGAAGGAAAGCCTTTTAGTCACTTCTTTTTCAATGATGACTGTAGTCATAAAGCTCATGAATCACAGACATAAAATGCTTAACAAAGATCAGTTTTGGTATAATATTTCATGTCAGAAAGCTCCGTCTTCAGTAGAGCAAGCAGAGTGGTAAAAGGCAGATCTAGGCACGCAAAAATGATTGCACTTGAAATTCCAACGCCGTGCACAGCCGTGTGTCGCCCGCAGCTACGTTGCCGTTATACGCGTCTGCTGTAGCACAGACAGTCAGGCATCCTGTAGCACCGGCGCAACATGCATTTAGTCGCCTGCCACTCCGTTCAGTCACGACAACTCTTTTTCTGTTACAGTTAACATGGAGCTTTAACAGGCGCCTCGCATCAGCTGCTGCACACCAATCACATCCTCCCTTTCATATTCTCCTCTTCTGCAGTAGATCGGGTTAATCCCCTTTGTTATTATTTCTACCATTTAGCATATATTTCCCGGCACTTAATTCTATGGTTGCAGGAACATTATGAGGGCTTTTACTCGTGGCTTTCTTCCAGCTGGTTGAAAGGAATGTTTACGATGCAGCTTATTCTACATTTTCCCCAGACTGTGAGCTAAAAGACTGAAATACAAACGAGAAATATCTTGAGTTGCCTTTACACATACAGAGCCCCACTGTAAATCCAGAAAAGATATCAGGAAGACAGCAGCGTTCAAAATAATTTGCATGACCAGCACTGATCTTTCAACCTTCAGACGCCATTACACACGACATGTTGAGTCCTGAAACCTCACAACTCTTGTACGTGGAACAGGTAGAAAACTCAGATGGAGGAATGCAGATGGGAGCCGAACCCTCTTACTGATATTAAAGAGATATGTGGAGAAGAATATAATGATCCTTACAGTTTAGGATGCACGATAAAGATTACAATGTAGGATTCATCTATTTGTCACCTTGCAGAACAAAAGCCAGAATGTAGAAAAACTGCAGCTGGCCGTCCTCCACATCTGCCTGGATGTCTTCACACACTAGAGGCCTAATGGATCAAAAGAAAGCAATACTATTACATCCACATTTATAAGCGCTGTAGAGTTAAAAGCACAGACACTGTTGGCTGACAGGTGCTGCCACGCTGTCTCGGATGGAAGCCCTTCTAGATCACGGGGTGAATTTCACAGCAACTGAAGCGGACGGGGATTATTGACACAATAATAGCCGACAGAGCTTGGATTGTGAAAACACTGGCGTGTGTGCGTGTTCTCCTGAGAGTGTGGAAGGGGCTGCTTTGATTTGACTTTTGAGCAGTTGAGTCTGTTGCCTGAGGACCAATGACAAATTGAGAGATTTGAGGTGTGTGTTGTGAGCGTTGGTACCTGGATATGCTAATCTACTCTTAATGACAAAGGCTGGTCTTGGTATATTTCCTCATCCAAACTAAAGGAAATTTGCTTTTTATTTAACCACTGCCAGTTGGATAAAGCACGTTTCCAGGTTGTCCAAACTTCTACAAAGGCACGGAGGAGGAGGAGGCAGGCCAGAGGAGCTATAAGCGAGGATACGCCGGCACATGTGACATATATAAGAGCAGCTGTGCTCCACGTCATATTAAATTGAAGGCTCCGATGTAAAGATGTCTCATTTTGTCAAATGTCTCGACTCCTCTGGGCGGGACTAAGACGCGAGAGGAGGCGAGGAAAGGAACCGAGGATGAACAAACGTGGAAATGTCTGTGTAACTGACATGTTTGATTATCCTCAGCACGTTTATTTTTGTTGTGCACATTTTGCACTTCTTCATGAGAAACACATTCTCATCTGAAATAACATTTTCAAAAAGATTCCTTCTCAGAGAAAGCTACCATCTCTACAAAGAGAGAGTTGTCGAAAAACAACTGGAGGTGATAGAAAACACCACATGACATGCATGATTCAGGGTTTCTAGCGCTACATGTGTTACAAATTAAGATGTGGTTTAACAGTTAATTTAGCGGTGCAGTTTTACAAAATAAAGCTGATTGTAATCAACTAAAGATGTGCAGCGCGACAACTCCCTTTAACTCACACCTCCCGACCACATACAAATGTGCAACACACTATTCAGACCACATCTTCCAGCATGTAAACAAATAAAATCAAAGATGTCTGCCATGTTCTCACTGCGTACCAGAGATGGTGCTGAGGGTTGAGCCTTGTGGTGGAGATGGACTTCAGCTGGCTGTCGGATTTGTGAGCCATCTCACGCACAACTCCTGAGGAAATAAGAGAAGAAGGAAAAAGATGGGGGAAGTACTTCTTGGATTTAAAAGTCAGTGATTTTTTCAGGGTAAACATTCATCAATGTGGCAAATGAAGGATTAAAAGTATCTTGTAAAGGGCAGAGAAAAGGTACAGTATAGCCTAAAGATGTCACACCCAAATATTCATGGACTAGAAAACACAAAAGCCAAACTCTTCAAATTCTTCTTCTGCTATTGTAACTACGGTAAGAAAGCCAAAAGGTCTCTCGTTGCAGGTATAACATGTCAGCCTCCATAGAATCAGTGGGTGAGAAAATGTCGGGAACACAATGTGCTGGGTCAGGCCCACATTCACGCATCGTAGCGTGTCATCGAGTGTGACAACAATGCAGGACAGAGAGGAGAACTGCGGTGTGGCTTCACAGTCAAAGTTTGAATGGAGCGGACTTCAGAAGGATTTAAAGGGACTCTGAAAGAGGGCAACACTGGGGACTGAAAATAAGATTAGATGACAAAACAAAACCTGCCGCATCAACATCCTTCTTATGAAGTAGGTGCGAGGAACAGGAAAATATAATTAGATATCATTTTCCCACGTGGGTCACATGTTTTTACAAAATGACACTCACATGCTCCCAGAGGGGTAGTCAGTGTAATACCTACAGTAGCCGGCAGTCGGCACAAGCCCATTATAGCTTCCTTGATTGGTTAGTTTATTTGTGTCACTGTGCAACTTTGGTGTTTTAAAAGGTTAGTTCAGATTTATCAAAGTCACACAACACCACAAACAAAAAGACTGAGGCAGCGGTAGACCAGCCTGTCGCTTTGAAGAGAACATGGATACCGCCTTTAGTCCCCGTGCAAAAGAGCCGTCTGACGACAAAGTGAAGAGGCAGAACATTTTTGCGTGTTGAGGAGAAACAGGGCAGAAGCTTAAATAGCGTGTTAACATGAAAAGTTTTATCGAGGTGCCATCCAAGATCGCAATCACAAGTAAGCAGAGGTGACGGGCCGAGCGTGTTCAGAACCAAGTTTGCGGCGGACAGACTTTGGCTGTTGCTCTGGTCTGCGTTAGACTTCCTGCTTCCTCCCGTTTCAGTCCCAGACTCCTTGGCTGCTGCCACCACCAACAATGCCCCTGATGATGTTCACATGAAATGAAATACCACGACACCGTTTGATGTGTCGGGCAGCACGAAAGAAGGCTGAGGTTTAGAGAACAGCTGAAGGTGCGTGTCACCCTAAACCATGTCTCATATAACTCAACATATAACAATGAAAGCTGACAAATTTCCCTCCTAAGTGAGCGAAAACAACAGAGGATCAGTAACTTTTTTTGTTTTTGTTTCTTTTGGCTGCAGAGTCCAGAGGCCTCGTGTTATCCCTAATGTTTCAGTAAAGTTGTGTCAGACTCGGTTTGGTTTCTGAGCTCCAAACGGTCCCAGTTATAACCACATCCCCTCTCTCTCTCCTCCAGCCAGCGAGCCCTCCGTCATTCCAGTTGTGGTTTTCATCTTTGTCCACAGGATGGGAGCCAGCTTGGACGATAGATGGGGTTTGTTATACTTCCTCCGACAGAATATTACAACAGCTGTTTTTGGAGTTAATTTGGCGACAGAAAAGAGAGTCGGTCATCTTTGTCTTCAAGGATCAAAGGAAATATAAACATTATATTCTTTGTGTGAAGGTGTTTGGCACTTAATTATCGTTTTGTGGGACGCACCTGAAAGCAAACCATTATTGGTGTTTTTCACTTATCAGCTCCGTCTTGGACAACCTCTGTCGTCTTGTTGAAAGCAATCTGGAATCATTTTCAGACAGGAAGAACACAACGCACGAAATGAGCTGTTTATGAATTTAGGCAGAAAGAAAAACCGCCCTCAAGAGGACAGACGGGAAAGCTAGAGAAAGAGTGAGAGAGATAAGAGAAAAAGCACGAGCAGGAAGAAGTGGGAGATGCATCTAAAATGTCTGTGGACCGTCAAGAGGATCAAATGTGACTCCAGGGATAGACGACATGCTTCTGGGTGTTCGATAAAAGCATCGTCTGTCGTGACAGTTGTCTGATGTTAAACATCACTTTTCATGTACGTCCAAAAACTCTTCTTGCTTGATTGTGTTTGAGCGAAAGCTGGACAGAAACCTCAGACAGCAGCTGGAGGCAGAGAGTTGTGGAAAAAGCGGGACTGCTCTTCTAATCAGTCTGTTTTTTTGCCTGTGTTCAGTATCTTGTACCCTGAAATTGGTAATATGGAACAGTAGTTAGGGGGGGGGGGGGGAGAGGGAATACTTTTACACGTCACACGTCGCTGAACAGCAATGCTTTTCTATAAGTTTTCCTGTTTTCTGCACACGTTTTAGAGGCTGGAGATTGTCAGATTCATTTTCCATATTTTTCCGGACATTCCAGTCCCGAGCAGGAGCCCCCCGTCTAATAAAAGGTTGCTAGTCCTCCCTTGCAGAAACGTTGGTCTGGGCAGGATGTACTCGCATGTGTCGCGTAGCACACATATGGTATAGTATTAGTTTGTGAGGGGAGTAGGTGGGCTTTCTGTGGCACAATGCCTGTGAGAGGGACATGCTGTTCTAATATCTGCTTCAGGGATTCAACGGTACTCTACAGCTTTTTAATGAATCTAAATTAGGTTTATATTGCAGCATCTTCCTTCAGACCGCCCCGAGGAAAGTGCTGAAAACCAATAAGAGTAAGTAAAGAGCAGGATCAGCGACTTCCTCTCTCCGACTATATTCAAAAACTTCCTTTTATACATTTTTCCATACATTAAAACAGAAACCATTCTCCACTTTGCTTGTATTCGAGTTTCCTTTTACCTGTCAAGAGGCCAAAGAAGCGTTTGCAGCGTGAACTGTCCCTCACGAGGAGGGTGTAGGCCACTCCCCCAAACTCCATGTGGATGCTCTGAGAGGCCAGTCCCACTTCCAGGTAGCTGAGCTCCATGATTGGGTGGCTGTCCCGCTTCTGCAGCCAATCGGAGAGCTGGCCTCTGCTGGGAGGAAGCGACGTTAGGCATCAGAAAGTGCAGCAAACGTACCGCTGCAGTGAGATGGATTAATCTCTGACACTTCGGAACAACACTTTATTGTGTTTGTTGAAGCCAAAGTTTACTTTTACAGTTTATATATTCCCTGCATTTTTCACAGATTAAGTTATACGGTTTGAATAATCGTTTGGCTTCTTGCACAGCGCCATGAACGAGAGAAGTCACTACCTATGGTTAAGAATCACAGTAGCTCTGTAGTAATGTTGCCACAGCCATCGCAGCATGAGCTCATGGCGAAAAGACTCCACGGTCTGCAGACACTGCGAGGTCAATGTGTTCTCAAGATGTGACCCAGAAACCTGCGTAGGTTTTGCAATATAATCCACATACCTAACGGAGAGGGTGTGGAATTACACACCAGCATTAAAAGTAATAGTTGTTGACTGCAGAGTGGCGCCCTCTTTTGAATCGCTGTCCACTTCAGCAGGATTTGATTACATTTGAATGTGTCGCATCAATATGTCCCCGACTTGAAACTTCCAAGATATCGTTATGAGTCCTACTTAAGCATGGATTTTTTTGTCATGCAGACAATACATCCATAATTAATCCCAAAAACATATAATACTGCAAGAATGCAAGTAACTGCAGTGTGAGCAACTCAATTACCTAATTTCTCATACTGAGGAAGTATTTTCTTTATCATGTAAAAGTGCTCTACTCACTGGGTTTCCGACATCATTTCCAAGAAATAGATTCGCTGGTTTGACACCACCAACAGAGAGGGAACCTGCCCTGGCTCCCCAAATTTGACAGATGACATCTGAAGGCACAGAGAAAGAGAAACATGACGTAAAGCAGGTGAATGTGTGTTGTCTTTAATGGACAACCTGGTTCCAGCTGTGGTTTGCTTGGTCCTGTTCCGCTCTTTGCTCCTCGTCCAGGTGTCTGACAGAGAAAAAGCAATAGCCTGCTGATTTGAAGAGCTCCCAGGATGCAATGCATATTAAAGAGTGACAGCAGGGGGGCATGAAATTCGTCAGAAAGAAGAAGATCGTGTGTTGAATGAGCTCAGGGCAGATTTACTGACTGCGTTCATCTTCGCCGACTGCGGTGAAACCGCAGCTGAAGTGTTGCAGGTCTTGAAGCTGTCACCACCGATTCAGCTGGAATCTTTTTGGCCATCAGTGAGATACGCGAGAGGGCTTGTTTTTTTTTTTTAAAACCGCGACCATAAAAGAAACAACAGCCACATAAAAACTTTACACTGCTACATTTGTGCGATCAGTCACAGGCCTCCATCACTGGCAAAACTCAGCAGAGTGAGAGCCAACAATACTGTTTCCTGCCTTAATGTGAGCTCCACTGAAAATTAAGACCCCGAAAACCTATTTGCTCAATCTGCTTCTTATTGTGAGCAACGGAGTCCTACATGAAAATATTATTTCCTGCCAAAGTCAGAAAAGTTTTGGTTATTTTGCGTGACAGATTTCTGAATTTCTGCTTGTTGCATAACAAGGCAGGGCTCAGCTGGATAAAAGGGGATGCCACATGTTCCCATGCACCAATCAGAGTTTAGCAACATCTTTAAACACAATGTGAAGACAGTTATGAGGTGGATTACGTTGCCAGTCAGTCAAACCTGATCCAACCACACCCACCGAGAGTTTTTAAGCGTTAAACTTAATAAATAATCCCTAAAGTTGTTTTGTGTTTTTGACATTATGGACAAAACAGAATCTACTCCACTCTCACGTTAAATTTAAATATACAGCCGACAGCTAGTTAGCTTAGCACAAAGACTGGAAACAGAGGGAAACAGCTAGCCTGACGGAAAACACAACCCCAATAAATAAGGTTTCCATTCATGAAACTTTCTCATCTCTTGTTAAAAATATGTAAATAAATAATCTTCTATTGCTTACGTAGCCATGAATATATAATGTCATAGATTTATACTGAAAGGGGCTTTAATATGTGCTTGGCTCACTCATACACACCTTAAGAAAAGAGTGAAGCTCCTCCTCCTCCTCCTCAAAGACTTCCACATCCAGGAAAAGCTGCAGCCGATGGTCCACTGCCTCATAGTCCTCCGACAGCAGGTCCAAATCATCTGCAGACACATAAACAGTTTGTAAGCCTCAGAATTGTTGGGTCTAACGTGAAGTCCAAACTGAAGATGGTGTTGATAGCAGTTAAAGCTAACACCCATCATTATTAACGCTTGCATATTTCAGCACAAACGGAAAAGAAACCGTCATGAATTCGGGCTGAAATACAGCTCAATGAAAACATCTTTGTTGTCTCCATTTTTTCCTTCCCTCAAATTATATCTTGCATTAAAAGTGAAGTTCCTGGCAGTGATGCAAAGACTCACATACTTCTTGGCTCTTGTGAAACCTTCCCTAGATTTTTACTGCAGCAGCCTGTAGCATTAGCCAACAGCCCTCGGGCAGAAAACACATTTAAGAGCAATAAATCCAGCAATGGAGGTTATTTGAAAATTGATGAACGCTCACAACTAATCAAGAACGACAGGGCGCCGACCTGCAGAGGCCAAAAGAAACCCGACGTTTTAATTTAATAAATCTGCGCACGCACGCACGCATGCACACACGCACGCACACACACACACACCTCGAGAGACAAAGCACTTCTTCAGCAAGGATAAAATTAGGCCTCTGCTCCACAACAACGGGCGCACTGTGCCACCAAAAGATACTACATTGAGTATCAGTCGGTGCTTTAGGACGAGTAGTGTCTCCAGTGTGAGACTGTGGTTTAGAAGGACAGATGACATGATGTTGGCACAGCAACTACAGCACTACAGAAACCCATTATTACTCGAGTCTTATGCCTTCATTCCTCTCCCATCACTTCCAGTAATGATTCCAATCCGTCTCGTCGCACCATGCGGTTCATCTAAAAATGGCAGACAGATGTGGGGGAAAATCAGATGCCGTCAGAGATACAGAGTGCCTCCAAGGATTTCTTTGCCACACAATATTCGCGAGATCCGAATACTTCCCCTCTCTGTTCACTTTCAATTAAGACTCAAATGTATCTTTAGTGAAAGGCAATGGAGCTGACGTAAACAGTTTATACCGTATGCCACAGTTGATGAGCCTTACCACTGACCATATGAACTGCAGAATTCAAATCAAGTAATAAAATATTTATATTGTCCGGCTGTTTGGGCTTTCCTCCAACAAGCAGTGCTGCCAACATCGCAGTGTTATTGTGGATGTAAAAGATCTACGGCTGACATGATTTGTCCATTTAAGGGAATCCATTAACTGTTTCAGTGTGTTCCAGCTTTTAAAAAAATGGGAGGATTTGGTTTTATTTCAGTGACAATAAAAGAAGTCTTTGGACTTTTGGTCAATCTTGAAGAAGTCAGTTTTGGCTCTGAGACACTGCCTGCTTTCCAAATCGTGTACTTTTACTGCAGCTGCCCTTACAAAGTACGCACTGTTGCCTTCTGTATGTATACAATTGGGACACACGACTCATCTATCTGTGATGTCTCAGCGGCTCGGTTGCGGTGACGAATCTTCCGCTGCGCAGAGGATTATGGGTCGGAGTAGCCAGAAAAGGATGCTTGTTTGCAAAATTGTTAATACCATTTACTGCCTATTTTTGAGGGGACTGAATTCCTCAGACCCTGCAAAAAGTGCAGACAGAGTAAAAACCCACCATTCGGGGTGGATCTGCCTGCAGGTGGGCCGTGGGCTTCCGGTGGTGTACCCGTAGCGGTGTAGCGGTAGCTCCCAGCCAGATCCTCTTTACTTTGGTACTCGGTGCTGTAGGAGAGACTGGAGGTATCGGCCTGATCATTCCGGATGAAGAAGGAGCTTCCCTGAGCAGTGACGAAGGTGGGGTCTTCTGAAGCCGTGGCAGCTTCGAGGACAGGACTACTGCGAATACTGCTGTCTGAGTACTCATCCTGCTGTGATAAAGATGACACACAGAAATGATGAGAATAAACTACAGCAAAAGAGAAACCAGAGAGAGGGGGAAATGATCAGAAAAGACCTTATTGGTACGCCGAGTGCTCTGGTTTACATCGAGATGGTCGTCCTCTCTCTCCGGGATTGGTGAGCGCTGGATGGGCGTTGATTGGCCAGCCAGCTGGACCACATGATCGCTACCACATTCTGGACAGATAGGACTGTCTCCTGACAAAAAAATAGGATGTTGTTGCCAAAAAGATTCATACTAGTGTTGCTTAAAACATCTAAATTGCTTACAACGAATAAGAGGTGCTCCCTTGTGGCCTTAAAATGGTTATTGCGATGAAATCCATTGATTTTGTCATCAATGGAGGAAAGTTACTTGCCAGTCTTTAAAGAAATGAACATGGTAAATAAAATGATAATGACAACCAAATGATGGACAGGAAACATGCACGCCTTCCTTCCTAACAAGTTTCATATGAGGGAGAAACATTTGTTTGTATCTGCAGGGCATGTATCACTGAAAGCCACACGCAAACAAAAGCCTCAGTTCAGACGCGTGCGAATGAAGAAGGTATTCATTGCCTGAAACACTAACAACGGAGCACAGATCCAACAAATCCTCAAAACATCTGCCGAACAAAGCATGCGCGCGGTCTGTGCATGCTGGAGCAGGTCCTAATGTTGGGTTTGGCCGAAGCGCTGGGAGGCGGCTGCTGGAGCGAAGGGTATTATCTACATGCTGCTAACTTTAGAGGTGGGAACTCAGCGGAACGGCCCGCCTGGCAATGAAAGATGAGAGAACTCCTGGGATGATGCACTCGGCCCTGAGCCGACTACCAACGTGTTCCTGATAGTTGAGGAGTAGTCAGGAAGTGCTTTGTAATGTGTGACCTTCTCTTTTCTGTCTTATCTCAGATTATCAACAACACACCCGGCTGACACTGAAAGCTGTTTTTAGTGGGGACAAACAAAAATGCATTTTTTTGGGGATAGTGTAGAGTTTGTGAGGCTGAGCGTGACTCGGTATGAGGGCTGAATCACCTATGAGCTGAGCTTTCAGGGCATTCTATTGTCAAATATTTGTTCAGTCTTCTCTACTTTTTTATGGATTTCCCTCTATTTGACGAAGCTTTTGTACATCTGGTCAGTGACAACAGATCAAAAGCTGTGTACCGTCTTGTATTTGTTGATTTGTTGCTCTGCCCATGTAAACTTTGTAAATGCTTTTAACATCTTGCCAAAGTCTACAGATGCAAATTTTGTTTTTCTGCTGATCAATAGGCACCGACTCCACCGAATAAACATACCGAACGAAAACAAAGAAAGGAAACCAAAAATTGCAGCCAGCTTTCACAAATTTGAAATGACCTGAACAACGCAAGTATTTAAAAAAAACATAATTTGTGTAAGTGCTGCTTGAAGGCTAATGTCAACACCGATCATCACTCTCACCTTTGGCGTCTTCATTATACTCCCTCAGCTCCTCCTCATCCTGTTCATCCACACCTTCTGGAAGCAAGGCAGCCCCTCTCCTCCTCGCTCCCCCCCCCGCCTCCTCCTCCTTCAGCATGAACTCTGACCTGCAGCGAAGGCACTGCAGGCGAACACAGCTGGGTCGCAGCTCAGAGTGGCGCCGCTGGTTCTCCTCCGCAACATGAGTCAGCACGTCAGTCAGAGCCTAGTCAGCAAAAAAAGTAATGTTTTTTGTTATAGTTTTGTTTGACACAGAGCGTTATAAAACAGTCGAGAGCACACAAAACAAGTTGACTTATTCGGCTGTCCACAGCTAACTATTTTGGTCTTAAATAAGCTTTCTCTGGTGAGTATAAAATAAACAGAAAGCTATTTGCATGTTCAAAACTTTGCAGCCTAAAAAATAGAAACTGTAGGAGCTTCACAGAGGGCTGAAACTCAGTCAGGGATAGTTTGAGGAATAAATCATATCTGGTACTGTAGGCCTTAATGAGCAGCTACGGGTCAGTTGATAGTGTTTGTTGGGGTTTTAGACTTCTCACTCGAGCTACGCGTCTGGTTATAAAACATAATTCAAGTCCCTGAATGCTCAATCTGAAGACATACTGGAATGTGTATTGGCTCTCTGTGTTAAAACTATATCCGGCACAGATTTTAAGTTGCACAACGTGAAAGGACAAAAGTCAAATGTAGTAAATATAGTACAGAGTGTGCTGCTCGGTGCTGACGTCACATTTGAAAAACAAAAACAGGTCACATAGTTTGAGGCAGCCTGTGAGCATGATCAGACTGGTACCGGATGCAGTGGGTGGGTGTTGTTCTCATGTAGGTGCTTTGCTTCACCTTGTATGTGGTGCAATCCCTGTACGAGTGTGCGTAGATGAACATCTCTGGGTTAAAGGTCTAAACTCTGAACAAGTTGTCAAATGTCTCTCCTGAAAGGAATGAATAACAGAAGGACTCAGGGGAGCGTGTGTCATTAACCTGCAGTGCTTGTTGTGGGTCGTCATCGAGCAGGACGTAGAGTCGCCTCCTTTTCTCTCGGCTGATATAGTCGAACTGAAGCTCCACAGCTGGAAGCATCTCTTCTCTCTCCTGAGAGAGAGAGAGACAAAATCAATATGGTTGAAATCAAGATCACAATAAACAATGTTTATTTAGCAATGTTTAACATGCAACCTAAGCAACATAGTGAGGAGGAAACCCATTTTAGTCTTCTTCATTCAAATAGTGATGGATTAAAAAGAAATCTCTTAAACCCCAGGGGACAGCTGCAGAAAAACACCTTAAGTCGTCTCCTAAAGTTTGACACTTTGTGCAACAAATATTGTTTTAAGGAAACCTTAACTCGGACTTGAAGGAAAATCTTAACTTAAGGTGTTCTGTGCAACCAGCCCCAGAACCTCCCAAGTACTTCCCCCATCCTTCCATCTCTTTCTCCAACCCTCCTGTCCTCCTCTCACCCCTCGGGTCCAGGCAGCCTCTGTGCTCTCTACCCGAGCCAGGCTGCCAAGCTCCAGGCGGCATCTCTCCCGGCCGCGCTGCATGTCCACCTCCAGCACCAGGCCCTGTTTGATGCGCAGGAATACCTCCCTCCTCTTCGTCCCGCTCTCCCCCCGTCCCTCGTCATCTTCTACCTCTTTGTCAGATAAGACACCCACAAGTAGGGGGTGACACAGGTCCACTAACAACAAAAAAGAGAAGAGAACCGTGAGATCCTTTCTGTGTCTCTCTGTGTTGTCATTATACAGATTTTTTAACCTTACCTCCCAGATCCTCCTCCTCCTCCTCCTCCTCCTCCTCCTCCTCCTCCTCCTCCTCGGTGTCTCCACTCTCTCCTCCAGCCGATATTTGGGACTCTGGACTGGGCCCAGGTGAGCTCTTCACTACCTGATTCACCACCAGGCCATCCACCGTGCTGTCCTCCAAGGTGGACCGTGAGCTCTGGCCGGGCCACTGTAGGGTAGACTCTGTCTCCTGGTCTGCATCCGTGGATGTCTCCAATCTGGGCTCAGATGGAAGCAGCGGTGGAGGGAGCACCTCTGGGACTTCCAGGGACGGTGGAGACGGCTGATGCCCAGGGCTGGTGGACAGACATGTGGTGGCGTTGAGGCCGTTGGGGAGGGGTTGACCATGAGGAGGTAGCTGGTTTGTGTTGATGGTGGAGGGGGAAGACCCATCGAGATGATGTTGGTACCTCAGCCAATCCTCTCCTATCTGGTCTCTGAAGCTGGACATGCGCTCGATCTCCTGCTGGTGGGGGAGGACAATGCCTAGTGGAGGAACAACATATTCACATTCATGTTTTAAATATGAGCCTTGATCACCAACATCAGATGCAGCTAGTAGTGGAAAACATGGATAAAACTATAAAAGTCAGCAAGAGAAGGAGGTGAATTTAGATATTTAGGCAGACATGCTTTTAAAACCCACTCTGTGAGGAGGAACGCAGCTTGGGCTCATAGTCGGTGTCACTGGGCTCGGATATGCTGGCCCTCCGCACTCTCACCTTACTCTGAAACACAAAAATGAGTCACAGTATTCAGTTTGTCAGTGTTTACCAGTCTAGATAGATCAATAAAGAGTTCAAATCCTCATAAAACTTAAGTGACTTAAACAGAGAATCAAGACTACACTTATGAGCAGCTCTCTCACCTTGGCTTTCTTCTTCCGGATGTGCGAGACTCCCACTTTTCCGACCGACATGCTGTCACTCAGCTCCCCAGCACCGCTGGACACATCCTGGTTGCTCCGTTCCGCTGACATGGCTACTGGAGGTGCAGGCTGCACCTGGACGATCAGCCGGCCTTGTTTTAGCAGAACCTGCAGAAGAGATCATTTAGCCATACAATTTACACATTTAGATTATATTTATTTACCCAGTTTGCTACACTGGGATTAGCATGAATTGATTGAGAAACTTACTGATAACTCAGACGAGGACAGCGAGGAACCGTCAAGTTTGAGCTGGAAAAAAAGAAAAAGAAAACGTCAAAAAGTGATCTTTACTCGATCGACAGAAAGATAATCACCAACTATCGTGATAAAAAATGATTAGTTAAAGTAATTTTTCATCCAAAAATTGCTGTTTTCCGCCTCTCAAACATATAGATTTCCATTTTTCCTGTTCCATTTCATATTAAACTGAATATCAGTGATATTTAAAAACATGACCTTTGACTTTTAGAAACTGGGATGGACATTTTCTGACATTTTATAGACCAAAGATTAATCGATTAATCTAGAAAGTAACAGTCAGGTTCATTGGTAATGAAAATTGTATTATATTTGTTTGTGCTTCAGCATTCTTCAAGTTTGAAAAATGGTATAAACTTGTAGCTAGAATGGTTACTCACTCTGAGGTTTGCAGCCTTTGGGGAGAGATGTCGGACGGTGCAGGTACGGTGGGTCTTCTGGAAGTACAGCGGGTTGCCCTCCAGGTTAAGCTAAAAGAAGATACATTATTACATACGACACCATCAAAATATAACTCCTAACATACTGAACAAGATGTCAAAGAGAGATGGGACCTGATTACTTCTAGCAGTGTAAATTAATAAAAAGGTTTTGAGGCATAATTTCTGAAGAACTGAGTGGTATCTTTGTGTTCAGGGTTAAGAGAGAGGTGAGGGAGGGGGGCAGTCAGCTGTGAGTTTCCTCTGTTAAAAATGGACAGATGGCACTTTTTGTCTCATTTCTATTTGTGTGCCATCGATATGCTGAAAGGTTTGACTCTAGTTTCTGCTGAAAACAAGTGAAATTCAGCTTAAAACAAAAAAGTATTCATCCGACTGCGAGTTGGGTATAAGAAAATCAATGTGTCGACAAATGATATGTGTGTGCATGTGTTTCCATACCGTGTTGAGGCAGTGCAGCAGGGAGAGAGGAGCCAGCTGAGAGTGCTCCAACAGAAGGTTGTAGGCCAGGTCTAAGTGCTGGAGTGAAGACAGCTGCTCCACACCTGTTCAATCAGACAGCAAAGCAACGCAGGGACAGACCGTCAGAGACACAAGTATGCAGTGACACAAGAGGAACCTGCAGCTCAAATGTCTAGTTTAATTCTCCTCTTACATCCAAAAAGACAAAATAATCTGATTCTTCCCTGTGTGATGAGCAACAACAATCCAAGACAAACAGCTGGAGGTGGGGGTCACTACACAGCGATCAGCTTCCTGTTTTTCACGTTTCTCTGCGATTATTGGCTGACTTGTCTGATCTGACTGTGTGTGTTTAAAAAACGATATGAGACTGTCTTCATCACAGTCGACTTTACCGTTAATGGTCTCCAGTTCATTGTTTCTGAGGATGAGTGAGAGGAGTTTGGCCCTGGCACTCAGGCGCAGCGTTGGCGCCCTCTGCAGGCAGTTGTAGCCCAGGTTCAAGTGTTCCAGTTCACTCAAGGGCTGAGAAAAAGCAATGAGGAAATAAGATATCGCCCCGAGCCAAACAAGGTGTTGTCACATACAGGAAATATATGTATATATATGAAGTTGAATTATAATTAAACAAATAGAAACCTTTAGAAATTCAGCACACTCCTGAATCTTGTTATGGCTTAAATCTAAGGACTTCAGGACATTCAGTAAACTCTATCAAAGAAAGAGACGGTTGAAGTCAGGTGAAGATAAAATCAGCCAATAAGTCGGTAACAATGCATCCGTGTGTATTTGTCTCACTAGTGACTGGTCAAGGCAAACAATGGAGTTGTAGCTAAAGTTCAGCGTGTGCAGTTCCAGCCAAGGCAGTGCTGAGCTCAGGTCACCTCCACACAGGGAAAGTAGCTCCTAAAGAAACAGACACCCATATATCATTTCAAATTTGACTTTTGTTACAGCCAGACATGGCCTAAATACCATCAGTGACACTTGCTGATAGATATACTGCACATTGACAGTACCTCCAGGGAGTTGAGGCTCTTTGAACATGTGAAGACCTCCAACTGGGAGTAAACTCCTCTGAGTCCTTCCAGACAGTGTGGAGGGACTCGCTTCAGCTGGAGAGGAAGAGAACAGAAAGGAAACATTAAATGTGTTCATGACAGATAGAGTGAGAGGTTAAGTGAATTATGGTTCATACTCTACCTCCAAATATTTTAAAGACTTGAATGGGAAGATTTTCACCACGGAGTGAAGTCTCATTCCTGGCGGGTTGATGAGCTGCGTTTTAACAATAAAGACACACAACACAGGAATACAGGTAAACAGATATGTAAGCAACCGTCTCTAACAAACAAACAAACTTCCTTTCAATGGTAAGAAATGAATGAGGGCTCTGTTTATAAGTTCATAAAATAAAGACATTTCTTTCCATTTTCAACACGTAAGAGAAAATAGTGACCACAGCGCATCAATAAAGTACTACAGACACAACATCATACAAACATTAAATTGTCTTTCGGGAGTTTTCGACGAGGCTTTTACCATGTCAGCAAGACTTAAATATACAAATGTCCACTTGGGGAACTTTGGAAAGAGCTTTTTCCCATAGAACCGACATTTTTTTAATGGTTAAAAACAGGTCACGTGGAGACCACCAGTCCTCATTTCAGAGACCCCAGCTCACCTTGAGGGAGATGGTCTTCTGCAGGACGTCAAACAGGAACTGCAGCTGCAGCAGTGAAGCAGTGTCGGCAGGGTGGGAGGGCAACGCCAGGAAGCCGTGCTGCTGGCTCCTGGACAGCAAGTGCTGCTCAAACAGCCTGGTGAGCTGCTGCAGGCTGGCCGCCGACAAGGTCAGCGTGCTGGTGCCGTCCAGCACCAAGTCGCCTGGAGTTTGGGAGGGAAGAGTCATTTAACTCTTAGGAATCCAATTTCAATCCCCAGCAAGTGTTATTCTTAAATAACATGATTAAACTGAGTGTTGTCTAATACAAACCTGGTGGACAGGTGACATGTGAAGAAAAACTCTGTGCTGACAGAGTGTGTGTGTGTGTGTGTGTGTGTGTTTTGCATAAACTACAAGATAACTCAACAATGTGAAACCCACTCGGAACTAATTGTATTTCCTTAAGTGCTGAATATATTCTTATTATTTCTGTCTGTGAAGCCTGATTTTTGTATACCTAATGTTTAAATGAATAAAAATGTAAAAGACAAACAAAAGAAACACTGGAAATCTGGAGAGTCTGTAGCTCTTATTGTCTTAATAAGTACCTGTTTGAGTGAATACACCTGCTATTGTTTTGGTTGAATTATGCATTAACTGTCACACTGTAACATACCATCATTTCTGAGGAGTGTTGCCAAGCTGTGTACAAGGGACGACTGGCCACTTTGAGGTACAGCCATCCTGAAACAAGGGATGGTGTTAGCACAATATTCTTCATCTGTCAGTGCGTTTATTGCAACGTTGGCTCGCATTAACATTGAAAACACCACTAGCTGCAGCTAACGTTAGCTCAGCTAAACTAGCTAACCGACTTCCGGGTAGAGAAAACGACATACCTGTGCAGTGACAGCCAAATAGTAGACAGTTGACATGAAGTGTTACTTCGAGAAGGCAGCTCTAAAACGTGTTCATTTTTGTGTGTGAGAAAAAACAACGTCTAAGTGGTTGTTTGTTTGTTTCGTAGTGCAGTGTACGGGATGTTGACATTTTTTTCGTCACATGACGACTTGCCTAATGCGCCTACGGTGGCCCCGATGTACCATTAGGATAGCAACTCAAAATAAGTCGAAACATCTCCCCTCTCTATGATGTCAACTGTCACATACACACAACAAATGACAGTGTTTAGTTTGTTTGCTGTTGCCTCTAATTAGACCTTTATAACCTACTGCTTTAAATTCACAAAGAGAAGAAACTAGTCTATGTAAACTCAAAAAGAAGACATCAGTGTCGACCCCGCCTCCTGACTCAACAAAACTGCTTGACAAATGTTGTAATGTTACAACTATAATATTCACATTCAAATGTAACCGAATGCATTCTCAAAATAACACTAAATGAGTAGATTTCTGTGCTGCTTTTTCAGTGGGTTGCTCTTGCTTAATTACTGCAGGTGGCCACTAGGTGACGCACTTTAGCAAGGATCCCAGACTTCACAATACAGACGTGATGTAGTGCAAATGAAAACGTCAAATGAAGTCCTCCCTACGACCAGGAAATCCTTCCAACCGTATTATGTTAGAAAAGTGAGCATCTGCAACATGCATGAAAGGTTCACATCACAGTGTTTTGTTATTTTATGCAGCCTGACGCAAACATTAGATCTTTGTTTCAACCTTAAAGCCAAACACAGCATTTCAGATGTTGAATGTATGGACTCAACAGGGGCCAATACTACACCTTTTGCAGCTCAGAGCGTTTAAGACCCAAGCAGGAAAACGCAGGCTTCGTGGTTTTAATAAATGCCAGCAGTCAAAATTTACCAACTTGAGTCTAATACCACACCTGCCTGTTGGCAGCTGTTGGTCAAACCATATCCGAGTCATGGCACCAATAAAAAACAGAGCTGGGTAACTGGTTGGCCAAGGAGAGTGAGTGTAATTAATGCTTGGTTTGCATGGCTGAAGAAACTGCACTGACTTCTGAATAAAGCAGATGTAACCGAGTCTAAAACACCTTGTTTCTGTTTCGTGTAAGCTTTAGTAGAAAGACTGTAAATGCCTGTTAGGTGCTACTGCTTAGAAGAAGAAGGTATCAACTTTGTTACAGGAAAAACTGTAATGTCTATGAATAGTGTAATGCTGACATCAGCATATAACCAGGCTGAGAGCTTCAACTTCTGGACCGTAAACCCACACATTAACTCAACACATTAGCAGTGCTTCGTTGGGGGATACGTAACGCTGTGGCACCATAACAGATACTTCAACAAAGATTTGCATGAGCAAATAAAGCAAGAACTTTCCTAATTTGAACATGCATCACTTGTTGCTAGGCGGCAAACAAACACACTTACACTTGGGCACACGCACACACACACACATAAAAAACACACGCACACACATAAGCATTTTTCCATTTGGGGCTTGTGATGCGAACATTTCCATGTAAGGATTTATGTACTGCAATTTGGTAAACATTTCCATTCAGTGAGATGTTGCACATTGCACCAGGTGGTTAAGTGTGCATGAAGCTAGTTTGACAATTTTCTTACCCATATGACCTCTTACAGTAGGCCTATTGCGTTCAAATAAAATACTTTTACAACATTTTAGTTGAAGATATAAACACATAATCCAGCTGTTTAGATGCTGTACGTTTGACTTAATTTCATGCAGGCACACTAATCCGATGATGAATTACTTTTCAACCCCTCGACTCATTGCCTCTAGTTATCCAATCAGTAGTCCAAGCAAAGGGAGCCTTAATTAAGTATAATCAAAGCCAAACACTGAACAGTGCACTCATTCATTATCAAAGCCTGAAAAATGAACATGGGGATGTCTTTAGGGACCTGTTTGGGTTGATAAGAACCAAGTATAGAGCCAAAATTACACTAACACTACACTTTTGTGTTTGCTTTAGGAATATGCATTTAGGATTTAGAGACAGGTGTGAAATTATTGGCTTAAGCTTTGCATCACACGTTAAATAGGTTTCCAGGACACGACAGTCTTTGCAGCATTCTTACTTACAAACAGGCTGCAGCCATTGTTGCAGCCGTCTTCCAGAAGGCCTGCCGAGAGGCTGCAGCTCAAAATTAGGCCGGGTGAAGTGCAGCATTACCATCTTTAATCGCCGAGTTAGCAGTTTATGTCACCACTCGATCGATTAGGATTCAAACATTTGGCCTATTCAGAGAGGTGGCTGAGGCAGAATATCAAAGCTAGGAGTGAAACTTACGAATGTTTCCGGTTAGATATTCATTTAGTGTAGGCGCTAAAAAAATGCTAATGAGCATCAGCCTGTGCGAATTACATCATATCATTGATAAATGAATGCTGTGTATGACTTCATCTGAACAACTCCTTTTTATTATTTATGAGTAACTTATAGATAATGTATAACCCACATCATTTGTAAACAGATTTAAAGACATTTTTAAGTGTCTATTAATGTGTTTGTCAGCAGCTATAACTCATCATGAAGCATCCATTACTGCTGTGTAATGAATACTTGACAACAACTAGTTGTGATCATACATAAAGGAAAAATGTTGCGATTTGGTTAAAAGGCCGGGCAGAGTTTTGGGGACTTGCTGTTCTCTGGTTAAGAAGATGAGCCTGGCTTATAAACCGCTCTCTGTATACTTACTGTATGTGCCCTCAGCACATCAGTGATGCCATACCTTCCTCTATCAATGTGGAGTTTATCCAGAGGTTGTTTTTACAGTTCCATGGGGAGGAATTTAAGTAACTGACCTTGGTGGGGATTACTTTGCACACATGGGCAGATACTGCGGCCTCTTAGGCCTATTAGCTAGTGGCCATCCTGCTGCTTTTCCACCCATGGTTTTATAAAATGACATATGAGGTTCTATGTGCAAACAGCCCTCTGGGCATCCTCCTGACTCACACCCCTGAGATACAAGACAGCTTCCAATGTGCCCTTTCTCCCTCCTCACGCCCCCCAAGGTGAACCAGGATGCCGATCGTGAATAGGGCCAAATAGCATTAAATCAGGGGGCACCCACAAAACAAAATAATCTACATTTAAATCTGAGGAGTGAGATTACACATGCCACTTCTATTTCTGGGCCCATGGATAAACACCGATTAGTGTACCGCACTGAACAGGGTTAATAGGAGCTTGTTCGGTGGGTAAGCACGACGCCTCAAGGCTTGGCCTCACCGATCGATAGGAAACATTGCTGAGTACGTGCACAGTACCATTACTGTGCACAGACATATAAGTTGGTAGCAGCTGGCAAGTTTTAATTGAGTGTCAATGGACATGTCTGCCACGGTGGGGAGGTCTTTCCATGTAAGGAATGCTCTGCACATAGTCCTTTTGTTTGTTTGTTTATTTATTTATGCATTCTGGGAGTCGGGGTAGACTGCGCTGATTGAAACAAACACTCCACAGTATGTATGGCAATGCAGAGTCTTCCAGCCAGGGGGCTATAATTTACTGCCTTGTTTTTGATACTGGAGCACGAGCTCAAGTTTCACATTGACTTCTATTTCTATGAATTCTGTTCTGCAAAGCAGTTTTATTTATAATTGACTCGAGGTAGTTATTGTCCCCTTGACCACAAAGAGGTCAGGGGTCATGGTCGGCTATGAAGATGATGACGAGGCTTTGATTTAATATATAGAAAACACGTGTGAGCTTTTGTGTATATATTTGCAGTAATATATTTTAGTCAAAAGGAAGACTTTTAAATGCTTCAGTGGCAGTACTTATTTCAGCTGCAGAAAGTGAAAAGCCATTAGCAGCTGATCTAACTCATAGATTTTATGGATCAAACTGAAAGGTAATTTTAGTCCAATCAGACTGCTGTATTCTCAGAACATCAAATGCATTTAATTCAGCCAATTCACTTCAACTTGTAGGACCATTATTCTCATTCTGGGCCAGCCAACTTTAGGATAACATACGGAAAAGGGACACACATTAGTGTAATTTACCTCCGACATTTCAGCAGAGCCAAAGGACGACATTTGAACTAAATCCTCTGTCTTCCCATATTAACACCCACATGTGGCCCCAAGAGCAAACCTGGGAATTTGTAGGACCCAGCAGACCTCCCAGCCCCCGGCTTCACCTGTTCGCATGCACATTTCTTCCCCCTTTCTTCCACTTGGGATTGCCTTCTATCGCCCCATGATAATGACAAAAGACCTCATGCCTCTAACAATGCTGTCGTACGCGTGCAGCTTGCTGATCCTATCCGCGTCTTTTGCCGGTGCCTCCCTGGCCGAGATGGTGTTCCGCTGCCCCGGCTGCACCGCGGAGCGCCAGGCGCTGTGCCCGAGGCTCACCGAGACTTGCGCAGAGATAGTGCGCGAACCCGGCTGCGGGTGCTGCCCCGTGTGCGCCCGCCAAGAGGACGAGATGTGCGGCGTGTACACCCCGAGGTGCACCACCGGTCTGCGATGCTACCCGACGCCCGACTCGGAGCTTCCCCTGGAGCAACTGGTGCAGGGTCAGGGGCAATGCCTGCGCAAAGTGGACACCGAGACGGCCACTTTGAGCCAGGAGCAGCGGGAGCAAACCAGCGGTCAGTCTGTTTCCTGGAAACCTGTTTTTCTTCTATCAATTTTTAATGACACTGTCTAGACTGCAGCCTGAAGAATAGTGTAGACATTTTGCATTGCCATGAAGGCTGAGCCCAAATCTGTGTCACCATTTCGCACAATTGGATAAGATATGTTCATGTTATATCATACATTCTATTTATAGTGTCTACAGTGCATCCTTTAAACAGGAATTGGATAATTATGCGCCCCTTTAGAGCCTTTTTATACCCTTTGCCATCAGGATTTACCCACAGACTTGAAATAATCTGGAAGTTTGTGCTATCAGCACTTTGTTGCATCCATTATGTTGCATTAGTATGTTGTTCTTTATGTGCATTTGAGGTGTGCTATTTCTGAACTTCTTCTGCAGTAAGGACCTCTGTTCTTCAGCCTGTTGCATGAGGTATTCTTACACTCATGTTAAAGCCTGTGTTGCATTGACTTGTTTATAGTGTTGTGAATGTGCATGGGGAGAGAGAAACAAAAGGAACAGTCACCCAGCCCAAGTTAACCTCAGCTATGCTCCAAAACAGCTGGAACCTCCAGTCTCTCCCAGTATCCCCACTTTAAAACACTGTGACAGAGAACAAGGTAGTGGCCCTGCAAGATTCCCAGAAATTACTCGGTGGGATCGTTGCAGAAAACATCATAGTATTGATGTTGACATTTCCACAGGGGAGTGGAGAGAAAGGAGTGGAGAGAGACAGCAGGAGGAATGCAGCATTGATTGGAAAAGTGGACTTTAGGCTTTGACCAGAAATAGCTATAAAGTGGTGTTGACAGTGACTGCATTAACCGGGCTGTCTACCTGGAAAACGAGCTGGATGTATGTGCAGGCGGGATCACAATAAAGCTTCATGAGGCCTGGAGCCAGCAAGGCTCATGTGGCTTGTGTTTGAATAAGGACAGGTCGCAGTGAAGAAAGAAAAGTAAACCTCCTCATTAATTGGCTGATTTTGAAGCTGCAGAAACACACACAGTCGACGAGTGTGCAGCGGAGCCAGCTGCGCTGTGATTTTTACTCATTTCCAAATCCTTGCTTTGTCAAAGTTTACCTTCAGACTGACACGTGTTTGTTTTGGCAGCGAACTCTGTAGAGAAACTACTGAAGAGTACCCCTGCAACTCAGTAAGGACTCTCCAGCACACTGACAAAAAAGGGCAAAAATGGTTGTGACACGTTTGTGATCTAAAAACCACAAATGACTCAATCCAACATTTATGTAACCACACGCAGCGCCCTTCAAACAATAACACACAAGCAATAAAACAGGCGTGAATTGCAGAGTTGCATAAGAGTAAAACATGAGGGCAAACTGCACGAACATCATGTAAAGGCTTGCTTGCAAGACATCAATTTGTTAGGTGTCACTGATGTTTCTTCCTCAGGTTTGGCTCAGGCTGTGCCACGCCTCGCAGTTTGAAAGGTTGGAGATTTAGCTAGATGTGTGCAAAAAGCCTAGAAAGGCTGAATAAATAAAAGAGAATGGAAGAGTGTTACAGGGATTTTTATCAACAGGAAGCACCAGACTTTCTTCTTCTTGGGTCCTCAACCTCTGTTTCAGCTTCAAAATAAGTTGCCCATCCACTTTGTGTTTTAAATATAACATAATAAACTTACTGTTGGCGTTACAGATGCTTAATGTCAGTCTCCTGCTTTCCAGTTGGCCAAGTTTGATACTGCACAGACCTGATTTCCTGTCATAAATTCTTCTCAGATACAAAAAGAGGAAGTAATGAAATCCCCGATAGAGCTCAGCTCTTGGTGGCTGTTGGAAGATTGAGAGGAAACTTCTGGCTGCGACGCACTGCAGCTCCTTTGTTCCAGGAATTAATGTGTAAATGACAGATGAAAAGGCTGATTATAACACAATAATTTGAAACCCTGGGCAAAGAATCAAAGGGTGAAGTTTTGCAGCTGCTTTATTTAGATGTTTATAAGCCTCAACATCCTGGCATCCTGTTGTTCTTGCTTATTGTAGTCCAAGTAAATGTCTTGGACACAAATAACATATTGTAAAACTTATTACACTGAAATAGGATTATATAAGATTTCAAATCAGTGTTTGAAGTGACATTCAGAGAGTTACAGCTTTTATGCGTTTTAAGAATCGATCTGATGGTCGTATCCGTCGCAACTTGCAATGACAGCAGCAGCTTAATCCTTGTAAACTCCTGGATCAGCACGAAAAACAACCAAAGAGGTCAAAGGTCAGAGTTAATATTCCTTTGACCCTCGAATGATCATGGGAGAGAAAAGACGGTGAGAGAGGTGAAAATCAGTCAGAGGATAGAAATGTAGGAGAGATTACAAATTTGGGGAAGATACAAATTTTGTTTTCTGTTATTTGCATTCAAGTATTTATTTAATGAATTCAATATTACAGTTTGTAATATTGCATACAATACATAATACCAAATATTGAAGAACTTGTCAGTGAGGCTTGAAAATAGTGGAGTAATCAGTAACTAATTTAGTTTTTTGTTAGTTTTTAATAAAACTTATTGGATGAAATGTACTGGCTTAGTTTCTTCTCAAAGCCACAGGCGATGTTTGTTCCCTGTTTTAAATGGCCAAAGCAAGTGATTACAACATATTAGTAATTCAGAAAGTAAGAAACTGATATTGCTTCATAAATCCCCTATAATGAACTCCCCAGAGTGCAGTAATGTCTTGTTTAGCTCAGCAGGAAGTGTATTAGGCTTTGGCTACAGTCAAAATTCACTTATGACGGACATTCACGTTTGCTTTATCAAAAGTAATGTGTTTGAAAGTGTCTTAGTGAACAGTGTGTTATAGGGCTGCAAGATGCAGATGGAGATGTTTCTGTGACACTCCTAAACCAGGCTTGAATTGGATGGGTATACGTATACGAACATCTGAATTGAAAACATTAAAATATATGAAATTGCATAAAACCAAACCCTGTGCACTCTGATTACCTCCCTTTGGGCCTTCAGCATCTCTGGTTTGTGTGTTTGTGTGCTGCACGAGTGATTGCCTGCACGTGTTACACTGCACGCAACTACACTGAGGATTTGACACAATAGATTCCAAAAAATGTGTCACGCTTTGGCTTAATTCTGTGCAAGAAGTGTCTCAAATAATGTGCATATCTTAGAATAGATGAATATAGATGTTTAACTCTTAATCCAGATGTTTGCACACGTTATCACAATATCTCATGGATTCAAATCACCAGGACTTCTCTGTGATGTGGGGAACTAGCAGGATCAAATGAGCTACTCCCTCATGAACCCAAGAACTGATTGGAATATTTCAATAATAAAACTAACTGTATTTGTATTTAAATTTCAGACTTTTACGAATAACATGAATATTCCACGTTTCCTACAATTTAAGCTGAAATGCCTCCCTATTCCAAACTAACACCCACAACTTTCCCACTAGCCTCTCTGTTTATGCACAGTATCACTTGATATTCCGTTCCCAAGGAAACCTGGACCCAAATAAAGGTTTCTTTAATCAGCCTGCAGGGGCCTTTAGTTGTTATGACTGGGATCATACCATATGTGACCTCGACGGGGAACAAGTTGATTAACAAAGTCCAAACAGAGCCCTCAGCTGGTAGCTTGAATGTCTCACGGATTACAAAAAAATGGATACAGTCAATTGGTTATTACTCCTCAAAATGCCCATTTTGCCCAAACCTGTCCAGATTCAGCTTTACATGTTGAGAAGTCTTTTGTTTGAATATTGTTAAAAAATGTATGAAGAGGAAAAAGGAGGTGGAAAGAAAAGTGGAAAAGTCCTGTGCCGTCTGGTCGCTGGAATCACATTGTTAGCTAACAAGGGGCATTCCTGTGTACCTGCGGGGGCAACCAGACGGAGCCCGCAGGACTGAAATAGGTCCCAGATAATCCCAGGCTTCTCCAAAAACGGGCGTTTGTGCCATCTCCCCCCCAGGCGTCGACTTCAGGTTTAGTCGTGCCAAGAATCTCCTCGTGCCTATTGAGATCCAGAATAACCTTCCCACCCTCGTTTTTGGACAAGGGTGATTTGAGACAATGCAAACCCCTGTCTGAAATGCTACTTACACTGGAGGGGAAGGGCATAGCAACTCTTTCAACAGTTGTTGAGATGCTTCACTAAAATATGGCACTCAAGGAAAAGTTTGGGGGGGATGACCAAAGTCAATAGGACCACATGGTTAACAAAGATGTTGGTTCTGCACATTGATGATTTTTTCCCCACCATATCTTTCTTTTAAAACAGATGCTCACTTTATGGATAGAGATGTTAATATTTTCAAAACAGGACCTAGTTTGTCAGTGAGAAAGTAGATGCATGTGATGCGCTACAAGTTTGATGCGTTCCAGCTTGCCTCAATCCATGTCCTAGTTTAAGTCCTGAAGTCGCCCCAGAGTTCACCCAGCGGTGCAGGTAGAGCGCAAGATGCCTGGCCTTGGATAGCTCGGTGTGTACGTACATGCCAGAGCCTGTCCAAAGCCTGCTTTTAGATGACTGTTGCGGGCCAGAAAGCCTGGCAGGTAAACATATCTGCACTTTGCTGAGTTTGTGTTTCAAGGAAAACAGTCCCACTAGGCCATGCAGTGGGTGATGGGCTGCAGCTACTCTCTGCCGTTTGTTTCATCAACTTTGCAAGTGGCACATGACCTATTTCCCACCTCAGAGCTGCTTTAAAAAACATATTGAGAGAGAAGACTTCTTTTTTTTTTTTACTGATTTCTACATTCCAACATTTAAAGGGATAGCTCAGTTTTTTTGCAACTGACTCAGATGTCTTTTTGTGCAGGTATAACGACCAGTGATCTTAGGTTAGCTTAGATACGTTACTGGATGTCTGGATTTAATTATTCTTGCCTGTTGATACCTGTTGAAATACAGGGTTACCCAAATGCTCCATGTGCATTGAGAGAAAATGCTCCCATTGATGTCCACTCATTTTGGAGAGCTTACAAACTCACGTCACATCCATGAGTTTGTCTGACAATAAAACAAGGGTTCAGTTCGTATCAATAGGAATAGGACGGGGCGAGAATGCTGATGGCTGTCCTTTTTCAACCTTTCCATTCTCCACCCCGCGGCCAAGTTCTGCCATTTGCTTAGTTGACCAGAATCTGGACAATCAGACATGACACCTCTGGCCTACGTGCCATCTGGGAATTCGACATGGATCAGATAAAGAAAGAAAGCCTCTGGAGCCATTGTGTGAGGATTAACTCAAGCAGTAGACTGGACAGTAGGACTGCTGCTTTGTTGATACTGCTGATCCCAAGCCCACCGCTGTGGAACGGCTTGGACTGCAGAGGCCTAGCGCCCCCTGAAAGTGGGGTCCTGACCCTCTGTGTTGGTGTGTTGGTGTGCGTGTACATTCGAGTGGGAGATTGTCGTATTCGCTGCGTATAAACTGTGCGTTCACACCTATGTGTGGCCAGACTGTGTATTGGAGTGAACATCTCAGGTTTCCTTAGAAGAGAAGGGAGTGATGCTGTTGCACTTGAATACTGTCGGGATTATGTAATGCGGCAAAACAAAAAGCTGCTTACATTTTGTGTGTCGTGTGTTTATCCGCAACACTTGTGTGTGCGCACACACACACACACACACACACACACACACACACACACACACACATGCGAGCACACACCTGATTCCAGTTGACTTTTGCCCTTTTTGGAAAGAGACCCAGCCTTCAAAGAAAAGCCGGAGAGAGCACGATGGAGCGTCATGAGGGGATCTGAAGTCCAACAACACCAGATCTATCTGATGGCAAAAGGCGCCAGCACCGTGTTATTGCTTAGTTTGGAATTTCCTTTCTCCCGTTCTCTCTTAGGCCTTTTGTAATCATATTCTACAAGCGGATGTCAAATTTACCTCTTGCAGAGCGCAGAGAATGCCTCTCCAGTCCACCACCACCACCACCACCAGCAGTAACACACACTCGCTTTCATTCTCTGTCCTGCAAACGCCCTTTCCACAAGTCTGCACGTTACAGCTTGACTCAAACTATCCACTCTCTGGCCCACTGTTTGACCTTCTCTACTGTCTGTGCTTATTTCCCTTCTTTCCTTCAGGCGTCAAGTGAATTCCTGCATAGATGAAATCCACGCTCAAATGAAAATCAGAGAAAACAAACACTCTCCTGACATATTTTAAATATATTCTTACTAGCTGAGCTGAGATGTGATCATGAGGCATTTTCTTAATCTAAAATCAGCTGGTTTGGAGTGACGCTCCTTTTCCACTCCCTCTCCGTCAACCCTCAACCCCTAAGTATGCTCTGTTGTCAGAAACAACATGTTCTGTTGAACCTGATGGCCTCTCACATTGTTTGCTCCATCTGTTTGAAGAGAGGGTTGTTTTTTTTTGTTAGGTTGATGTTTAACAAGACTTCAAGGAGAGAGGAGACGGTCAAACTGAGACTGGAGGAATCACTGGATGGCCACAGTGACTCTGCTGTTTGACATAGTTTCAGTGACATAAACAGGACATGCATTTGATGTTGGTTTAGTTTGCTACATGACTAATTCCTTGTTCATTACGTGTTATTTCCATATATTTAAATCCATAAACAACTGGCCTTATTTTCTATTGTTCAGTATTTAGCCATGCGATGAGAGGTTTTCACGAACCCAAAGTTTTGAGCAACTTTGGTCGTTTTCCCCTGCAAAAAAACCTCCTTTTCTTTTATGATTCTGATGCACCATGCTATCAGAGGTGATAGCTTGAGTTCAGTTTGATCCACTGAAGCATTAGATGTATTGAAACCTCATCATTTTGACCAGGCCTGACTAGGATCAGGTCTGGACCTGCGAAGACCTCAAACCTAGATCGAAGTCATCAAGAGGTCTTCCAAACACAAGTGTAAATGTCTGATGATTTTGTTCATTTATCACCACTTTCAACATCTGCTCATGAAATTAAATCACACCAGTAAGGAAAAAAAGCAACCATGGAAACCTGACTGTGACTAAAAGTTCAACAGAGGCCAACTTTTCTGAGCCCACAAGCTTGTTAACGGAGCTGCATGTGGTTGCTTCGCTCTGTGAGAAAAGGAAAGGATTGTAGTGACTCATTGATTGTGCTGATGCGTTTCAGAGCACTTTAACAGCGGTTTGGACACTTCACCCCCGCAACATTATGTTAAGTGAAAGTGTCAGTTGGGACAATGAGGAAAAATGGTCACAAACACGAGAACTATACTTCAATCCTAAAGCAAAGATCAGAGTTAGACTTTTATATCCTGGAGGGTGCAGGTGAGCTAGATCAACTGGCTACCTTTGAATTAGGACCGATCATCAGACGCAGTGGGAGGGACGTCGGAAAATCCAGAGAATTGTGTTTTATATTTCCCTCCCATCCATCTAATGTCGACTAGTCCTCATGGAAAGGAAAGAGGATTCTCCTCAAGAAGCTGAGAGCTTTTTTTTTTTTTCAAAGCAGGCCACTTACTTTGTTGCTCTGACAAATGAGCTCCGCAATTGGATGCTTATTCCGCCACACTTCCAGCCTGTAAAAAGCCCAATCCATTACCACGATGACAGCAGGAGGGCATCAGAGCGGCTCAGTGAGAGAGACGGTCCTGGAAAGTCACAGGTTTAATGCTTTTAGCAGCCAATGTGTCCATCATAGTGTCCTTGAGGCCTGTCCTGCCCAGTTTATTTTCTACTCTTTTGGGGACACTGTTAAGACGTAGTTTAAAGTGTGAAATATGTGACTTTTTTAACAACTAAATGTATCAACACAGTAGAAATTTGGGATACTTAGATTAAGATTTGATGGATTTATATGTCGTGTCTCCACAGGCGAGGCTGTGGAGCCGCTGCCTGAACAGGGTGTGAGCGAGATCCCGGCCATCCGGAAGCCCAGCAAAGAGACCACCTGGCTGGGACCCAAAGAGAGCGCCGTACGCCAGCACAGACAGGAGATGAAGACCAAGATGAAGACCAACAAGGTGGAGGAAGTGAAACCCCCGCGGCCCAAACAGGTGTGTCTGCTCCACAGGAAAAGCTTTGGATATAGCTCTTGAAAAGTTCTTAAGTCTAAGTCCTGGAATCAACCAGAAGAAGAAAGAGGAACACCAAAATTATTTTTGAACCTGTTCAAATGTTGTTATTATAGAGCTTATAGAATAAGTAATGACTTAAGAACAACCTGGCACAATATGTTGTAAATCTGTAAGACATGGCATAATAACGACGGTCAGCTTCTACTAGACAAGAACGTGTAAGTAGCGCAGTCTTTTCCAGAAGAGACTTCCCTGCACTACCTATCTCCTCAGACTGCTGAGGGAAGAAAAGAGGAGGTCAGTGTCGCCTCCCTCTGGTCCAGCTGCTGTGGATATTTGGCTGCTGCATTGAAGTTTTTTATTTGAGGATCATTCAAAGTGCAGTTAATGCTGTTGATAAGTGATAGTTAAATTCACTTTAAAGCCTGAGGAGGAAATAACGTAAACACCTAACAACATTTTCATGCCATGGCACAAAGAAAAGGCTTTGGCAGATATTAAATACACCTGACCGGCTCTGTAATCCGGAGCTGGGACTCTCGAGTGAACCCTGGGCATTTCTGACCGGCATCGTGGTATTTTCCATCCGCTATAAAAATCAGTTAAAGTTTATTGCTCAGCCAGAAACTTATAGCTGTCTCAACAAGGCATTTGGCTGTGTGGAATTGTGAGGTAAATCTGAGGTCACTGGCAAGAGTTGTTGTTCATTACTGGCAAGAAAACATGATTCATTTGCTCATTACAGAAAGCCCCTTCAGCTTTATTATGTGTGTGTGCCTTTTATGTGAGATTTTATGTAGCATGTAAAAAATGTGCTGATGCCTTGCAAACACATCTTGGTGTTGATGAATGCATTTCTGCTGTGTGCATGAAATAAACTGAATTTATGAACATTTTTTAAAGGAAAAAGGGTGATAGAAAAGATCTGATTTCTTATTTTCCAAAGAAAACAACAAATAGGAAAAACTCTAATCTCCATGCACAGAGGTTTGAATTATTGTAATATTCTTTTTAGAACATTTATTTTGCCGCAGGCCAACCATAATTTACCCGACTGTCACAGAAACCTGGTGACTCACAAACCCAAACACCTCTATACGGGTGTGTTAACATAACCTTTGCTGTTGTTTTTAAGACTCAGTGTCAGCAGGAGCTCGACCAGATCCTGGAGAGGATATCCAAGATGCCCTTCAGAGATAACCGAGGTCCCCTGGAAGACCTGTACGCCCTGCACATCCCCAACTGTGACAAGAGGGGGCAGTATAATCTCAAACAGGTGACTCCAGGCATTGTGGGAAACAGGGTGGTAAGCTGAGCGGGTGTAGAAACTTGATACTATACAGGTGTTGAAAGGAGAAAAGGTGGGTAAAGCATCATAACCGCCAATTTAAACAGTGACATGCGGCTTTATTTTTGTCTTATTAAAGCATCTTATTGCACATATATGTATTTAAATACTGTGTGTGTGTGTGTGTGTGTGTATATATAGAAAAGAAAAGGGATCTAAATGAAACATGTGCGACCTAAAACTGATATTACACATAGTTTTGCACAACACATACATGCATATTGTCGTCATCTAAAATAGCGTAAAAACATGCAGAAATAAAACACAGCATATTGTGTTTCAGTGCAAGATGTCTCTGCACGGGCAGAGAGGCGAGTGCTGGTGCGTCAACCCCCACACCGGCCGATCTATCCCATCAGCCCCCATTGTGAGGGGCGACCCCAACTGCAGCCAGTACCTCAGAGAGCTGGAGCTGGAGCTCCCTGACATGGACCAGATTTAAAGTGGCATAAAAACAAAACAAAAAAACAAAAAAAAACTGTAAAGTACCTGGGAACAAAAAAAACATCTGAGTAAGCTATATATTATCTGTCTATTTGTATGTGTCTGTAGTTCATTTGATGACATTTGAAATCTTAACCACCTAAAAGGATTAGACGATAGAATCCAGCGTGCTGCGTAGGATGCAACTGCAGATTATTTGTAGAAGTAAAGATAAGACTTTCAGTAGACAGCTGGAGTGTTGGTGACTTTTGCTTTACTAATTGTGACTGTGCGCAGAGTTGCTCTGTTATCAGTGTTTTGTTCTGTTTGTGTTGAAAAGTGAAAAGCCTTCAACGTATTTGGTTTTAGGTGTGTTTTCGTTGTCCTCGCTTGCAGACTACTGTTACGCCTCATTAACAGATAACGCTATTAAAATGGTAATAAATTCAATGTGTGCCTGCCTGTGTTTTAATTTGTACACACACTTTGAATGTGCCGCACTCGATGCAGGGTTGTTTTGAAAGTTAAGATTCATCCCGAGGGGCGCACAAATAATTGGTACCAAATTTCACGAAAGTTCATCCACTTTTTAGTAATTTCTGTCAAAAACAGAGAACATCGACCTCATACTCGTGGAGGAAAAGTCAGGATCACTAAAGTGAGAAGGATACATCATCTGGTGAGCATGAATGTCTGTACAAAATGTAATGGTGATCCATTCAATACTTGTTGAGACATTGCAACTGACCAGAGACGTAAGGTATGTTAAAAAGAAAAGGACTCCCTTACCTTCCTTATTTAGTATTACTGTGTCAAAATGAATCACATTTAGCACAAAACTATGCTGAGCTGACCTCTGTGTGTTGAGTCTTTCAAAACATAACTCACCTTTGGAAACTCCCCAACGAGAAAAGTCTCCGCAGGCAGTTTCGCCTTTGACAGCAGATGGAATCAACCTGAGTGTCAAGGTTAGAGAGATAGCAGCCGCAAAAAAAGAAAAGAAAACTGACTCAACAGAGGTCAAACAAAAGTGCAGTTATGTCTTTTTTTTGTGAGTACATGAACTTTATTTAAATAGTGATTTGTCATTACAAAAAAAAAACGAGTACATCAATTACACGCCTGTTAAATATTTCACCATAACGTTCACATTAATCTTTTTATTAAGAGATTCTGAAATGCTCAAAGTGTCACTGTGTTGTGTTCACGTGTGTGCTAGAATCAACAGAGAGAAGTGGGAAGAACCGGCTGCGCTTATTAGGAATGTCTGAGATTACAAGAGTTGTTAAATGAACGTCATGATTAGAATGATGACAACAAAAGCTTTTGAGCAAAATTTGAATCACAGAACAAACAATGTTGCCCACCAGGGCTTGACTGGAGCGATCTTTGTCAGCAACCAACAATCATTCAACGACACAAGGAGTCCACATGCAAATGGAAATTCAAAGTGGCGTGGAGGAGAAGCCACTTCAATTTACATAGAAACTCAGCGACCTCGCTCTCTGCGGGATACAGGACCCGATAAACCCAGAGAGCAAGTCAAATTTGCCTGCGTGGTGGCAGTGAAGACCCTTCAGGTGGAAACATAAACAACGCGATGCCTTTGCATACGATTTGTGTGCCAAAGAAAGGAGACGCACCACATTTGTGGGACAGTAGCTGGGGTAGGCTGGCCTCGTGAGAATTTAAACCAGAGCTTGTTGTAGTTGAGAACTATAAGGGCATGGCACATACAGTACACAGAATGCACACACACACACACACACACACACACACTGTACATACATTTACAAAACAGGAGGCAGTTGTCTGGACTTGAAAAAAGAGGCCGGGTGTCAAATATCTCACCTCTGACAGCACAATGCAGTATGCTAGTTTATGAGAGCTACGCGAGATGTAGAAAATAATCATCTCTAACTGGCAAGAAACATTTACATTATTCATATGCATTCTGTTGCTCATTTCTCATTTGATTCTCCAAAATTTAAAGCTGAATCTTTATGATTTTCTTCTTGAGCTTTGAGCATAAGTGCTGGCAGGTGGACTTTGAAACTTTCTTTTTCACAGCGTTAGCTCCATATTTAACAGACTAATATGAGAGTGGTATCAATCTACTCATCTCACTTGTTATGAATATAAAATGCTATTCCTTTAAGTGTGTTGGCTTCTGTTAGCTGCAGGTCTGTAGATTTAACAAATGCTTTCCTGACTCTATGCTGAACAAACAATTAAAGCTACCATGCTGACATGGCTCCATCTATGTCGTTCACATGATTAACAATTAATAAAACGTTGCTAGTTAAAGAAATTAGAAGTGTTAATTTTTTAGCCACATGGAAAATATGTCTTGTCTCAGAATTAAATTTAGCAACACAATCAATAAACAACATAGTATCACTATCATACAAATATATATATATATAATCCTCTATTATCTATGGATATAAAGAGGCGAGGTGTTAGCTAACCTCAAACGTAGTACGATCAGCGGGGAGCCACATAACACCTACATGTGAGAGCTTTTCAGTTCAGCTCCCCTCTAGAAAACAATAAAAACACAGTCCATCACACCTGACCATATATAGAAGAATCTGTGCTATATTTTCCTGATTGGCAGTCATTAAGTGTGCTAGCTTGATTGGCAGGTTTAAGAAGAGGCGACTCTTTCCCTCTCATTCGTTGCTGTTGCTGCTGCTGTCGAGTTCTTTGCACTGCAGGTCTCCTCCGGCGTAGTTGATGCCGGGGATTTTCGCGCCAAAGCGATCGACGCACCAGCAGATCCCCCTCCTCCGACCACGAGACGGCTTGCACTGCAAGTATAGAGTGCGCAGGAAACGGATGAGGCGCTTGTGGTACTTCTGCTTTATCAAATTATTGTCTCGAAAACCAAGCTGCTGTAGTTACAGTAAGAAGCAGATATGCGATGCAACCCACGAAAAGACCTTTCCATACCTGTTTGCGCTTGAAGAAGCCCTTCTTGTCACAGTTGGGGATGTACAGAGAGAGAGCCAAGACCCTGGAAGTGTCCTTCATGCTCTGAATGAGATTATCCAGTCTTCTCCCACAGGGGCCCTGAACACACACACACACACACACACACACACACACACACACACACACACACGTGAGTGTTTGCATGGTCACAATGGCCCAGAAATAAAAAAGTAAGGAGGTGGCAAATACCTCCACTAATGAGGACTTTAGTCATTTGTTCACACCTTTTTGGTTTGTGTGAAAGAGGCCCTGCAGGGCATCATGGCTGATTTGTCAGAACTGGTTTCTTTATAATGATTACCCTGTGAGCTGAGTTTATAATCCCTATACTTCACTTACGAACTCAGGCTCCAGTTTATCCGGGCTGATCGGGGAGAAGTTCAGGTTGCTGGCGGGTCCCAGCCGGGCCAGCTGCTTCTTGCGGTCTTTGGCCTGCTTCATGGCATGGGCCTTCCGGCTGCCGATGTGGTCTCTTCCATACAAAGGCGCCTTGGTTTGGGGCTGCATGGACTCTGGGACGGGTAGCACTGCGTCATCGTGGGATTCTCCATCTGATAAAGGGCAAAGACTCATCATTATGATGCATGTTTGAGGTTTATTAAAAAGGTGCCTAATGAGGTCATTCAAAGATCATTCAAAACTCTCCCTCTCAATCCTGCTGTTGTTTAAATGACATAAAATCTTTAATTTGGAGAATCAGTAGCTTTACTGCATGAATGACTAGATGCACGGTTTGACAGAACACAAACACAACTCCTGAAGCAATTACATGAATGTGCACCAGAAGTCCAGCTGCATGTTAGTCCTCCAAAACAGGGCTTCAAAGCATTTTCCCGCTGATTTTCCACTTGGAAAAGCACCTCTTTGAGTAGTTCAAATTAAAAAAGTAAAGCTAAACTCGTGAGGGCAATAGACAGCAAAGTCCAATTTAGTAATGTCACAATACGACGTGATGATTTCACGGCCCCAGCTGAATGCTTATTTAGCAGTAAGTGTACTGGCCAGTTGCAGATTGGAAGTGTTGACATACAGAACAACATAGCCTACATTTATGGCAAGACAGGTTGCCAGTTTGGGGTATATGTAGACCAGGGGTTTTAAAACTTTTATAGCCGGTGACCTAAATGAGATATTTAGTCTCACCCTGGCACCCAGACCCATGAAAACATGCTATTACACTTGTCATGTGGCAAGCCACCAGAAACAGCCGCAGCCCATTTTGGGTCCCAACCCCCACAGGAACCCTCATGTAGCTACATGCATCTTTCGTCCGTGCAAAAATACAGCTCTTTGCTACATTTTGGGGAGTCGCACACAGTCGCTCAGACCTCAGTGCTCACCCCTCGCCCTCGTCCCACCCTCCATTCACACGACCGCAACGGCTGTGCCGAGGCCAGAGTTAGTGGCTGTGGCTTTCTTTCCCAAAAGCCCTTTAAACTGATATTCCCCTTCAGTTATAGCTATAGCATTAGCCTTGTATGTGTCCTAAGCCACAGCTGGCCCGTTTCCACTGCTGTGTCACGCAACTTGTTTCCGTTTCATTTTGGCAGATTGCAAATTCTGCTTTTAAACCCCTCCGTTTCTGCACTGGCGTGATCGCTAAGCTAAATTGGGCGGTGAAACAAGGTCATCGCCACGTTGCAAGTGACGCCTAAAAAACCTGCCGAGCCCCTCTACCCCCCCCCACCCCCCCAGCAATGATGATGAAGATGATGTCATCCATCCACATAAGGACAGGTCCTTGGAAAAAGCAAGAGATTCCCCCATCCTCCAGTTTCCTTGCTGACAAGGTTCTTTTTTTTTTCTTCCTCCAGAGAAAGCTGAGGCAGATAAGCAGCAAGCGTAAACCCAATCAAGTCCTCACTTGCTAATCCTCGAGTTTGTCTAATCTGACCTGTGCTGACTGATCGCATCTTTCGTTTCTTCTTTCTTCCTCTCCCTTTTCTTCGTGTTTGAATCGTGAGACGTGGGGATCCTGCAGAGCCGTATCCCTGCAGGTGGAAGTGACAGAAAACTCATTCCTTCCTTTCTTTGCTCTTGACAAGGTCTTTTTCTTCCTCGCTATGTGGGAAACTGACATGAAATCTGTCCCGATAATGTTGCAGAAGAACTTGAGCTTCATGGTTCACACATACTTGCAGGAAAAGGCAACTACTGTTTTTTTCAGCTTTCATCCAGGTTTGAATGACAACTTGTGTCATTGCATTATAATTGTGCAAAATGCACACATGCATAGTGGTGCATTAATTGAAGGATGTGTTAAAACATACTGTGTAACGGTTTTCTACATTTTATGAATGCACAGTATGTATGCATACACATTTGTTGCTCTTCTCCATTGTCTATGAAATGTAATTTGTGTATGTGGTGTGTATTTATTAGTGTGCATATGGGTTTTGTTTAATTTATGTGTTTAGAAAGTGCCCAGCAGGAGATGTGGAGTTAATGGAGAAGCTGGCTGACGGGCGGACAGATGGGGGATCAGTAACCCACGCTCAGCCTGCATTCTGCTGAATCACTGCTCAGCCTGGGCATGCCTGCAGCACCGAGATGTAGAGAGGGAGGGAGGGGAGGGAGAGAGGGAGGGAGGGGAGGGAGAGGGGGAGGGAGAGGAAGGGACCAGGGGGGGACTAACAAAGGGGGGGGGGAGGGAGCAGCGGATAGTGTGGGAAAGGGTGGAAAAGGGAAGGGGAGATGAATAGAAGATTGGAGTTTTTGCAGTTTTTTTATTACAATTTCTCAGATGCAGAGCTGCTCTGAATGATCTTACTCTGCTGGAGTGAATTCAGCCAAAAATTTAACAGAAAATGTAATGATAAAAACAATATAAATGGACTGAAACAAGGCGAATTTGAATGAAACATTTGTATGACAGTATTTCAGTGTTTCCATCCTTTCTTATCTTACCAAGAACAACTGCGGCTCCTTGGCTGAAGTTTAACACAGCCAATGAGGTTATTTATTTCCAGAGTAGCTTTACCCTGAACCAAAACTCCAATCTGCAGCAAAGTAAAGCTTAACACAGAACGGGTGAAACTGGGGATGGGGTGGGGGGGGGGGGGGGGGGGGGGAGAAGAATAAGAATAGGGTGTAAAAGATGAAGAGGGACAGTAGCCAGGCAGGGAAAGAGGAGAAGAGGCAGTGTGGTGGGAGAGAATAGAGAGACGGAGACAAAAAGGTGGGTTAGGTGTGGGAAAAAAAAATAAACAGGTGGTGGATGTAGAAAAAGTAGAGGTGTGCAGGGCAACAAAAGAATAGCTATAAGACAAAAAGGAAAAAGAAAAGAAACTGTTGAGTAAGGGAAGAGGGCAAAATCTGATTCGGTGCAACATTTCCCACAAAGCGCAGACATAGTGACTGTCCCTGAACTGCCATTTAAAGGAACCAAAAAGGAGTCTCGCGGAGCACCACCTGTAATCTTCTCCCTTGTTTTATGTCGGCTGGGGGCCCCGAGGCGACGGGCCACTCACACGAAACCGACTGATTTATGGCTCGCAGCCCCACAAGGTCTATTCAAACCAAGATGACAGGTTGATCGAAGCTCGGCACCCATTGTTGACAGAGTTCACAGGGTCAAGGCGCACGGGGTCTTTTGAGTCGTGTGCCTCGGTAATGACAGGTGTCAACCCGTCTTGAAGAGGGCTGTGCGTTGACTCCCATCAGCCTCGCTGGCTCCCAAAAGAGTTAGGGGGGGGGGGGGCTACTAAACTCACTTCACGCCCTTTTCTTTTGTCTCCCACAACTTTAGAAAACTAAAAGCAAACTCATGTATATTGGAGTGATATTTTATGACAGGGAGGGGAATAGTGAAAGTGTTTTTTTGCACTGGTGATTCCAGTCTGGAGGTCGTTTTTTTAAATTCACCACTGCATCACTGGCCCACTCTGTGTCACTTGAGGGCTTCATTAAAATTCCTTCATTAACAAGAGAGGAGGAACATCTCCATCCAGCTGTTTGCTATTTCTTTGCACCAGAGCCTTTTAGATCAGCGGTTGATGACACACTTTAAGCAAATGCAACAGAAACACCAGCACAGCTGACACAAAGTTAACCAAGTAGAGCACTGCACATTTAGTGCTGGAATATACTTTAAAGCCCTATAGTGGAATGAGGGGAGGAGGAGGAGAGAAGGTTTACACGAACTATAATGATTAAAACATGTATGTGATCTGAATCAGTCATCGCTCCACAGGCCTACCTTTCAACGTATGCATCAGTTTATACAACTTCTCGTTCCTGCATACGCCCCGGCCGTGCAGGAGTGCGTGCAGCGGCTTCTCCTCGCCGTTCTTGGGCAGGCAGCGAAGCCCGCGCGTGCACGGCCCGGTGTACACGCCGCACGGCTGGCCCTCTTCCAGCGCGCACGTCAGGCAGCAGCCGCAGCCGGGCTCCTTCACCAGGTGACAGCCCACCGGCACCGGCGGACACATGGACTGGGCCTTCTGGTCGCACGGCTGGCACGGCACGTACGACGAGCCGCAGCCGGTAATGCTGAGCAGGGGGACCATGAGGAAGGAAACGCTCAACAGCATGGCGCGCTTCTTGTCTGAACTGCAGGCTGTTTGATTGAAACCGCAACGAGTATCAACTATATCTCGTGCTGAATCCTTTTTTTGCAAAAAAGATTGGAGTCCAAAGGAGGAGGGGGGTGTTGCATCCACAGGTGCCTTGCGCGCTCAAGTCCCAAAATGACAGCGTATCCAATGCTCGCAATCCACAAAGACAGTCACTCTGCTGCTTCCCCTGCGCTGTCCCCCAACCCTGCAGTCGCAAATTAATTCGAAAAAGAGAACAAAATATCCAGACACCACGGATCTCTGCCTTCAGCGATGGTTTTTACGCGCGAGCTGATTGTCTCCAAATGAGAGATGGAAAGCCTGATTCCAACTGTCGCTCCCTCTGTAGGTTATTTAACCCGCACGGGTTGAGAGCAAAATGTATAATCTGTGGCTTTGAGCCTGCCTTTTAAAAAAAAGAAACATCCAGAGGCGAAGCCTACAACGATGGGTATGTCAAACAACGTTTGGAGGGGGAGGCGCACTTGTCAACTCCGTGCGCTGCGATGCTGATTTCACAGGGCGGGTGCTGGCATGCCTCCAGATCTGCCAGATACGAGGCGATGCTCCTGAAGTTTAATTGTTTCTGCTGAAGAAGAAGGCAGATCACTTCTTCCGAGGTCTCTTCAACCAAGAATATTATGGAAACTCAATTTAAAATCGCTGATGAGGTCGTTTGAATTGCAGCCAATGAGCTCCCAAATCATGCTGCTGGGTTTAGGAGAGGAAAGAAAAGTAGTTTTAGTGTTTACAGACCTCTTGTATATAAAACTGGTACCATTACTGCAAGCACGAAGAGAGACAGAACAACTTGGCAGAAAAAGAAGAAAATGTGACCTTACGCAACAGAATTCATGTCGCATACAAAGTGTTTTGTTTTGTTTAAAGAAAAATAATTTAGGGTCAACAAAACTGAGCGACTCGTTAAGACAGAGATTGAAGGTGAATATATTTCTTTCTAAGCTTTTGTGGAGCACATTTCCATGGAGAGATTGTGACTGACAACATATTTATTGGTCGATGTGTTACTGGTCCCTTAATGCTCACTTCCTGCTCTTACTCAGACTGACGTTTCCAACAGTGTGCATCCACATGAGGAGGGTTTTGAGGTTAAACTGTACAATGATTCATACAACAGTTACAGTTTTATACTTGACCCCCAATCTTAGTGTTCAGATTTGGGGTTGGTCTCCATCTCTGCTACTTTCACTGGGAATCCCAGATCCTGATCTCCATCAAAATCTAAATACTTGTTCAACATAACCTCCTTGGAAAATGCAATTAGAGTATTCAGATACTCATGTTCCACTGTTCACTGTTCCCATGTGCAGCTATGAGATGCATACATGACCCCCTAAAGCCTAACATGTGTCATTTTCCTCTCTCCTTGTTTATATCAGAAATCTTATCACGGCACTAAACCAAATGTAAGACTTTCAAAGTTAAGGGTGGGTTCCTGCTTGTGAAACCAGAACGCTTTTATAATTCCCTACAGATATCTTCAGGGTTTCTCTCTTTTGCCAAAGTACTGTAGCTTTAAATATTTGTGCGATGCTGTCTTATCCATAACAAATGTTTTCTCCAATGATCTGCACAATGAATGTAAAAAGGTCCAGATCGGGGCGAACCGCACTCGGGCCAACCTTTTTTTATGACTCAGCGAGGTCAGTGTCCAGTGAGATAAGTGGTCAGCTCTCATGGACAGTAACAAAATGCTCATAATTCACTTGGTGTTTTGGCAGATACCAATATATATCTGAGGATCTTAGAAGATCTGCATGTCTTTGTTTTTACTATCCAGAGTCCAAGAGGAGTTCATTTAATGCTTTTGACCCCGGTCATCTTCTTGGAAATGTGCCGTGTATACTTCCTTGATTATTTGGTTTAATTTGCCTCTGTGTTTACATCCTGTTTTTCTTCTTCTTGGTTTTGCACTTTAAGTGGAGTTTTCGTGCCCCGTGATGGGATAACTGAAACTGACCTTGAAAGACCCACACTGATCAAAGCCTCTATATTTCTTTGCTGTGTCGAGTTTCACTTCCTCTCTCACCCTTCCCCCATTCACGAAACTTTGTCGGCAAACTCTTTTTAGATCATTCGACCCCTGTTTGCCGTTTCCCTTGACCTTCGCGCCGCATCGGGTGTCAGGTGACGTCACAGGTGCCGGAAAGGTCAGCTCAGCATCGCCCACGCACCCCTTTCATTTCCCTCGCCTACCTGTCCGGATCTGAAGAAAGAGCGCCATTCACATTGTAAACCTGTGCGACAAATCTCTCTCTCACAGGTTCCAACAAAAAACAACAACAACCTCCCTTTCAAACATCGTCCTGAGGCTCCCTATGGTTCATAAATTGGTGAGTTATTACCCAGTGGCATATTGGCAATGCTGGTGCTTTTACACTTGTTCTGTTTTCTGCAAATGTGAGACAAGGAGGAGCTATGCTCCAAGGGCTGCTAGGGTTCATAAACCCCGACGCTACGTTCTGCTAAGGTTGGGTTTCCTGTGTAGTTTGGGTCTGAGTCAGTTGGTGTATATGGGCCATATGATGCGCAGCTGGTGGATATAGCTGTTCTCAACAGAGGGGAACGGTTCGGGATTTTCCTGGAAATTAAACCCTGGACTAAATGGGAGGGTTTAATGTTTTGGGTGTCTATATTAACGACGTCTATAAAGCTCCTTTAGTAACATGCTCGCTGTTTGGCGTGTCACGGTACACAAATTCCCCTGTTTGGTCCGTTTAACTTCGACTAAGTATTGTTGGCGCACAGTTTGCTTCTGTTCCATCGCTCTTATCCCAGGTTACCAGAACACTCCCAAAAGTCTCTTCAAACTCTAGTTTTCCTTTTCTCCCACTGACGACTCTCGCTGTACGAGCAATGCATCAACACGTAGTGTGGGTCACGGTTCTTTGACGGTCATGTGTGAACTTTGAACTTTAGCTTTTAAAGGTACAGTGTAAAGCATTTTAGGGGATCTATTAGCAGAAACTGAATATGATATTCATAACTATGTTTTCATTAACCAACATGGACAAGATGTTGTTAAAGTAAGACAAAAATGGAAATTTTAAAATCTTCAATTCTATGGTCGAACTCCATCTGCTGATGAAGACCGTGTGATATGATCGAAAGCTCCAGAACATCTCCTAAATAGGCAATGTGGTGAGAAATGTTTCTCAAACACTGAACTTGATAGTGAATCTTGTTAGCAACATGGACTTACTGTTCATCACAGGACATTACAGAAACATAATGTCTTAGTGCAGGTTCAGGTCCCATTCTTCAGGATTTGTGTCCTTGGTGATTTGCGACACAGCTACTGAAACTGACTGAATGCTGATCTTTGACCTCCCTCTGAAAACAAGTCAATACAACAGCCTCTTAACTCTCTCTGTTTCCCTGAATCTTAACCTTTTCCTGTGTTTTCTTTTGTGACTGGAGTTGAAGCACAAAGTGCAGGTCAATCTTTAAAAAAACTGAACACAAAAAAACGTTTTAGATCAGAAAAAGTGATGCATTCTTTAATAATATGGAAGTTGGCATAAAAGTAAGAACATTCTGAAAGATGTTTAAGTTTTATCTGAGACAAGAGCTTTCACTGTGGATTCTCAAGAGGTTTGAGAGGTACTTTCAGATCACAACTCAAATACAGTAGCGTTCAAATCATCCATCTTTTGCCCCTCTCATGTACGATTCCCTACTTTTTCTCCACCATTTCGTCTGCCTCTTTGTGTTCATATCCTGACCTACTTTATCCGTTGGAAGACACTGAAGCTTGTTCTGGAAGAGATAATGGAGCTGGAGTCAACTTGACGAAATGATCAAAAGCAGAGAAAAGGAGCAACCTCCGCACAAAACGGTCAGGAGCGGCGATACAATCTATGAGATACAGTGCTCCAGTGTCGCGTTTCTCTCCAGCCCCGGTACCTCGGGCTAACCTGCTGCAAAGTGTGCCAGACGATGAAATAATCCTTGTGAAAGTGATATCTTGAAAGCCATGTGCAGCAAGATGTTTTCTTGGAAGTAGTATTTGTTTGTGCCTCCAACTTCTAAGTCAGGTGGCAAATAATCATCTTTATTTACATGCATCAACGTTTATTATTGTTGGGCATCATTGATCATTTGTGTCTAATTGTTTTGTCACTATTTTCCATCCCAAACCCTTCTTACTGCCAAATGCTACCAAGTTAGCTTAGCTAGTTAGCATAGCTGACTTTCCCAGTTGAAAATGTGCGGCAGCATGTGGAGGTTTGATCATCACATTTCTCATCTAGTCTGCTGGGTTGGACGACGTCTGCAGCCAGGATGACGAATGTGCGGTTTACTTTCCAGAGAATAGATAGAAAAGTGATTTAGATTCGGTCTGTATGAAGTTTAATCTAAATCTAATGCAATAACCCACAGTGGATTTTTACTGTGGGTTGGCTTGAAGCTGCTGCTAGTTATCACTCCAACTGTATGCAGCTTGATGTGGATCGGCAGATGACTCGTTTGTGTGACTGATGTGCGCCACATGACACAGTCAGAGCTTACTGTAAGTGACAAAGCCGAGTAAACCGCTGGAAATGTGCTGAGGCAGCATGCGTAGCCCTCCCCCATACACAGAGAAAGAGTCAGTTCCCAGAATACTGTAAGCACTTGATTTTCAGAAACAATTAGAGGAGTCTAAACTGGGGCTGAAACTCCAAGCAATGCAACCGTGTCTGTGTTTTGTCGTACAGGTGGAGCTCATGGGGGTTTCCCACAAAGCATGCTGGGAAGAAAATGACTGCGAAAGACTAATGAACAAGATATACTGTATTTCTTAAGCATGCCTAATAGCTCTTTAAGTACAACAAACTCACATATTCGTATGAATAATTTTGTCACAGGAAGTGATGTATTTCATGTTTCTGGCATCAGCTGCAGGGTTTGTTTGGAATAAATAGATGAAGAACTGGGTAAATAGAATGAGCAGTGATCAACGTCACCTACAGAGAGTTAATCAAGGGAAAGTCCCAGGGAAAACACATGTCCGGGTCATGGCCACACTGTCAGATTCCCACTTAACATGTGGGAAGTGAAGTGCAGCGATACCACATCAATGGCTGCACAGCATCAATGACGGTATCTGAATCAGAAAAACAACAACAACATATTGTGTTGTTGATAGGCTGCAGTAAAGAAAACAAATCGTGTGCCAATCCATATTTGTTTCAGCCAAAAATGGTCTTTTACTGTAAACTGCATGGCTGCGGTTGCTCTGAATCACAAACTTGTGAAGATGGCAGTGCTCTTGTATTTCCATGACAGAGCAACTGCAGTCCCCGACACCAAATTACACATCGGGCAGTTTGGGAAATGTAAACCGCAAATCAGCAGGGTGGTGTGATCTGCATGCAAAACTATAGCGCAAGGTAAGAGGATGAAAAACCAGCGTTTGAAGAGAGCTGCAGGCTGCAGGGTTCAATGAAGGAGGAAGTTAGAGGAAGCAGTACATGAGATGGCAGATTGGCTAAATCCATGTCAGCACATCTGTGTGGCCCTGGCAACTGTGGATTGGACAAAGGCAGATCATTGCATCCAGATGTTGGAAAAGCTTTTGGTACATCTGTGCCACGGTGCTTTTTTTCTACGAATTCGTGGAACCTGAATATTCAAATCTGTCTCCAAATCATCTGTCTTTTGTAAAGTGAGCTGTATTTAAATGACCTGCAGTGAAGACAAACTGTGTCAGGTGGTCTTTCTCTCAGCGGGAACTCGGATTTGAACCCTAACGAGTATGCGCCGAGGACATCTACATCAACCTTTAACTCTCACACTCCAGGGCAGGCCCCAATGTAGCACCTGCAAAGCACAAAATGGGAAACCATCAAAACATTTCTTGGAAAACAGGATTTTAGTATCCTTGTTTCAAGTCAATAGTCATTTGAAAATGCTTTCTCAGAATTTGCGGTTTCTTCTCGTCTGCAGCGTGGCATGCAGAACATCTCCCAAGAAAATATGTCTGAATTTGGCAAAAGGCGGCTCTCCGAGGAATCATTTTGATTTACGGCTCCGAGGCTTCAGCCCTTGTTGTGGGCCCGAGCAGTTTGAAATTGCGGTCACCCTGTCCTCCACTTTGTTGCTTTCCCACTGGCGTGATGGTTAGCTTCTTTGTAAAGGGTCTTTCCCAGAATGAGTCCCACTGCGGTGTTCGAGGTTAGAGTGATTTGGAGAAGCTAAACTAAGTCCTCCTGGCCTCGCTCGTGCATTGCTTCAGTCAGTGTGTCTATGAAGTGCCAGAGAAGTGTTTCCTCCAGTTAACGTCCTCTTTTAATGGCACAAACACAAACAGATGAATGTGCACACACACACAAGCAGCCGTTTGACAGATAATATGGAAGATGAAAGAGACATGCGCTGGCCGACTGGCTAGCCTCTGCTCTTTCAGGGATCTTTGTGTGACTGCTTGTTTTTGTGTGAGCTGCAGCCTGATAATGCCAGAGACCAATATATTTGCTGGGATCCTCTTAGGGCTCATTCATTTGCATTCTTAATGATTCAAAATGATCGTGTGCGGCGCAAAGTGACTCGGGACAGCCATAACATCTTGGCTCTGTGTCCTGTGTGCCATTTTATTTCTTATGCTACCCAGCAGACAAGCTTTGATGTGAGCACCACAGAGCCGCTGCCTCCTATTAAGTGATCAGGCAATCCTCCCCAGGTGTGTAGAGGAGGTACTACTAACTAGCCATGAACAGCATGATAACACCAAATAAAATGAGTTCTTGATCCTTAAGGAGCTAGAGGTGAATCAATTTAACAGTCTTAATGCTTTGTATATGTAGGGTTTGATGTTGTTGCATGTTAATGTAACCATGTGAGGGGTGTTTATTTGAATATGGACCCCAGGAAGAGCAGTTATTGCCAAGGCAACGTCTAATGGGGATCCCAATAAACAATAAACAATGAAGCTCCTTACAGCCTCGATCTTTGAACCCATCCCAACCACAAATAACTAGAGGCTGTGTCTTCACAATGAAGGACTTTGTGCCCCTCATTCAGCGCAATAAAGCAACTGTGTAATCAGGTTAATCGGGTTGGTTCCTGTCTCCATTAAACCAAGTAATTTCGTTCGAAATATTTGAATCATTCCTTGAAATCTGCTGACGAAGGGAACGCTCACACGGTTCACTGCAACCTTCATTCAAGTAGTAAATATGTCAGGTTTGAATGCTCATAAAGCAACACCCCTAATTTAGTCTTGGCTACATCATGGCATTATATAGGGTGCATATCCTTCAGCTTGACTCAAAGAAAAGAATGTGCGTCAAACTGAAAAGCGTGCTTTGGGGCAGATGCGAAAGGAAGCTCTGTGCCCTGACATACCCATGTCCACTCTTTCCTCCTTACACACACTTTGTTTCTTTACACAAAGGCATGCTTCTCCAAATTCAGCATGCTAGCATTGAATCTGTAAAAGTATTGCAGTAGAGCCCAGTCGCCAGGAAGAAATGTTGGCATTGGGTGTTTCTGCAAAACCACGGATTCGTTGAATGTCGCATTTGTTCAGAGCAAGTGACGTACCTTTATTGACAGTTACGTGGTACGAGTGCTGCAGGGACCATTGCAGAAAATAGGCTCTTTTAGCAAATCAACGTTTATGATACTTAACGTTTAAGATAGTCTTCAGTGAATGCAATCGGCAGAAGATAACATGCCAAAAGTGCAATAATGCTGACTCATTTCCGGGTTTTAGGACTGATTCATGTGGAACAAGAGTGCTGGATTGGTGGGAGTGGTGGTGGATGGGTCAAGCAAACACATGTCTTTCTCCCAGAAGGTCGCTATTCTTGTCCCGTGTGAAACCAAAAGTCAGTGTTGAATTTACGGTTGTTACGTAATGTAAAGTATATAAGAAAGTCCGTTAATGTTGTTACATTCTTCTTTCAACACGAACCATGGTCTTTTTTCTAACCTTAACCATGTAGTTTGTTGTTGCCTAAACCCAAGCAGTTGTTTCACAACGTTAAGCGTGACACGAAGCCGATATGAAACATATTTAGGAAACACTTTTGCTTCACAAATGTCGACATTCAACATATCCGTGGTTTGCAGTTTTTTTTTTGACTGTGTTGGCTAGTTTTTCATTATTTTAAGAAGATAAAGTTGCCAGAAGTCTGATTTAGAGAAATGACTTGATAGGATGGAGACTTGTTTTTAAGTGCTCAAAACTCGTAAATGTTACATCAACTCTTCTGTGGGCTTGTAAAAACAGTGTGACACTGTGGTTTTTACACCCTCAGAGGTTAATTATCCTCAACAGTTCTACCCTGTGTATAATGATGTGTCAGTGTGTGAAGAATCTGCGGTGAGATTAGGGTTGTGTTTTATGACCCTGACACAGTTTGCATCAGGTAAGAGATTTCAGGACAGCCTTTGTCAGCGTCCTTGGGGATCCTGCATGTCATGGCGATGTGAGAGGCCAAGGAGACCAGCATGATGAGGGGACGAGAGAAAGAAAAAAAAAGAAAATGAGGTTTCCGTGAGCGTTGCAGATTCCTATCAGAGGTGCTGAGCTTGTCAGTTTCGCATTTTTGGATATCGAGATACCGAGAGATCGTTCACCGATGAGAGTCATGGAAATGTGCATGATGTCTCCTGCAAGAAAAAACCTAAACAAACAAAAGCTACCTGTCTCTTCTCTTTCTGCTTTTTAGTAATCAGTGTGCCTCCCACCCCCCCCCCCCCCTGAAATCTGTCAAGTATCAGATACGTGCAGTGCTTCCAAAAGTCAGCTGGATTGAAGCTCTTGTTTGGGGATCTGTGAGCCGCCACCAGAGCCGTGTCTCTTTGCAAGACATGCGATATGGCAACAGGAGGGCATTGTCGGGCTCGACTGAGTCAGGGGGTGTTCTGTTTTGTAGACAGAAACTCTCAAACAGCGAGTGAGCGCACATACTCGCCGGTGAATGAGAGACACACTGTTGTCTTGTGTTTCAAGTGCTCAGTTTCAGCTAGCGAGATGACTCAACGACAGGAGCCACTTTCCAAAGAAAGTTGGCGGAAAAAATGTAGAATATAAGCTTCTATGAAACCTCAACTTGTCCTTTTTACACTTCGGTTTTTGTGCGGAATAAACAAACGAGATGTAACGCGTTAGTTAGCAAAATTTAGAGGTAGGCTACCTGTAGATTTTGTTGAGTTTCGGACAGAGCAGGCTGGCTGTTTCCCCATGTGTTGTTGGCTTTCTTTCATAGAGTTAGATGAGAAGCTCGAGAAAGTATCTCTTTTGGTGGATTTAAGGAAAATAATTCGCCTCCACATGTTAAATCTTCCACACCTGCAACTTTTAAGGCCTAATTTCTCAACTCTTTCTCTTCCTCGATCCATCAAGAGCCGAACGCACAACAGCCAGCACTCGTCTGAAAAGAAAAACAACGCAAAACAAACCTTTCACTAAGCTGTCACCGACACGTCTTAATACCCACTACAATCGTGATTTAATGACATGTCATACGTGCGGCCTGAGTCACTCTTGGCGGAGACAAGGCTCTAACAATCACACAAGGGAGTTGATGGAAATCTGTCAGAGGGATGCACCTTTCCTCACTACTCGCACAGAGCCGCTCTTGTTTTTGGACAGAGCCGGATGTGTGTCGTGTGCACGTTGACGCTTTGGCCATTGTGTGAAGGGCTTATTCTTAATGCGAGGTTTCTTTCACTTGCTAAACACAGAGCACCGTTGCAGAAACATAGGTGACATCCTCACCTGGATCCTCCAAGTGAGCGTGAGACGTTTGCATTCAGGCCTGAACTAATATGTTAAGAGAACTTTTTGTTGTAGCGTATTTGCAAAGCGAGAGTCTTAAGGCCTTCCAGGATTATGGCTTTAGACAGTTCTCTGGGATTATGCTGCACGTACTGCTTGTACTCTTCTTGATGCCAATCCAAGTAGAGCTCAAGACAAGTTAATAAAGCTGCTGACATTAGATGAGGCAGGAGATGTGACAAGAGGCAGTTTAACTTCACAACTTTCAGTGTTATTTCAAGATTGTTGGAAGATAGTCTTTTCGTGATGTATTGCATGCATTAAAGCACAATTGGTCAGACTCATGACATCTATTGATTTTCAGGTCATTTGGACTTTTTTGATTTTGCATCTCCAGTCTAAAAGACTAACTAGCTGCAGGAACTTGGAAACTCTACATTGGTTTAGTGAAGAGGTGAGTTTGTTTTTAACCGACAAGGGAATTTGGGAAATCTTTTCCTATTCTGCTGGTAAGTGAGATGGCAAAAGACTGCAAAAGGGCAAAGGACAGCAGAGTAGATCTTAACCCGCCACCGGGGGCCTGAACCAGAGTTTTCTCTCCCCGCTGCGCCCATCCAGCTGATCCAACTCAACCACGGCAGGCAGGGAAGCAAAGTTTCCGTCTCTGTGTTTGCAAACCGGCATCCTTCCCCAGCCAAAAGACAGAACAGGCTGCTATTAATTACGAAGATATATTATCCTCTTGCAAGAGGTTCGCAGCAACACCAGTATCCACAGCAAACAGATACGGTGTGCTTGGAAGCTTGGTGCCTTGTACAGCTGCCATGCCAAATCCAGGCCCACAGATCCTCTTACAGCAGATCAGAGAGCGGGAGGAGGGGAGGTTTGTTATCATGCATGCTGCAGCATCCTAATTCCCATTTCATCTTCACTTCTCGACTCCAAAACTGATAGGAAAGCACCATGCAAAAAGTGACTTTCACAATCTGCAGCGAGAAAAGTTGCCTGGACTAAATTCTGTAGCATCGGAAGAATCCGAATGCACGATTGCGCGATAAATACCGTCTGCGATAGCAGATGGTTGTGTGGGAGGTTGTGATTTCTTCAACATGCATAACACCATATCAACCCTGGAGGAGGAGATAGAGAGGATTGCGTTCATTACACTCAAGATGTTACATTTTGGCCAAGAACCACTGAGATGTGACGATAAAACTGGATTTTTCCCAGGCAGGTGGTTCTAATACCATTTGATGAAGAACATGTTGCATTCAATCTTCACTGAAGGTAGAAACCATCAAACAAAGTCAAGCAAGTCACCCTCATTTAGCTAGAAAGGGATTTAGTTTACAGTTTGAGCCCCTAAAGCGAGGGGCCCCTCGACAACGTCCCGCAGTGCTGTGCATAAAGACGTCGTAAATAACCATTATTCCTTTGACATTACCTGCAAGCTGTGAGGAGAGGACATCCTGTGCAGTCAAAGGAAGAGCACTCAGTGTCAGGATGATGGATGAGGCTCGGCCGTGTTGTTTTGATGGAGAGATGCGGAGGGAGATGTGCCTGAGAGAGATGATACCCAGTGGGTTGTTTGAGTGACAGCGAAGCCGCAAACCCACCGCTCCTGTTTTGTGTGCGAACAGTGGATTTGTGGGTCCCAGAAGGGTTTCGGGATCGTCCCCGAATGGAGAAACTCTCACGGCTGAACTACAGCGCCGCACATGTCGGATATGATGACAGTTCCAGATCAGCGTGTGCATGCTTTAACTTTAAGGCATTCAGATTATTAATGGCAGGAAGTTGAAGCCACTGTGCAATTACACAGAACATTTCAAACCATTAAACTGCATAAAACACGTTGGGAAACACTTAATTTTACAGGCCCCGTTATGTTCTAATGATTTCTTATACATTTTGTGGAAAGAGTCATGTAGTCTGGAACTAATTATAGGTTCAATCAAACCATTTAATAAATATTAAGTATAAACTTTCAGAAATGTATGAATATTTGTTGTTTGACTGACTGATACATGAAACAGTTGCGGCCCATATACATAAATATAGGGTCTGGCTCATTTTTGCAGATGTAAAAGCAGATGAAATCTTTAAATGTAGTTATAAATGATTTCTAAAACTAAAAATGAATAGCCCGAAAAAGCGGGATCCTGCTGAGACCTTAATGGTGTTGTTACCATCCTGGCTAAAAGAAAGGCCTCCTAAAGTGAGCGTGTGTGTGTGTGTGTGTGGGGACTGCAAAACTGTCATCAAAGTCTCCATCATCAGTTTCTCTCTACAAGAGGCTCAGGGGGAGACAAAACAGCCGTAGCATGCTCATATTGTCCGGGAGTTGTTGTGTCCAGGCCTGTGATTTTCTGCCTCCCTTCACCTCAGACAATGCTCGCTCCATATTAAGTGAATTTCAGACATTCCTCAGAGTTAAAAATACTCCAGCCTACTGGTAACGATTACTCACAATGGAGTCATCCCTTCACCGTAACTTTGACCACATGAAGCTCAACTCTGGATTGTTTCACCCGTGTCTGATTTTGTTGACCTCCTGTTTATACAAACACTTGTCCTGTGACCCATATCTGATTCCCGTATTTAAACCGGAACTGGAAAACAACCTGCATGCATAAGTGACGTCAAAGATAAACAACTACATAACAGCACAGTCTGGGCAGCCGTCACAGCTATACCAACAAAGAAAAACAAGGCAGACATAATGATCCAAGATCAGCAACGGTCCATTGAATGTAGGATGATAAAGGAAGAGGACAGCCCTGACTGTAGCCTGGAGATAAATGAAAGTCCAAAAACAGAGTAATTGTACCCTGGGATTTGTCTGTCGACTATTTAACATTTTGATGTACCTCTACTTTTGAGTTCAGCGTGTATAAAACTTTTATACATAAGGATTAAGAGCTGACCCTCTTCTCAGCAGCCATTTAAGCTTCCCGATATGTATGACGTCGTTCCTCTCTCCATGCACCTTGGAAGTAAAGGTGGAGTTGTGCCAAAACTCGAATCTCTAAAGATTTTGCAAATAAATCAATCAAAGAAGGAAAAATTACTTTTTTGCCAACTGTATATATACATCACAGACAAAACCATACCCGGGAGCCGCTTGGTAAAAAACAAAACACTTCTGCTGTCGACCGCCCGAGCTGCTTTTCCTGGTGCAGTTGTGGGTTGAGTATTTTGCTCAAGGGTACTTCTGACAGTCAGTACTGAGAGAAGGGTGAATTATGCTTTTTCACTTCCTCCCCACAGCTTTCCAGGCAGACTGGGGATTTAAAGCGGTCGGAGCTTGCAGACATAAGCCTGTGTGTGTTTTCCCAGCCCACATAGGAGTTTGTTTTAATGTATCTTTGGGGGATTTACAGGTCTGATGACAAATGCCGGTGATTCATTGATTACTTTGCCAGCTGCTGAGATTCCTGGCTTTTCAAATCTGTGCTGAAGTAATTAGTTTAAAACTAAAAGGAGAAAATGAAATGGAGACGTAAAAACGCTGACACCCTAAAACATCTCTCGGTAAAATATTTGGTGTTGCACAGAATTTAGGGGGACTCACAAAAGGTCAAAATTGAAGCAGGGAGGCAGAGAAAATCAGACTGTTTGTCTCGAGCAGGGGTCAAGCCCTACATATCCTGTTCGGACACGAACAGCAGTCTCCTGGGTGACAGTCCTGTGTTTGTTTGACCCGTCCACCCCGACCTCCTACAAACATGGACTTTTGCATACTAGGGTTAAGCTTCGGTTATGCTTTTCGTACAGACATGAGCTGAATTGCGACAAGGAAATGCTCTTTTATCCTTTGTGCGGTTTTCTCCTCGCAGCAAAACCGATATTCTCCCAAAGTGACTCATATATACATACTGAATATATACAGTATATTATATATTATATCCTGTTAATGCAGAACTCCTACTGTCCTGAAAGAATTCCTATGTTGGACTCTGACAGATTTACAAGGTGCATTTTACAGCATATACAGTGTGCAGGGCGTCTGAGTGTGCATATTTTTCTGTCTGATTCTTTTATCAAATCGATTTTAACAGGACAGAAAAGCAGAATGGTCATCCAAGTCTTGGAGAAATATGCTGTTTTAAGAGTGAGGCAGAGATAAAAAGGAACGTTAGGAGAGACACTTTTTGTAGTTTTCTGGCAGCTTCGTCTCTGAATGAGTGTGTCGAGGGGTATAAGTTCCAGTGTGGAGGAGATCGTCTCGATTTTTGTTGCTGTTGGCAGAATTCATAGACTAAATAATGGTTATGTAATGGAATCGGTGCTGCCTTTAAACACGGGAAGTAACTGGGGGTGGTCATGTTCATTCATGCTGGTAATTATCACTGAAAAAAAAAGGCAAAACCCGTTCAAAGCAAAGAAATGATGAACTTTGGAAAGACACCGACCGTGTTGCATCAATCCAAGATTTAAAACCACTTCTGTGTCTGTCTTGGTCAACATTTTGATACTGGGCAACCATTAACGAGAAATCATTCCTGCTCTGGGAGCACATGATCACCTCAAAAGGCACTTTCCAGCCAGATGAATCTTCAAGTTAAAGGTTTCTTACTTTGGAAAGATTTCCAGAAATAAGATCTCGGATGTGGAGACAAAAAGGCGCCTTGTATATTATACATGTCACATGAATAATATCACCTGAGAAAAACTCCAATAAAAGCATCTGAAACTAATTATGCAGGTAACTCCATACATTGTGGCTCCTCTCAGCTGGCCCGAGGACAGGACCTTCCCAAAGCCCCGAGACTACTCAAGGGCCACGTCGTAAAAAATAAACACTTACGCCCCAACATGACTCAAGTTTGGGAGTATTCACACTAATGACATTTTACGTGTGTGGTCATATAACGTGCTGATCTTGTGTCTCTACGCTAAATATGAAGCTTCAGCCAGGAGACTGTTAGCATAGCTTAGCATAAAGACTGGAAACAGGGAGGAATATTAGCCTGGTTCTGTTGAATGGCAGCAGAATACCTCTAAAGCTCTCTGATGGATGGATTATATCTTGTTTAATCTGCACAAATGTAAAGATGACAAGTTGTGGTGTTATAAGGATGCCGCACTTTGCTTAGTCTTTATGCTAAGCTAAAATTCAAAACACTTGGCCAATCGCAAAATACGGCATGCCTTGCTAAAATTCAAACATCTCTAAAACCACAAAATAAGTACAACTCCTGCATATATTTTTGTGGCGGAGACCAGAGGAAACATTCTTTTTCTGATCCTGGCGGGATGAAACCTGCTTGTTTCCTTCCAAATCTAAGTCCACGCTTCACTGAGATGCCTCATAGGCTCCACTCAGCCTCACAAAAGTTGACCCTTTCAAAGCCGAGTCGGATTTGAATCCTCACACGACTGGATTGTGTACGTTGGTGCGGCAGATATGAGCACTGATTAGCGCTGTGATGCACGATCGTTGTTCCGGAGAGATTTCACATGAGCGTGAAGATAAAGGGGAGTCATTGAGACACGACGAGAGTCTAACAGGGCTTTGCTCTGCAGCGTTGGCGGGAGAACAGCTGGCCCGTTTGAGGGCCAAGCGCTCGCGGCCTCTTTCTGAACAACATGTGGATGTGAGGAGAAGCCCAGTGTACCGTTTCCAGCCCTAATTAGCCTGCACTGTTATCTTAAGGAAAGCCTCAGGAGCTGTGAATCGTTCAGGGGTTAGCGGCTAAACCCAAGCTTCTCCTGACAAGATTACCACAAGCAGGAACAGCATAAGAACATCATGGATGAGCTTTTAATAATTTCAAAAAATATGTCTGGATGTTTGGAGGAAGCGAAACAGCAACTATGCTTTTAGCATCACTTGAAATAAACACCTGCTGCTCTGCTTTGTGAGCGGCTACAGAAGATTGAACCTATGTCTCTCATGAAATCCAATAATAAGTCCTCTTTGGGAGGTAAAAGACAGGAAAGAGTTGGAGCGCAAACCAAAACAAGCAGGTTGATTTTTCCATTTGATAAGAGCAGAGTGGGAATTTTCCCTTATTTGAATATTTACAGTCCAGTGGCGTTTACATGTACAGGGGTCAGGTTTTTCCGAGACAACCGAGTGCGTGAGTAGAAGGTCATACCTGGGTGAGATGCCTCTCACAGTCGGCTCATGTTTTGGTCATGTGTGTCATAAAAAAAGGCGTAGTTTCAACATGAGCCGTATTTTTTGCTTCTTTTGAAGCATCGCATTAATAAATGTTTGCTAAAACTTTCTCAACTGCAGCAAAAAAAACAAATATCTCACTGGAGGTGTTTTTTGTTGAAACGCCTTTGCCAAATAAATTCTGAGGTAATGAACATTTAATTATGACGGATCAGCAGTTTCTGCTGTCGACGTCTTCTCTTATATATGTTGTTTTTGTCTTTGTCTCCAGGCAACATTAAACACGGCCAATACAAGCTGACATGAAAGAAAAATTCTAACATTGCCAACTTTTGTGTCCATTTTTTGTGACTGCATACGGGGGAACGTTAGCTAACTAACAGTGACGTAGTAGATAGTCAAACGTAACTGGTCATTGGAAATTCTGCATCTGCCGCACCACTAGATAGCGCTCTGAGGCCCAGGGGTTGAGAATAGATGGCCTAGTTTATTTGCTCCAAATCAGTCGATGAAAACACGCATTTATTTTTTTTAAAAGCAGTTCATCTTTGGTCTGGAAGTGAAATATCTTCCCAACAGTTGTATGCATACCATGACATTTTGTAAGGGCATTAAAGGTTGCCTGAGGATGAACCGTAAAGACTTTGGTGATTCAAGTAGGCCCCATCAGGTCACAATTTTCACCTATTAAGTAAAATGTCTTGACATGTTCCCGATGGATTGGCCGAATTTTGTACAGACATTCATGGTTCCCAGATGCTGTATCCTAACGACTTGCTCTTCTGCCTCTTCATGTAGCACCACCACCGTCACTGTACCTAAAATGTATCTGTCCATTTCTATTTAACTCCTAAAAATGTAAGCTTTTATCACTCATATAAGACTGGAGAAATGCTTGTGTTTTAGTTGACGAGGAAAGCGCTAAAAATGCTTCATCAGGTGTATTTGAACCTTGGTGGATCCCAGGCCACAAACTTTTGACACTTCATTCTCTCGCCGCATGTTCTTTGGCGTAAAACACTTTCAGCGCACCAGACAGGACATCATTCCATCACAACCGCCCTCGTCCTCCAAAGACGATTTCAAAGCAGACAGGCATCTGGTCCTGATTTTGAATTCGATGAATTGGCCGTCGATCGAACCCCGAGCTACCCGGTATCAGGCTAAACGCTAACCGCCGCGCCGCTGATCTCACGTTCGAACTTTCACTATGTTTTTATTGCCTCGACAGATTCTGTTTTGAGGTTGGTTTATTTTCTCTCCGCTTCATTTTATTGAAATGCTAGACTTATTCTCTGCCCAAGGGATCTCTTGAAAAAGAAAACATTGCTGTCAAGAGGGATTTCCTTGGTCAAATAAAGGTGTCAATTCAAATCACATTGGCCGTGGACGGCCTACCTTTACATCCGTCTGAAGTGTGAATGTATATGTGGCAGTGTCTATGAACTGAGCCAAGAGACCCATGAGGCACATGGTGAGAGCGTACCTCCCTCACAGCTCATGTGCCACAGCGAAGTGGAGAGCGACAGTGCGTATGGAATTTGTCGGGGGGGGGGGGGGAAGTGTGTCATGCATATTTGGGAGTTTAAACACACTTCTGATTATATTTCTTTATTGCCTGTCTCCGTCTCCCACGCCTCAGACACTCGCTGGTCTCAGGCGTGGCGGGGCTCGGGCCTTAAGCTTGGAATCAAACACCGAGCAAACAAACAAGACTGAGCTACTGCTTGGAGAGCTGCCTTGTTGACTCTGGAGTTCCCCGAGTGGCTTGGCCACAAACACACACCTGTTATCAATTTGTTTGCCCTTGTGTGATAGTTGTTGAGCTCTGGACTGTTTGATTTTCTGGTTGTGGTTGAAACTTATTTCGTTATCTATTACCAAATCAGGAAGCTGCTCAAATGGGGAATTAAATAGATAACTAGGTAATAAACAGAAAATAAAAATAAATTAGTAGTGATGTTCACACTGAAAGTTGGAAACACCAAAAATGTTGGATAATTTTTGGAGACTCTGCACATGTTCCCCCAAAACAAACTCAATAGAAAACCAGATTTGCTGCCTTGAGAGGCTTCAAGGCAGAAAGACTTTACTTCTTCACATCAATAAATATATAAAAGAAATTCTGCACATTTTTTTACTTTCTTTGCGTGGCACCAGAAAAAAATGGAGCCTGCCTTTCACTTTGAACCTAATACATTTCTTTTAATGTAACTCTCGGACGACACGGGAAGTACGAACTGAACAGGCAGTAGTTTGACAGTAAAATAACGTGTCAGGAAGTTAAGGTGAGGATGGCAGCGGGTGAGCAAACTGTCACATGTGCCTTCAATGCAAAGTTGTTTCATTTGAGGATTTCGATCAAATGACCAAACTCTTTGTTTAATATGCCACATTTGATTTGTCTGAAGCACTTTCTCTCTCAGGGACACACACACACACACACACACACAC